>NW_025335568.1:54688324-54946557 GCF_004798865.1 Varanus komodoensis | reverse complement strand
GGGGGGGGGAGCACTGTTCACTTCTGTCACCCACTCCTGTCTTCAGCTCTGCCCACTGCCACCATGAGGCCCTTGGGAGGTTATACCTGAGGAGCACCTCTGCCTCAAGCCAGGGCAGGCAGCTGTCGAAGTGTCCTGTTTGTTCTGCGGATGACAGTTGGAGGGCTGGTGGTGATCAAAGGCTAGGGCAGGAATATGCACAAAGGGAAATGGTTGGTTGGACTATGTGTTCTCTGCAACAATGCTCAGTTTTGTTGTGTTAGGCAGCGTTCCACAAATTGTGGACCTGTCAGGCAAACAGCCTCTTCCTTTCTCAGTTCCCTTTATGTCAGAAACCAGGGGAGTGGAGACCTTCGGAAGGGCAATTTTCAAGCCGTGGGCAGGCAGACAGACACTTCCTCACATTCTTTGCGGGAGACAGCCTGCAATATTGGAACAACGCTGTTGACAGAGGCATTAATTTTAGACCTATTATTCTTTCACCTCTTGTATCTGTGTGTGTGTGTGTGTGTGTGTGTTATAAGGCACATCTTTGCTTTATAAGCACTCCTGTCTTCCTGTTTGTGGTTTCCTCTCTTGAAATTTTGCTGAACCAAAAGTTTCTTTGCAATGGATTTCCCATTTATTTTTGATCCAACTATTTAAAGTTCCTCCAGCTGACGGATGATGCTCTTTGCTTAGGCCGCTGTCTATTTCTCCTTCTCTGCTGTGCATGGGAGGAGATGGGTGTAGGGCAGAGGTGGCAACCTTTGGTCCTGGGTCCTGAGCAAGGGGACACATGTGCATGGAACCACAGAAACAATGCAAGCACACCGTGGTCATGCACATGCAGCATGTGCTTGCACACACACGTGCGTGTGCACGCGCACACACACACGTGCAGCATGAATAGGAAAGGGCAAAGTCAGGAGCACAAGTCATAAATCATTGCTTTCTATCGCTGTCAGGTTCCGGAGTTGCGAGGGAGAGGAAAGCTGAAGTGTCCTTCATCCTGCAGCATCCCTGACTGAGTTACTGTCCCAACCCTGAAACAATGGATCAGCTTCCAGATCCTGTGAAGTACTAGTTGCCCCTTACTCAGCACTGCTGAGGCCTCATCTGGAGTACTGCATCCAGTTCTGGGCACCACAGTTTAAGGACAATGCAGACAAGCTGGAAAGGGTTCAAAGGAGGTCAACAAGGAGGATTCCGGGACTGGAAACAAAACCCCACGAGGAGAGATTGAGAAAGCTGAGCATGCTTTGCCTAGAGACAAAAAGACTGAAGGGAGATATGACAGCAGTCTCAGTCCTTGAAAGAGTGTCACACAGAAGAAGGTCAGAATCTCTTCTCAGTTATCTCAGAGTGTAAAACAAGGAATAATGGGCTTAAGTTACAGGAAGCCAGATTTCAGCTGAACACCAGGAAAAATGTCCTGACTGTTAGAGCAATACAACAATAGAGCGAATTTCCTTGGAAGGTTGTGGGCTGTCCCACACTAGAGGCGTTCAAGATGCAACTGGAGAGCCATCTGAGAGGGAAGGCTTAACTTGGAGTCCTGCACAGAGCAGGGGGTTGGATCTGATGGCCCTCTGGCTCCTTCTCATGCGACTATTCTATGATTATATGAACTGAGCTGCAGGTCAGTGGAGCTCTCATCTTGACCTGACCAGCCTTGATTGGGCCTCAGCTTCTTTGCCCATTCTGATTTTTGTCTGCTGATGCGCACATGTACACCGAGCTATTCTTTCAAGGATCGTGAGATGCTTATTCTCCAAAGAAGAGTAGCCTGCAAGCTTGGAGAAAAGTGGGTGGCTGCATGGGTGCCTTGGAGGTGCTCATAGGTCCCTCACTGCATGTAATAGAGGGACATTTCACTGTGCTTGTGCCTGGACAACTGATAGCCAGCTGTGGAGGGCAGGAAGAGGCCTCTTGAAGTGCTCTTGCAAGTGTGTTCGGCCAGGGAAGGAGGTGTAATGCATTCACTGGGGACTTGGTTCATAGGATGCGCATTTAGCATTATATCCTGAATTGATCTTCCTTGCTTTTGGTTCGTGGTTCCCTGATAGAGCCTGTGGGATGACTGATAGGCACATGAGAATCCCTTAGGCAGCATCCCAGAAGGATCAGTCCCGTCTCTGAGTTCCACAACACAGGCCAAAGTGGGACACCAGAACTCAGGACAGGTGTTCATACTGAACTTGAGGTATGAAGTAGTGGAATCATGTTTGCTGGAGTCACGAAGCAGTGAGCACAGTTTTGCTGTGCATGCACAATCAAAAGAGCATTTAGGATTTATTCGGGCATACAGGAAATGCATGTACCATGTAGGCAGCCCCTGAAGGGACTACAAAGATGGGGCCTGCATAGTATGCTTTTATAACCTACCAGTTACATACGCAATTTGAAGGAGGGGGGATCAGATGGGGGATCATGCAGGCAATTTTCTAGAGGCACATGACCGTCAAACAAAAGGGTTGAATGGATTAAGAGAAAAGCACTCAAGGAATAAGTTTCAGAACAGGCTTATCTAAGGAGTGCATGGAGAAAAAGACTTGCAACGTGGTTTGCTGATGAGATCAGGATCCCACCTTACGTCTCGAGCTGTCCTTACAGTGTTGGGCTTTTGGCAGCCAAATTATGGCAGAATGTTTGCTCATTTTGTCCTGACATTGGCAGTGCCCCCGATGGCAGCCCCCATTGCTCAGGCATTTGCTACTGACTGGCTGAATTCCAAATGTGCTGCCACCAGGAGAGAATAACCCATGGGTTTTATTGTCAGTGGGAGCATGAACAATCCTCTCATGTGCAGCCACTGAGAACTTTTCTATATAAAGCTATTCATCTATTGGATTTATTTTCCGTTTGTTGTAGAATTGAGATCCAAGCTCTGCCAAATAGCCTTTCTTTTCCTGTTTTCTACTGCATAACCTCCAGGTGGCAGTGTAATGGCATAACTGAACAGTTGAAAAAAGCTGTTTCTTTTGTTTTTCAAAGAAGTGAAATTGGTGGATCATAAAATCATGTAAAGAAACTATAAATAGGGAAGTACAGACTTTGTTCTGTCTATACTGTCCACAGTTCATGACGTGTCAGGTGCCTGTCATTCTAGCATTTGCTCATTAACAGAACTGGATTATTTTAAATTTTCCAAACATTTGTGAGCACTCTGGAAAATTTGTATCTGCAAAAATGGACAAATCTCTCCAAAATGTTTTTGTATCTTTTATTTCTTAGACAATATTTGCACAAAATTCAGGAAAGTAAAAGACTGGTCTGCAAGTCCATGAATACCTGTGGCTTAGGAAAGATGTTCTACTGCAAAGTCCCAGCAGACATTCTTGGAAAGTTGAACTCATTTGACCTAATTGGGGATTTGTCCAGTACCTGCACCTGTAAACCCCTGTGCACAGAGAATGATGAATGCATTATAAATGCCTAGTCTAGAAGAGCACCGAGTGTATGAAGGCTAATGTCTAGTCACTATCCAACAGCTGCAACAAGAAGGCACTATTTAACTCCTGCCTGCTCATTGTACTGGGACCTGAGTGACAATCAATATAAGTTTTCAAGAATAAGGAGAACTGTATCTCAATTTTAATTCAGGAAAAGAAAATTCTACTTCATGTGTCACAAGCCTGGAAACAATATGGGCTTTGTAGTAAGGAATATTTGTAGAACATGTCCCAGCTCTCTCGCTCTCATTCTCTCTCTCTCTCTCTCTCTCTCTCTCTCTCTCTCTCTCTCTCTCTCTGTGTGTGTTTAACATTTGCATTACTGCTGCTTCACATCTGTCACTTTTCTGGCCTGTTGTTATAGCCCAAACATTGGTGCTTTAATGAGGTGAAAGGACAATGAAAGAAAACTAGAAGTTAAAGATTTCTGTCATCGACCTAGCGTTGACACTGACCAGGGCCCAGACTTCCCCCACCTTCCCTCACTTGTGTATGATAAGCTTCTCCAGATCCTCTTGTGTGCCTCCATGCGACCATATTTATCATGATTTAGAGGGGTGTTTTAAAAACCCCGAAAACAAACTGCTGATAATGGTTTGGAGAAGTCCCAAAGAATTTTATTTGCTTAACCTTAACTGTTTGGAAAAGCAGTTGACTACTTTGAACCTTCCAGCCTCATGCTCTTAAAAAGTGTTGAATGGAACAACTTTAAATCAGAGCTTTTATTGCAATTTTTAAAAATACAAATAGATGCCCTGCTTCTCAAGGTATCAACATCAAAGGGGCTGGGAAGTCTGGAATGTGTTATCTTCGAATTGACCATTCACCATTAATCAGCTAATAAATCCCTCTGCATTAAGTAGGCTATTTTACTGCCTATACGGATGCGACCTGAGCATGCTGCTTGATAAACATCAAACTGGTGATAGCTCTGGTCAGCTTCAGCAGAGCCATAGCAGAGCCATTGCCACAGGAGAGCAGACATTTGCTGCATTTGGTTAACATTTGGTACCTTTTGCATAACAGTCTTTGCTCCTGTGTGCAAATCTGTCACCGGCTATTTGAGTAAGTTTAACCTGCATCCTCTATATCTGGGGTTGTCAAACTTTTGATTGCTGAAATTCACTGGTAGGTCCCAATCCTCAGTTTCAAAAACTGCTCTATATGAATACAAAGCATATTTGTTAATGATTTTATGTTTTGTTTGTAATTGGAATTGCTGCCTTCTCAGGATGACTACAGATATTGGCATGACAGCAGCTGTTCTTTCTTTGATTTCTTTTTCTCTTGCACATCCAGGAACATTTGAAAGTTTATTATATACTGTCAGTTCATTGGTCTATTTAGCAGTAACTCACAAGGCGTTTGGGCAGGAGTGTTGCCAACCACCCCCAAAGATGGCAGGTACCTTCTGTGTACAAAGCATGCTTCCTTCCATTGAGCCATGGACCTTCCCTCTTTTGCTTATGGTTTTGAAAATGGGCTTAACGGGCTTCTGTATAGCCTGAGGTGCCCAATCCTGCCTAATCTTGGAAGCTAAGCAGGGTCGGGCATGATTGAAACCTGGATGGGTGACTTAGTATAAACTGCCCAGAGAGCTTTGTCTATGGGCAGTATAGAAATGTAATTAATAAAAGAGAGTGACCTAATAACCACAGGACATAGTATTTACATCAGAAAAATGGTTTTACGGTGCATTTGTATATGTGAGTTTGTTCAATTGGTAAGTGTGCACCGGAGCCCCCCCCCCCCCCCCGATTTATATCCTGCCTTTTTCCTACAAAGGGCTCAAGGCAGCTTACATCTCCTCCTCCACCTTATCCCCACAACAACAACCCTGTGAGGTAGGTTGGGCTGAGAGCCTGTGACTGGCCCAAAGTCACCCAGTTGGCTCCAGGGCTGAGCGGGAACTAGAACCCGGGTTGTCTGAGTCCCAGTCCCAGCTCTTAACCACTACACCACACTGGCTCTCTGGAGTTCAGCTTTAGTGATGTGATTCTTTTATTTACAAGATGTATGTATCACTCCATATTTTGGTATGGGGTTCTAGAGGGGCAAGCGACAATAGCATTTTACAGAGCTTCCTAGGTGGGTTGGTGGGAGCAAAACGGCACACTTTAGTCCTCTGCAACACTCCTACCAGTTGACACTGGCCAGGGAGGGAGTGGGTGTGTCTATTTGTGGGTGCCGCTTTTTGCCCATTCATGGTGGTCAGTGGTCGCTTTTTACCTCACGCACCCCAAGTCAGTCATGGGTGGGATAGGAGCATGTCTCAGGCTGGTATAGTTGAAGGATCTGCTCCTGGACCCCTTGGGGGAATTTAATTTAATTTAAATTTAATTAAAACATTTATATGCCATCCTTTGCAGCAGCCTTAGGATGGCTTAGAAAAATAAAAATTCCAATATAAATAACAATATAATATTATAAATAGCAACACACACACACACACACACACACAAAACCATTCCACAATAAAACAATCCAAGAGGCTTAGATCCAGTGGATTCAAAACAGCTCCAGAATGCTCCATTTTGGTGCCTAATGCCAGTTACTCTTGACGGGGGCACAACCAGCAGTGTCCAGGCACCATGGGGGACCTAGGAGGGACATGCTCCTTTCCTTGGCCAGATGAATGACCAGACTCCACATTTCTTTAACTATGTGGCTGAGGTTTAATCTCATTTTCCTCTAGAGTAAGGCTATACAACTGGAATTCAGAGCAGGACCATCGTCCAACAGGAGGGGAGGATTGGATCACAGTTGATGCCAAGGGAGACTGGGTTTTTCCCTTTTTCTTTTTTTGAACCCCCACATGGTGGTATTGATGGGTCTGATCCTCCATTCCTGGTGGATGAGGATCCCAGTCTGAATGAATCCCCCCCCCCCCCCACACACACACACAGAGTTACTAGAATGTAAGGAAAACTGTAAGGCTAGGTACATGGTATGTAGTTGTGTGTAGCTTGACCCCCTGGCCTGCCAGCCAGGGGGCCATCTTCCAGCTTCTCTCCAGCTCTAGTCTTTGCCACGTGATGGCTGGGCTGGACAGGTATCTACTGACAGAAGCACTGATCCGACGCTGTGCAGTGTGTGAAATGACTTTCGTTTGGATTGGTGCAACTTTGATTCCTTTTGCTGAGCCTTTGCTTCTTTTCCTTTGGCACTTCTGTCCTTAGATGGTGCTTCTACTGCACATGGAAGGCCTTTATTGTTTCACTGCTCTTAAGCTGGCTGGACCGCTACAGCCAGAAAGAATGGCTGTGGGAAATCACTGCTCCCGTTTCTAAACAGGAACAAGGTTGAACAACAGCCTTCCTGCTTGCTATTGTTAGTGAGACCATTAGAAAGATGGAAAGCAAAGCACCGGCCATGCCAGGAAAATGTATTGCACAGTTTGCCTCTTGCTCCCCCTGCCCTCCACGCTGTAGGAGCTATTAAGCCAGATTCAGCTGTGTGCTTCGAGACAAAATTACATTTTATATTATAATGTTTTTGGTCTTTGCTTACTGGACCAATGGAGGGCCCTTTCATATATTACATGTCTTCTTCTTCTGGTTAAAGGAAGGAAAAATGTAGATAAAATAACAAACATGAATTCAGTATGCATTATTTCAATCATTTTTTCTTTTTTTCACCCCATTGAGTATATAGAGTGGACAGGGACCATATAATGTATTAATGATCTTAAACACTCGGTTTGAAGACTGACATTCTGATTCCTTTCACTCATGATGTTTATTCAGATTTTGGTGTGCTCGCTTATCTTTCACCATTGTTGTGAGGGCACAGGGAGATCCACATGTTAGTCTAGGAATGAATTCCAAATACCCAACACTTGTGTCACAGATCCGGCCATCTCTAGCTATGCTGTTCAGGTCCACATGGGATCTGCTGCAATGGGATGTCCTCCATCTGTGCTGTTTTCATTGCCCCTGGACCTGCCTTGCATTTGACGAAGTGCACTGAGGTGTGAGGGTGGCACCATCCCATATCTTCCCTCATATCTGCACCCTCCCTTCCCCATAATGTTTGCTGGACCCGAGGTGTGACACAACGTTATCTTGCATTGCAGACACCATTTCCATCGTGGATTGTGGGCAACTAGCAGGATGGCAGTGTGAACAACAAGCTTCTTCTCCTGATAATCTCCCCCACCCCAAAGTTGTAAAGTTAAAAAAGGAAGCACAAACAAAACGGCACCCAAAATACCAAGACTGAAGCTCTTTTTTACCCTTCTAGTATTCTGTAGCTACTGAAAATGTCAAAACTAGATTGAAAATTTTGATCAGTAATCATGCCAGATGCCATTTTGTAATTTTTCTCTGGGTGGGGCAGCAGAATGTCCCCCAAATCTCTCTTTCCATGCCTATGCTAGAAGGATGGTAGATAACACTAATGGTGCTGTTGCTGACTAGAGTTCAGCTAAAGTCTACCAAAAGCAGGTCTTTTGGTGGTGGTGATTGTGACACTCACTCTGTTGAATGTTTGCTTGTTTATTACAAGCATTTGTATCCTGTCCTTCCGCACAGGCACTCAGGGTGGCTTACATAATATAAATATACATAATGTAATGTTCTTCCTAGGAAGCTTGCCTTGCCTTACTAATGTATGCCTTGAAGGTAAGCAATTGGTGAACTCCTGAGTATTTTGATATGCTCTTAGAATTGGCTGTAATTGTACTGGGATGTCTTATTTTTGCTAGCACTGCTGGTTAATAATTGTTTTCTCTCTGTTACAGTTATTGATGATATAACTTTTTGTTTTACACATGGCTATAATTTCTTTCATAAAGGAAGGCATTATATATAAAATCTAAAAATAAAATAAGATGCTCAGATCAATATGTATTGATCTGGATTGTACTGGATTGTCTCATTTTAATAAAAACAGGATAGTGGGCAACTCGCATGAAATAAGAATCCCCTGTGTGTGAATTTTCCTGCAGGGTTTCTTATACTGGCAGCTGCCATTTTGAATAATTAGAGTATAGAAGGGCATAGCTTCTCATTATGCAGGTACTCACAAAACTCAAACCTTTTAACATATGCACATGGATTTCTATATATCCTGAATAATGAAATGCATACAACTTTCCAGCTTCATACATTTGGTTTAACAGAAGAGGACCAAATATCTTGAGAATCAGCCTTGAGAAGAGAAGACTGAGCGGGGACATGATATCCCTCTATAACTATCTCAAAGGCTGTCACAAAGAGGAAGGTCAAGATCTCTTCTTGCTGATGCCAGAGTGCAGAACACAGAATAATCAGTTTAAATTGCGACAACCCAGATTCAGGCTGGATATCAGGAAAAGCTTCCTCACTGTCAGCATAATATGACAGTGGAACCAGCTGCCTACAGAGGTGGTGGGCTCTCCCACACTAGAGACATTCAGAAAGAACCTGGACAGCCATCTCAGTGAGATGGTGTAACAGCAGGGGGTTGGACACAGTGGCCTTCATGCCCCTTCCAACTCTACTATTCTCTGATCTAAGTAAGTATGCATTTGACAAAGGTGCCTTTATTCTGCCTGTGCAGATATTGCAAGTGCTGTAATATCTCAATCCTTTGCATTAGAGGAAGTGAGTGTTTAACTTCCAGTGCTGTAATATCAGTCTTTTAGCTGACAAAAGATGGAGAGAATCTATTTGTGCCAACCATTGGATAATTTCCGCGAAGCAGGTTCATAATTTTAAAGTGGTTGCATCTGTGAATATTAAACACTGTTCCAATACAAAGTTTATCCATGTAACAAAAGAAGCATCTTCTGGACATTGCCCAATATGTTTTTAAATGCATTGGCTGTATTGCATTGACAACCATTAGAGAAATTAGGCAATCCCTTATTAAAGGGGCATGCAGCACCCAACAGGTATGAAAGAAATGCTTTTTTGCTGAACAAGACACAACCTAAGATTC
The DNA here is from genome assembly GCF_004798865.1 of Varanus komodoensis. Classification (NCBI taxonomy): domain Eukaryota; kingdom Metazoa; phylum Chordata; class Lepidosauria; order Squamata; family Varanidae; genus Varanus; species Varanus komodoensis. The sequence goes on along the minus strand of NW_025335568.1, from coordinate 54,937,201 downwards.
ATAGATGTGACAGATAAACACCAAAGCAGTGACCTACTGATCTGGCATTTTGAGAACAACAATTTCTCAAATGCTCCCATGGGTCTGAAAGATCGGGGACTCCTGTCTATCTAGTCCATTACTGTGTTTCCAAAAGTAGCCAATCAGATGTTTCTGGGAGGCCCAAAAGCAGGACACAGAGCAACAGTGCGATTCAGTCATTACCCCCAGAAATTGGTATTTGGAGACATTGGTTGCACTGATCTTGGAGGGAGTGGGCAGCTCTCATGACTAGCAACTATCAATAGTCTTATTCTCCATGAATTTGTCTAATCCCCTTTAAAGCGGTCTATGCTGGAGGCTATCATCACATCAGCTGGCAGCCAATTCTACAGATTGCCATACGTTGTGTCTGGTGGAGCCATCAGGAGAGCAGGTTGAGGCAGAAATCCAGAACTTGCCAAGCAAAACGAACAGGGCCCCCCTTCAGTGCAGCAGGGCTGACTCACCACATTTTGCAGTCAGTACAGGTGACCATTTAAAGAAGTCTCCCCTTTATAAGATGATACAGCTCAAATATCAGAATTACCTAATTGTACCATCGGCTGTGTCTCTCTTGTTCATTCGGAATCTCCCACAAATCAGATTGACAGGATGACTCCAGATTCTCATATTGTGAGAGAGGAAGAAAACTCTCTTTCTGTCTTCACTTTGCACCTCTATGCATTATTTTATAAAACAACCTAATGTCTCCCCTTATTTGCATTTATTCTTAAACTAAAACAACCCAGGGCTTGAGGTGATCTTCAGCCCACCCCAAGATCATTTTGGCTATCTTTTGCTCCACCTTTTCAAGTTCTACAATGAGCTTTGGGAGATGTGACAAGCAGAACTGCATGTGTCATCCTGATGACCTCAGTTCACTTCAATGGAGTGAGCCAGGCAGCCCTCTGAGGTAGGGATGGTCTTTGGGCTCATTCAGATTCCACTTTCTGCACAAATAAAAGGATTAGGGAGAGAGTAAATAGCACTTTTACCCTCTGGGAATGCATTCCAGAAGAGTTAGGATGGTGTAGTGGTTTAAGGTGTTGGACTGAAACTCAGGAGATCCAGGTTCTCGTCCCCATTTGGCCATGAAGCAGCCTAACCTACCACACTGGGTTGCCCTGAGGATAAAAAGAGAGGTGGCCGAAAATGTAAGCTGCCCTAGGCTCCTTGGGGGAACGGAAGATGGGATATTGATATAATAATATCAATAATGCCCAGCCATGGGTAGTTTGTTTATTTATTTAAAGCATGTTTATCCCATCTTTTACAGGTGTCTCAGGATGGCGATACAAAACCGAAGTTGCAACATACAATGAAATATAAGACAGTGAAACCTAACATTAAAATCACCATTAAGAGTTAAAATATAGGGAAAATAAAAATGTTTTGGCCTGACGCTGAAATGAATAAAGCATCGGTGCCAGGCTCACCTCTCTGGAGAGCAGGTCCAAGGCCCTTCCCTCTTCTGATCTCCTTCAAAGAGGGTTCCCAAAGAAGGATCTCAGACCCAGATCTTAGGGGGTGGGCATTAAAGACCTGAGTGTTCAGGTCATGACTGTAGAGCGTTGAAGGGTTAAAGCCCACTTCTCTCAGGATCACAATGCAAATGACACTTCTACTCCGTGGATGTACGCACGCACGCACACAAACACATGGCTGGTATTTACTTTCTTTTTTTAAAGTTGCTATTTGTGTGTTATTTGGCCATTGGACAGAAAGCTGGGCTGGAGGGAAAGAACCCCCTCAGTATAAGTACTTGCCATACCAGCAGGAACACCCAAAGTCTGGAACCCATCAAAATCTACTTGCCTCCAAGGCCAGACTGTTGTAATGGGTCTCCCAGTCTTGCAATGGGGCAAGGCTGATGTAGCCACCAAGTCCCTAATCATACCTTAGCCCAATTGGGGCTAGTTATCTGGATGTGGCTACTCACATATTGCCTGGAGATGGTGTATGATGGAGGTTGCAGCCTAATCTGCCTAGAGGGCACCAGGCTGGAAAATGATGACATTTTACTCAGGGGGCCCAACTTTGGTGGGTCAATGAATACACTTGGAATTTAGAGAGCGTGTCTTTGGCGAACCCACAAAATGGCTCAAGGGTGTTCCACCCATTAAAAAAGTCTGTCATGGCGGACATGGCCAGCCACTAAGCACACATGTCCCAATCTTCTTTCAGTCTTTACTCTTCATTCAGTCAATTGGTGTGACTGAAAGCAGAGTAAGTTGCTAAAAAAAACCTAAGTACAAGGCAGAGAGGGGAGTCTAAGCTCCGAAAAACAAAATAAGATGTCCTAGTTAGCATTATAAAAATCTTAGGAAAGAAAATTAAAATCAGGAGGATGCAGGGAGCCGGGTGAGTGCCAGGGGAGGTGCGCATGGCCCCGTTGGTGCCCCAGAACCCAGTGCTAGAGGAATCTGCTCAGCGGCCAAATGTCTAACAAGCTTTCCCTTTAGGGAGAGGCAGGCGGAAAATGCTGCTCTTCTCACATGGCCTAAAATTGCACCAGTTTTACAGTTCAAACAGCATGTGGCTGGGCAGTTGTGAAACTCTCTCAAACATGGGAAGACTTCAGCAACTTACTCTCCTAGATTATTTGTAGAACAGAGTTGTTTTATAGAAGCTTGTTCTTTGAAAAGCAAATAGGGTGACTCACAACCATTGCTTCGAGCTGACTTAGGGCTGTTTTCAAAATGTAAACATCTTTAGGCATCTTCCTGGCCATATTTTCACGAAATGCACACTCACGTGCCGATAGCCCATCCACTTTGCTGCAGTCAAAGTGAGGAGTGAGGCAGAAAAGAGGAACACTTTTTGCAAGGAGAGTTCAGAACATTTTTAAAAATGTAAATTCAAACAAAACCCCTGCCTTTAAGTTGGTCTGAAACAAGGAAACCTTACTCTCCAAATGACAGAGATTTTGGCTAGCCTGCAGACACTTTGGCTTTTCTATGAATGGCTCGTATTCATCAGACATCCTCATTCAACGAATCTTTCTTGACACAGCTGGCAAAGGACAGGAACTCTTGCGGATGACGCTGTACGAGAAAGGAATATTTTAATGAAAGGAAATGGAGCTGCCCCTGAGGAAACTGAGTTGTTTTCTTCAACCCTGACTTTTTAAGGTGCAGTGGAGCACACTGAGGGACAGGTGAGTCCCCAGCAAAGCTCACAAAATAGCTTTTGTCCTTCCTTCAGTGGATGTGACGAACCTTGACAAAAGGCTGCTGCCAAATACAGAGCCATATTTGTTGGTTCTCCTCTCATAACGCTTACTGGACAATTCTTTAGCACAGGAATATGCTGACTACGGCACCAGAGTATTGAAACATCCAAGTCAGTGGCATCTCCTTTCAGTGGAAATGGCTTTTCACAGTCTTGGATGGAGTTTCATCCTGATACCCAGGGCCAGTATCAAAGGTAGGCATGTTCAGGCAGCTGCCAAGAGCCCATACCCGAGCTAGGACAAGAGCCCACTGGACTTTTCTTCACCACTGCAACCTCCTTCCTGAACAGTCTCTCAGTATGGCCCAGACAGTGGAGATGGTGAGAAGGAGGAGTCATAGATGCTGCCAATCACTTCTCCTCTGCCTGTCAAGCAAGAAGTGGAAGCAAGGATGAGAAACAAGAAGTTGAGGAACACTCGCCTCCAGTGACAATGCTGGGCGAGAAGGCAGACTCACGGAGGAACCTTTGAAGATCTTTTGTTCAAGGGCCCTCAACAACACTACTGCCATCCGAGATCTCTTGTTCACTGAAAATGTCTTGGATGGAGCCTAGGACATCTAAACACAGGAAGTGGCCTTATTTTGAGTCAGAACCTTGGTCTACCTAGTTCAGTATTGTTGTCATGGATTGGCAGCAGCTCTCAGGGATTTCAGGTAGGAACTCCTCCAGCTCTGCGTGAAAATTCTGGGCACTGAAGTTGCAACCTTCTGCAAGAAAAGCATGTGCTTAACCATCAAGCTCTGGCTCCTGCCCTATTTTTCCAGCCTTCTCATTATCAACCAGAGATGTACAGTTGTGTATATGTGCATAGATGCACAGGCTTCTGGTTTCATGGCAATTACACTGCAAGCAGGGTGGAGAACCTGTGGAGGGCATTGACCAACAAGAAAAGTTTACCCAGATTCAGAGTTGACCATGTGTAGAGCTAGAGGACAAAGTAGAACCAAAGGTGATTGAACTCTGCCCATTCCAGCAAACACAACAAGATCTCTCTCTCTCTCTCTCTCTCTCTCTCTCTCTCTCTCTCTCTCTCTCTCTCTCTCTCTCTCTCTCTCTCTCTCTCTCTCTCTCGTCATGACCACAAAACACAGCAAGAAGCTGGGGACAAAGAAGCTCATTTCCTCTGGTCTAGAGCCAGTGAAGGGCAGGCCAGGTGTACCACTTTTCCCTGCTTCTGTGTGAATGGTTGGAGTTCCAACTGTGCAGCTGGCATAGCAAAAAGCTTCATCATCCCCACCATTCACTCTGAGCCAAAGGGCAACGGGGAAGCTTGTCTCTGCATGGACTGGGAGCTGGACTTCCAACTGCCCAGCAGGTACAGAAGCAGAGGAATCATCTTTGGAAAGTGGCTCCCACTTCATCACTTCATTTGCTCTTTCCAAGAGGAAGGGCTGGTGCTTTGGGGCAGGAGAGAGTGCCGGATACTGTGGCCCATTGGGCAGAGGTTTGCCTCTCCAGTCTAAAGATTATAAGGAAGAGCAAGAGAACACAATGCATTTATTTCTGTTTAAATTACACTAACATTTCTCAATTTACATGTAAGCACGTACATGTATATGCAAACTGCATAATATATAGTCCCAATTCCATGGGTTGGATTATTGGCTGGATGTTAGCTGTTGCACTATATTAAACTACCCATGCCTTTCTAAATAAATGCAAAAATACTAAGAGCATGAAGAGGCTTTTTGGTGAATTTCCAATACATCTCATCCTGCAGGAGGGACCATATCACAGGAAAAAAATAGTAGTCTCTCCCTCCCTGCTGTCGATTTATTTGGGCAGAGGGCAGAACAGACGACAACAAGGATGCGCTGCCTCCATCCCTTTCATGATGACTTCTCCCCTATTCTCTAGCTAAAATTGGAAGACATCTGGATGTGGAGCTTGCATATTTATTTATGGACATCCAAACTGTCCGCCATAATTCCCTAATTCAAGCAGTGGTCCACCTCCATTCAAGTGTGTATGTGTGTGTATCTGCCCATGTCTTTTGCCAAGAAATTATTTGTGGAAAACTTTGTCACACAGGTAAAAGAAGGAAGTGCAAAACAAGCTTAAAACTGGAAGTGATGCAGAGGGGTAGCCTAGCTTAGCATATGAAAGGGTTAACTGGGTAGCAATTTGTCCATTGTCTCTCTATTAATATCAGTCACCAACTTAGCACTCATCACCTTTTCCAAGCAGTCACCCTCCAGCTAGAAGTGGCGCCATGAACAAGCCAGATGTGATCTCGTCTCTGTTTTCTTTTCATAAACTTTCAAAAATTCATTACAAAAGGAGGGGGTGAAAGCAAAGGGGAAAAAAAGAAAAATATTTATTTTGTAATATATTTTTGAGAGTGTTTAAAATGGTGAGGACACTTTTGGGCCTTATATTTGTTTAATAGTAAAAACCTATTCTGTGGCCATATGCGCATTGCCAAAGAAGAGGAAACACAAAAGCGAACACAGTTTGCATATACATTTCTATGCTTAGATGTACATTTAGAAATCATGATTACAATTTCAATAGAAGTAAATCACTTACTATATTGGGAAGGACTGTGGCAAGTCATCTGGGTGCCTGCTTCCCAGGTACATGCTGTGCATGGCAACTTGGAGGCCCGGCCTTCTGGCGGTTCTTTATTGGAGAAAAAAAACAGAAAACTCAAGGCAGCCCCTGGCTACTAGTCACACTGGCCATATATGGCCTCCAGAAGGGGCTCTGCCTGCTACGAGGTGGTTTTGAGGCATTACTACCCACTTGTAGGTAGCAGCAGAAAACTTGGGATTTGTGGCATGAAACATCACGAAAGGTGTCCAGAGGGAAAGGTGCAGCAGCTGAATCATTGGACTGCCAGTACCATGGACTCAAATACTTTGGCCACCTAATGAGAAGGAAGGACTCTCTGGGGAAGAGCCTGATGCTGGGAACAATAGATGGCAAAAGAAGAAGGGGATGGCAGAGGATGAGGTGGCTAGATGGACTCATGGAAGCAGTTGGTGTGAGCTTGAGCGGACTCTGGGAGATTGTGGAGGACAGGAAGGCCTAGAGGAATGTTGTCCATGGGGTCGCGATGGGTTGGACATGACTTCGCGACTAACAACAACAACAACCATGGATTAACTCCTGTGAGAATTGCATGCTAGAGTAGATCAGATCTTTGGTCTGATCTGGGAGGACTTATCTTAACCAACCTGTTACTAATGTGATGGATGAAGTGAAACAGGCCAAAACGATAGATTTTGGCATCCAATTCAGTGCCTAATGCAAACTACCTTAAGTACCCTCCATCAAGAATGTGGGGATACATACCACTGGCCTGCAGTCAGAGAGGCTGTAATTATTATCAGTGTAATATATGTGCAACACTACATGCACCCAAAAGTAAATATATTACTATAAAGGTCACCAGCCATGCATGGTAGCCCACCAGGAGCTCAATATACCTCCCACTTTTCCTTTTGGGTTTGCAGCTTGCCTGTGCCTACAAACACAGGGAGGATGTGAAGTGTGGCAGGCTACAATACAAGGCTGTTTAGGTTTGTGGCTCACAAGCTGTGCAGATCCCCTATAAATTGCACTATTAATAAGTACATTATCTTGTGAGTATTTGAGTTCAGCACACATGTTAGATAAAGCCTACTTTCATGCACAAAATGGACCACATCTCCAGGTACTTAAAACTATCACTGCTGTTGAAATATGACATAGTCTAACAACTCCTGGGGCAATGGAAGGGTAGGGCAGCAGCTTTTCTTGTTTTATAAAGAATTTTCCAGTCTGAATCCTTTTGGGTTTTCCTGTCTGAATCCAGCCTTCTCCAACCAGTTGCTTTCAGATGCTTTTGAACTTCAGCTCCCATCTGCCTCAGCTAGCACAGTCAATGCTCAGAAATGCTGGGAGCTCTAGTCAACTTCTGGATGGTACCAGGTTGGAGAAGGTGGTGCTATTTATCAGTGATAAATAGGATGGCCCACTAGGAATCACCTCAAAAGAATACACAGTACAAAACCACACACAAAAGCATGTGCATGGGATTTTCTTATGGTTATTTATGCAGAAATATGAAAATTTAGGGGAAAACAAATTTAAATAGATATAGAGTTTGTTTTTACCTTTCTTCTTCTGCCTTCAATTTTCCTTAGCATGATTGCCTTTTCCAGGGAATTTTTCCTTCTCATATTGTGCCCAAAGTAGGAAACCCTCAGTTTTGTCATTGTAGTTTTTAAGAAATAAAGTACATTTCAGCATTGTGAGAAAGACAGAGACTTTGTAAGCTGTGTGCCCCATCTCTTCAATCCAGGGGCTAAATGTTGATGGGTAACTGTTCTTCAGGTTCTTTATGCTGAGTTTAAACCAGACTTAGACTGGATAGCCCTTCATGGAGATGACATCTTTCAAATTTGGGATGGTCCTTCAGTATCCCTTCAAATAGAGGTTTGTTCTCCATGAAATAGGCCCATACTTGTGGTTATGAAAACTCCCTGATTTCTACCAAAACCTGTACAAGTGAAGGCACTTCAACAGAGGTAGACATCATGTTGGATCAAAAGACTAGATGGCCCCAAAACACATGGTTGACCTTCCCTGTGCAATTTACTCCTCCCATGTGATTCTGAGCTTCCAAGCATCATTGTGGAAGAAGGAATAAGAAAAGGCCATTAGTAGATGTGGTGATGAATAAAGAGGTCCTATTTATTAGGAGAGATGAGAATACTTTCCCAATGCTCCATAGGTCACTTTCTGCATTGTAATGAATATTTAAAGCAAACTGAATAATATAGAAGCACTCTTGCAGAGTAAAAAATCTTTTGCTCTGCATATTTTTGCTTGAAAAAAAAACATCTGTGTTACACAAAAATTGCTTCCAGCATTTTGAATATTAGCAGGAGTAAGAAACCCATCGGCTCACTTGCCCTATTTTTGTTCAGTGTTATAGTTGGCCTTCTCACTATTGAAAATGTTGATTCCTTATCTTCAGATCCTTGTGCTGTAAACGTGTGTTAAACAACTTCCAGTGTTTCCTTCTATAGGCATTTACATTTGGCCAATCAATCTGATTGCGACAGAAACAGAGGAAACCCATTTATGTGGGCTGCTTTGTTCCTTCACGTTATGGTCTATTATCTCCCCCAGCCTGTGTTTACGGAATGCCATGGTTAACGTTGCCCAGATGCTCTATCTGTGGGAAACCTAGAAACCACACAATACTGGCCTGTGGTGTTTTCCAAACTCCGGGCTCCCTTATCCTAGGCTTGTTTGACTCTTGTTTGTGTAGACATGGGCCTTTCCCACAGAAAGGGTGTGCTGGCAGTTAGGCCTGGCTGAGATAGCATTGCTACAGATGTTTAAATGACTTGGTTGGGGCCGCTTAGTGCCCTGTCAGTAAACATATTGGAACAAAATGATATAGGTCTTTTTTTTCTTTTTTCTTTTTGGTGGCCCTTACACTGAATGTAGTTAAAGGTGGCAAGACGAAAGAGCCTAAACACATTACACATGCAAGCAAGAATCTTTCCAGTCAGGGGTAGGCTGAAAGAGTTCCAGATGTTTTGGACTCCTGACAATTGGCCATGCTGGCAGGGGTTTCTGGGTACTGATGCTCAAAACAGCTGAGGATCTTTCTAGTTCAGCTCAGATTTAAAAGATCTAGGAGCCTATAATTTAGTAATGAGGATTTAAGTGATCTAGGAATCTGTAATTTAGTGACGAGTAAGGCAAGTGTCTAGGCAATTTCCATGGGGTTTATTAGGGTTCCCATTTTCACCTGTGCCTTTAACAGAGAACAATTCAGCATGATCAAACCTTCCCATGTGAAGAAAAGCTCTATCTGTTAAATTTCTACCAATTATGTAGTATGGGGATCCTGCCAGAGAAAAGGCAATTATCTTAGAAACATAACAAACACAGAAACAGAGCGAGTCAGAAGGGGCCTCCCGGGCCATCTAGTTTGACCCCCGGCTCCAGCCGACTCCACTCATGACATGCGCGCCATGTGCATGTCCAGCCTATCCTTGAACACCCGCACCGATGGGGCCTCAATGACCTCTCATGGAAGCCCATTCCACACCCTCGGGGTCCTAACTATCAGGAAGTGCTTCCTGGCATCCAAATGGAACCTTGGCTCCCTGAGCTTTGCTCCGTTGGGGCATGTCCTGTCTTCCTCTGCAGGGGAGAACAGGTCTCTGCCCACCTCCATGTGACACCCCCTCACATACCTGTATGTCGCCAACAGATCCCCTCGGAGTCTGCTCTTCTCCAGGCTGAAGAGACCCAGTTGCCTCAGCTTCACCTCATACAGCTTTCCTTGCAATCCGGCCACCATCCGGATTGGATGTATCTGTACATCCAGTGGATATAAATGAGGATATAGATGTTGTCTATGAGAGTTAGAACAAGCATAGTTATCATTGGTTATGTATTTATGACTCTTATTCGCCAAATGGGTCAACTTGCAAGAAAGCTGATTCAGTTACACTGAGGAAAGATAAGATTGATAACACTATCCCTGTAAATTTCCTTTTCCCAAGCCAGGGAAATTCAGTGATAAAAAACTTGCTAGTTCAAGATCAGAGTGAAGCCTATTGTGTGCTTGCTCAGGTTCCACAAAGCCAGGGATTTGGGAGCTAAGCCTGTTGTCTGAACGGACGATGCCCTGACTGGGATCAGAGACAAACTGTGTTTTCTTCAAACTTGCCTCCAGACACCCACACTTTTCCTTTGACCTGGTCCTGCATTATCTTAGGAAGCTTTCCTCCTTACTCCGACAAGGGAGTTCCCTCTCCCTGAGAAAATCACCCATCTGGTTACTGGCATAAGCAACACACAGGCAAGCGACAACTCATAGAGTGATTCCTCTAGCAGAAGAGTAAGACTCAGATGCTTCAAGGTGTTCTTGGATAAATACAATGCTAACAGAAGCAGCATTTTCTGGTTGCATGCCGTTATACTGCATGATAACCATGGCTGAGGACTAATTATATGTGGTCTGCAACTAGGATGGCCAGGTGCCTTACCTTACAGGGGTTAGTCCACTGTTTGGAGATGTCTTCTGTCGGATTGGTTGTCCAATCCAAGTCTGGTTGAAAGTCAAGAGGAAGGAAGCCTTGAAGTTGCCCATCCGCAGGGAGTACCTGCACAGCAGCTAGAGCAGGTACTTAGGCCACCTAGTCAGTCTTCTCATGGCAAGATGTTCTGTTTTTGGATTGAACCGAACAGTTCGTATCCATTCTGCATTGCACATGCGAATCAGTGTCCTCTTTCAGAGTCATGCAGTTCCTCACATTTGGCAGTACCAAGGCAGCTGCCTATCTGAAAATGGAATGTGAGTGTGTGTATGTGTAGGCCAGCCGTCACCAATTTAGTGCCCACCAGATGTGTTGGACTACAGGTCTCATCATCCCCAGCCAATATGGCTGAAGATGCCGAGAGTTGTAGTACAACACATCTGAAGATTATATGGTTGGGTAAGAAGTTATTTGCATGCCTTTTTCTCCCTAACTGGCTGCTGGCAAGGAGAACTGAATGGGCCAGACCTGGGTGTTACAGGCAGATCTCATGCCACCATGCTGAGTCTGCAGAAGAACCAGCTCACAGAAACTGGTCCACCCCACTCCCAACTTATAATAGTTGGATCGAGACCGCAGCATTTATTTACTTCATTTTATTCGGCTTGTCCCCCTCATGTGTCTTTCTCAATGCAGCAGAGATAATGCTTATTTATAGGAAATACTTTTTCCTGGAACATTTTGATCTTGTCACACTTGATGTCTTTACGGGCTGTGTGTCATTGTTGCAACTTTGCATTGCTAGGCTTCTTCTCCTTCAGTGTTTCAAGATGATACTGCTGAGCCAGCAAAAACCAGCACATTGCAAATTTCAAGGCCGATGCTTAGCTTGCAAATAAAGGAAGGCCTCTGCTAATTTGCCTGAGTGACAGGTTTCACTGTAGGCTTAACTGTTTCCAATAATTGACACTCTGTTTAACAAGGAGAAACAGAAAAATTATATCACTTTCTACCTAGAAGAGTGAAAACCACTTAGAACAAACTTGTTTTGGAACGTAGCCATCCTTTTGAAAGAGAATCTGCCCGACATTGTACATTTGCTGAAAATTGCACTGAGATTTTCAAATGTATTTATAAGAATCAGATTTCTAAGGAAACAGGCAGGATATGCAAGTTAGAACATACTAATTGCTCAACTGTTGCTTCCACCAGTTGGACTTCCTTGCTTTGAGGCACTGTGGATTTCAGGACAAATACTGGTGCTCCAGTATTCAGAGGACTTTCTGGGTCACCCCTGCCCCTTAAGTTCTATCCTGGGTTTATTTAAAGAAGGAAATGTGGCTCCTTTGGTTCATCCAGTTCACAAAAATGACAACCTCCCCTTCTCATGGACCGTTGTATTTATTTTGTGCGACTTTTTGCAATTTTCCATCCAGCATTGTCTGCACCCATTAGAAGATGATTTTAATATTCACAATATGTGGAAACAACACTGGATGGAAAATTGGCCCCACAATGTTGTAATCTGCCCTGCATCTTGTAAAAGCCACCTGGATTTGACCAGCCCTGTGCAATATGGACAACACTAAATCAAATTCTCACTGGCCATGGCAGATCCCTTCAGCCTGGAGAAGAGGAGACTCAGAGGGGATCTGTTGGCGACATACAGGTATGTGAGGGGATGTCACATGGAGATGGATAGAGACCTGTTCTCCCCTGCAGAGGAAGGCAGGACGTGCTCCAACGGAGCAAAGCTCAGGGAGCCAAGGTTTTGTTTGGATGCCAGGAAGCACTTCCTGACAGTTAGGACCCCGAGAGTGTGGAATGGGCTTCCATGGGAGGTCGTTGAGGCCCCATCGGTGCGGGTGTTCAAGGATAGGCTGGACGTGCACATGGTGGGCATGTCGTGAGTGGAGCCGGCTGGTGCTGGAGGTCAGACTAGATGGCCCGGGAGACCCCTTCTGACTTGCTCTGTTTCTATGTCTCTGTGTGCACATGCCCTTTACAAATGGGCAAAATACCATCACCAAATTGATTGTGGGACTGAAAGACAAACTATCCAACATCTACTGACGGAATGCCAACATAGAGCTTATAAAGGAGAGTTTGCAGATTTCCTGGTTGAGACAAAGCGAAAAATTACATTTGTAATTTAGATATACATTTATAACGTTTTGGATCTTATATTTTGTATGTCATATTTTTATGCCTGTGCTTTTATTGAAGTGTGCTGTGAATGCGCCACACGATAAATAAAAATGTGCAACTTAGGAATGTAAGAAATGCCCTGTTGGATCAGGCTGGCGGCTATCTCAGATGTCTCCAACATGGTGCTTTCCAGGTGTTTATGCATACAACTCCCAGTGCTCCGGAGGATTTGCCCTGCTGGCTGGGGTTTTTGGGAGATGAAGTCTAAAACACCCAGAGGGCACCAAGCTGGGGAAGGCTGGCCCATCTGGTGCAGCACCCTTTCCTTGCATTGGCCAGTCAGGAGCTATCAGAAGGGCACAAGTGGGATATGTGTACAATCCCACCCTCTCACTTGTGCTCCCTGCCAACTGGTGTGTGCAGGCTTCCTGCCTCGGATCCTCTGGGAAGCTTGTAGCCATCAGGGCTAGTGGCCACTGATCGTCTTCTCCACATTTGTCACTCTTGCATGTGAATCCCACAGCTCTGGAAATGGACTTTGATCAACTTATCTCCATGTGACGCAACAGCTTTTCCCACACAGTGCCACTGCAGACAAAGCAAAACATAATTGCATTGCATTGTTGTCGTGTGGCGCTACACTGCAAATGCCTGTGGAGACGACGGTAACAATATTTATATGCTGTTGCCATATTCTGATTGGGTTATCTGCAATGTTTGACCTGCACCAGATAGTATTAAGAGGAAAATTTTGCTGGTGTAGGTTGTCTGATTAATATAGCCCAGAGAATATAAAGGGAGAGGAAGAAATTCAGCTATCAAAATGCATAATGGATGGAACAGCCTTATATACCCCACCTGTTACATTCCAACAGGTACATACTGGAATACCTCCTCTGATCCTTGGAGGAAGTATAACATTAGGACAGACAGCCAGGAGCAGCCGGCTCCTCTGTGAATTTGTCCAACCCCCCCTTAAAGGCATCTAAGCTGGAGGCCTTCTCTACATCTTGTGGTAACAAATTCCATGGTTTGACTATGTGCGGTGTGAAAAAAAAGTTCCTTTTTATCTACCCTGAGTCACAGTTCTCTGCTGACACAGCTCTCCGTGAGATATAGAATTTTAAAAGATAAAACAATGACAGAATTATCACACAAAAACAAATTAAAACCTTTCAGCAATTGCATTAGAGACAAAAGTCAGCCAGAACCTACCTCAGATCATGGATATAAAACCAGTTGATGGGTGACGTTCATGTCGCAGAGTGTGGTCTCAAGATGCAGGATGCAAAACCCCTTTAATCAGTGCCAGGATGGGAGACCACATAGCATCTCATTCCTGTGATGGCAAACACACAGGATGCAAATATAATACTAATAATAAGACTAAGCCCAAGGGTGTATCTTAGGAGTAGAAAGAGGAGCAGCAACACAGAAAGCTTAGTCTATGTTTGCCTTTCTGAACAAAAAAGCTCTTCATTTCACAATGGAGAACAGAGTGTTCCAAGATATGGTTGCCCCCATTAGGAATTTCTATTCTGTATCTTCCTGGCAAGGCCTACCAGAAAAAGTCTCTTGCTGCAGGGCAGGTAACTACATGGGTGGGGACTGCTGGTGTAGACACCATTAAGAAAGTACTGGCCAATTTCATATTAGTGGATATGGTTTGGTCGACATCCCAACATGTGGCCACATGCTAGACCAGCTTTTATGGCTGGTCACGGGCAGATCTGAAGTGGAGGGATTTGATTTAGTTCCTCTGGCATGGTCTGAGGTTTATATTGACAGAGGCTTTCAACTTCTGCAAGGGTGGGGAAACTATCCTGGGGACTAATGGATCCAGGGAGTTTCCAGAGGACTCCAGGTGGTCTTTCGGTTGACATGGTGGGTGGCTCTCTTGAAACCCTGATCAGTCTCCAGAGCACAGATGACCACGGCAGTGGACACAATTGTCCCTGAGTGCCCTCTCTAGAGTTGAGTTCATATGGCCCATGCTGTACTCCAGGACAAAGAGCAGTGGAACAGAATAGCCATGGCCTATGCAAGTTTAGACAGAAATAAGGCCAGCAACTCCCAGCAGTCTCTGAGCAGCTATGATTGCTGGGGAATTCTCAGCGTTATAGGACTTTTTTTGTGCCCAAACATATATTACATTGATTTGGGAGTATGCCCCAGGGTATTCACTGACACTTATATCCAAGTAGATGTGTATAGAATTATAGCATACTGCACCATTGCAATCCTATGCATACTTATTTTCAAATAAGCCCCACTAAACTCGGTGGAAAGTTCTTCCAAGTGAACATGCCTCGTTGTTTCATCCACTGAATAAAGCTTGCATGCCTAACTTTAAGGGATAAGGCTGATATAATATGACACCCAAACTAAAGAGTGCTTTATTTTTGAAATCTGCATTTTTTTCCAGTCATGCTACACAGAGAAACATTTTCTTTCCAGCACATACTAAATAGAAGCGCCACATCATTAGAGTTGCTTTCATACTTTTTAGGTGTTCCTGTTCCTGGGCGGGGGAAAAGGTGAGCCCATTAACACCTTGGATCAAAACACGTTCACTTCCTTCCAACACAAAATGCACTATTTTCCATATGGGCCCTTAATGCTTCTGCTGTGTTCACACTTCTGAGCTTCATACTCTGCAACACAGATCGCCCTTTATGAATGGCCTCTAAGGCTATGTGGATGAAGTCGCAAGGCTGTCTAAAATTCCCTTCACTCTCCTCCCTGCTCATTCTCTATTGCCACCCTGCCTGACAAATTCTACAGATGCTGGCTCAGTGGGGCCGCTCAGCCCTGGCTTGATAAAAAGAGCCCTATCCCCCTCTCTTTCCCCATTTTTATAGACTCACCCGTGTGTGCAGCCCACAATTCCAAGAGCATGTGGCCAGGCCTTATAAATGTGAACATTTCTAGCTGCTGCTAGAACGCTTACAAGGACCGCATTCAAGGCCTTCTCCCATTTTACTTCCACAGCAGCCCTGTGGGATAAGTTAGAATGACAACAGTGACTTGTCCCAAGCTGGGGTGGGCAGAAAGCAGATCGGAAGGTGCTTTGCACTTGAACATGCAACATTCCTGACCATGGGCTCCACTGGCTGGGGCTTCTGGAAGCTGAAGGCCAAAACATCACCTTCTTGTCTCCCCACTGCCGCAACCACTTTTGTGGTCCTCCATGTTTTTCAAAAGTTGACTTTTTCAAATCTTGCCAAGGGCACTGTCACTGAAGAAGTATCTGTCCCCAGCAGGGCAGGACCATGGACAGCCTTAACTAGGAGTTCAGTTTCAAGCATAATGAGGCCAAGTACTGTCACTGGACAGCCTGTGTGATGGCAGGAAGCTGCCTGGCTACTCAGAGTCCTCCTGTCTCCTGCCTCTCTCAAAGGCTGCCCCTGGGTAGCTCTGAGTAAGCACATGGATCAGATCCCATCTCAGGCCCTGACCCTATCAAGAGAACTCTCTTTCAAATCTCAAATATAGGCCTCACTTGGACAGAAGGTCAAGCAACTTTTGTCCTGCATCAGTTCCAACATGGAATGCAAGACTCACTTGTCTACTATGCACATCCAGGTCTTGACTCAGATCAGTTTTGTTGTATTTACCTTTACATGAGCAATAGCAGTTTCTCTGCAGTAGCACCCAGGCCCTGCCATATCCTTCCGCAGATATGAACCAAGATCATTACAACTTCACTGCATGAGGACCTTTTTGTTTCCCTTGGTATTTGGTGATTTTTAAGATTAGCTGTTACAGATCTCAGGAAAAATCCAAAATCCATATAGTGTAATAGTTTTATAAGGCCAATTCAAAGATCACACACACACACAAATATTTATTCATTTAAAACTTTTATACCCTATCCACCACTTTGATGTCTCGGGATGGCAGGATGCTATATGTATGTTATCTAGCCTCCTGCCTGATTAAGAAATCCAGAGATTATTATTCCTATATTGCATTTATATCTTGAAAGCCTGCACATTTAAAAAAAATCTTCAAGTTGGATATCATTATAATTTGTATATTATACAATGCATTTGAATTTAAACCTTTTAGTTTTCTTTTCAAATAGCTTGACATGGTAACATGACAAGTGATCTGTAAAGACTTACCTTATTATTATTGCATTTATTACATTGCATTTATATATCATCATTTTTCCCATGGTGAGGAATCCAGAACAGCTTAAATGGCTCTGTTTTATCCTCAAAGCAACAGTCCGGTGAGGCAGGTGAGGCTGAGAGTGAGGGATTGGCCCAAAGGCACCCAGTGAGCTTCCTGGTCAAGTGAAGACTAGAACCTGGAGCTCCTAGGCTCCTAGTCCAACACAGCAGCACACCACACTGGTTCTTAATTAATTAACACCTAATTAACACTTATTTAAGTCAATAAATAAATAATAGAGGGCAAGTTCAGGCATTCTTTCACATCTACATTCCCAGTTTGCCATTACAGCCCTTGGGGCGCCAACCTATGCGGAGAATCCTACAACTCCCAGCATTACCCAGCTGGCATGATTCCTCAAAGGCTGTCACAAAGGGGAAGGTCAAGATCTCTTATTGCAGATACCAGAGTGCAGGACATGGAATAGTCAAGTCAAGCTGCAACAACCAGGTACAGGCTAGATACCAGGAAGTTTCCTCACTGTCAGAGCAATATGACAGTGAAACCTGCTGCCTAGAGAGGTGGTGGGCTCTCCCACACTAGAGAGATTCAAGGCAAAACTGGGCAGCCATCTGAGTGGGATGGTGTAACTTGGTGTCCTAAATATGCACAGGATTGCCTCTTTAGGCAGAAGCCCGAGCAGCATCTGTCTGCCTGAAGCAGCAGAAATTGTTCTCAGGATGCAAAGACTCTAGTGTTGAGCTAGGCCCAAGCCAGGGGTGAGGGAACTCCATTAGGTCCTGCTTATTCAAATGGGGAGGATGCCTGTCACTTGCATGAATAATGCCAATCACCTGCAAATGCTTCAGCATTTCCCCCTATCCACTCACTTGTTTCAGGAGGTAACACTTTTGTGCCATGTGTTAAGCATTCTATGCAGGCAAGAGCTACAAATTAAGCCCAACAATTGCTTGCTCCTGTTTATGGCCCATTTGGGAGAATTTGTGCAGCCTGGGACTCTGTTTTATAATGCAGATGAAGCTGCGGAGAGGAAAGGCCTGATCACTGGGGCACATTGGGCCTGGCAGGTCACAGGCACCAAGTGTGGGTTCACCTCTCTTCCAAAAACAACTAGGGCACAGCTTGCCTTCAGAGAGCTTGGCAGTCTCCTCAATATAAGTAAGGCCTATATTTCCTTCTGTAACAGGAAGCAAACAGGAACAGGGCCAAAAGAGACCTGAAGCTAAAGCTGTGTCTTGCACTGACATCCTGTGTGTGTGTGTGTGTGTGTGTGTGTGTGTATGGAATTTCACCCTAGGGTGGGTGCAAGACTTCCAGTTCACAACAGAATCCTTAGAAGTCTTGGGACTTGCGAGATCTGGCTTGCAGCATCCAGATTTTCTGGAGTTAACCTCAATTATATGCAGCTGCTAGAGGGATTTAAAGTAGTGTCTGTATGGACCTGCAGCATGTCCATCTCACTGACAGGATCGAATTCTGAGCCTCCTCAGTGGGATCTGCATCTGGGAGGGCAGAATCCAGTGGATCCTGAAGTAAACAGAAATGAGGGGAAGGACTTGTTTCCAGGACAAGGCAGGTCAGAAGAGCTTGGAGAGAGGCGCTTGGCTGACCCGTCCTGTTCCGGAAATGAGATTTTCCCTTTGTTTCTAGAGTTGCTTCAGTAAAAGCTAGCTTCTGGTCCAGTGAGTGGTGGTTTCCACAGGCACAAGGCAGCCCTGGATAATATCCAAGGTACAAAATTAAAAAAGTAAGCCGTGTATGGTGGGGGTGGTGGTGGTGGTGGTCCTCAAGGACATGGAAAGTACTTGATTAAAAAAATAAGGCTTGAAACTAAAGGCGCAAAGGAGAATGTGCTGGCCCCATGGAACAAGAAATACGGAGCAGCATCTTCCTTTGGATGAACTAATCCTATTTCCAAAGCAAAAGCATCCATTTCATTAATGGTTGTGTTCTGGACAGCTTGCCATTGGAATTATTGGAACACACTATTTCCTTGTAATCAACACTGAAATGACATCTCAGGCCAAATTTCAGAGTTCACGCCTGTGTTTGGGACTTTTTATTTTCACATTTCTCTGTGCTAGTTTGCCTTTGAGGGGTATTTTTAAACAAAGAGTCAAACTTAAACTTTGAGTCTTGCTGATGAGTTTCAGGAGTTTCAGAACCTCAGGCAAGTAGCACTGCTGCTCTGCAGTTCTTGCACTGGAGGAGCTGTTGCTACAACAAAAATCAACAAGTCACAGTGACAATAGTAGTATTGTTATAAACATTTCACACACATCTTTTTCATTTTGCACAGTGGCTGGACAAATATCAATTACTATTATTATTACTACTGCTACTACTACTACTACTACATCATATGTATAACCCGACTTTCTTTCTTTGCAAGGAACTGAGGGGGTCCTAGAAGGTTGTCCCATCCCCATTTTATCTTCACCATTTTATTTACCACAACCCTCCAAGGTAGGTTAGGATGAGAGTCCCTGACTGGCCCCAAGTCACCTAGTTGAACTTCATGGCTAAATGGAGACTCTTACCTGACCTGGATCTCCAAATTCCAGTCCATTTACCTTGGCAAGCTTTCAAATCATATTCCTAATTTATAAAGCACTCTGTAATGATTTTTTTGCCAGGTTTTGCGGGGATAAAGCCTGTATGTACTAAGAATAATTTTTGTGTTGGTTTTGGAATCCCAAAATACCCCCACACACACGAACAATGTTTTAATTCAGTTGCATGCAGCTGTGCATAATGTTGTGGCAGTTTATGAGAATAATGTCCCACCCACTTTAAGAATGGTGAACCCCCCATATTAAAATACTTAATGAAGAAATCCTATGCAAGTTGAAACAGAAAGAAAAGCTACAATTCTGAGCATGTAGGCCTTCTTTCTGTCTAAACCTGCATAGGATGTTGTCTTGAATATATTTGTTTCTTTTTGCTACAGCATAACTTTCACGAACAGATGCCAACAGTTAGAGAAACTCTGTCCTGCCAGACCCGGTAAACAAGAGGAATGCCACATGACCTGCTGATCAATCAATCTTTCTTTCTTTGTCTCTAAACTTGACTTTTAAAGGTTATTTCTAAAGTTGGGCCTAAAAGTGATATCACAGCAGTTTTTATACACAAAGAAGGCAGCCTGGCCAAACCTGGTACCCTCTGAATGTTTTGGACTACAACTCCCAGCATTCCCAATCACTGGCAAGGCTAGCAGAGGCTGATGGGAGCTGCAGTCCACGATCCTGCAGTTGAAGCAGAAGGTGCTACTGGACTGAGGGCTCCTTGAGTAAAGACCCCGACTCTTCTCTAGTGCTGGCTCATGTTGCCGGCTTAAAAAGTGGATGCTTAGCACAGACATTTTTAGAGCAGCTCTTTTTAACATATCTTGCAAATAAACTGCTTACATAGAGAGACCATTCACACAACTTGATTACTGCAGGGTTTTTTGTAATGTGGAACAAAGCCATCTTTCCTCTTCCTCATCCATGCTAAAATGCAGTCTCGGGAAGCTGCATTTGGAGTTGGACTTAAGAGGCGAGGGAACACTTAACCTGCCACTGACTTCTCCACTCAAAATCGCCCCTTCCTCAAAGTGTTTACCCCCTCCCCCATGAAATTCCAGCTGCACATTTGCCTTTGTAAATACACATCTGGAATCCCCTGGATGAAATAACTGCTGGAAAGGAGCCTATTATAAACATAAAAATAGCCTGCAGGGAAATGTTTAAATACCCCTTTCCATCCAGTGTTAACATTTTTAGTCTGCCAGAACTACATTTGGGGGATTTATTATTATTATTTAATTAAAAATGCAGCTTCATTTTGTTCATTTGCATGCAATGTACAGCTTGTTCCCGGTCTTGTTGATGATCTCAAAAATATCACTGGTCTTTCAGCTCTGTGGAGAAATGGTTTCTTGCAGCCTAGTTGTAAAACTGAATGTAAGCCAAAACATCTATGCCATTTTGGTACTTGGACAGGGCGCCTCCACAGCTCTCCCTCCTCACTTTCAACACAAGGGGAAGCTGTTGAAAGAGAACCTTAAATATGTTTCTTAATGGTAATGACGGACATCCACAAAACCAGCCCAGGAACAC
Source organism: Varanus komodoensis (assembly GCF_004798865.1). Lineage (NCBI taxonomy): Eukaryota > Metazoa > Chordata > Lepidosauria > Squamata > Varanidae > Varanus > Varanus komodoensis. Next base: position 54,916,563 of record NW_025335568.1, on the reverse strand, counting down.
CCTACTTTTATGGAGGTTCCCATGCCTATACCTGCAGCAGTCAACAAAACCATCCAATGCTAAGACATGTGCAGGAACATGATAGTTTAAAAGGGGGATGCGGATTGATTCCACGATCATTTTGCTTCAAAAGCAACATATCTTCTTGGTGTTCTACATCCAGGACAGAGAATGAAGAGAACTTTGCAAAAGTCTGGCAGGTGAAATTCACCTGAGTTCTTAGAATGAACCTGTGAAAACTTAGTTTATTTATTTATTCATTTGATTTATATCCTGCCTTTTTCCTACAAAGGGCTCAAGGCAGCTTACATCATTCTTCTCCTCCATCTCATCCCCACAACAACAACCCTGTGAGGTAGGTTGGGCTGAGAGTCTGTTACTGACCCAAAGTCACCCAGTTGGCTCCATGGCTGAGCGGGGACTAGAACCCAGATCGTCTGAGTCCCAGTCCCATGCTCTTAAGCACTACACCGCACTGGCTGCATTGGCCAGCTTAGGAACATTGATAAGGAATCCTGAGTCTGCTGAAGAAAGACATGAAGTTCTAAATGCTTACTGCCTTGTGTAAGGCCTCCTGGAACCCATCTGGAGGTATGTCCATGTGGTAAGGCCCAATGGAATGTGAGAAAATTCAGGCTTTGATTTCGTGTGCAGCATCTTGTGAGAGCAAAAGAGGAAGCCTAATAGAGCACCCCAATGCACCAACTAGTAATCTTTTATACTTCAGATGTCTTGGCCTGCTGCATAAAGGAATGCATGAAGAGATTCCCCTCTTCCTTCTTGCTATGGATGCTAATATGTGCTGAAGCTTGAGAACCTTATCAAATGATAAGTCTTCTCCACGTGAACCACTTGATGAGTTGGTCATTTGTATATACCCAGGCATGTTCTGCCCCAGAGCTCTTTTTATTTGTGAGGCATTTCTGCCAATTTTTTTCAGAAATGTGATTACTACTCTGGGGGGACACATAAATGAATATCATGCCATATCCACAATGTTTATACTGTGATTAAACGACGCATGCTAGTGCATAATGTTGTGTGACATGTAGGAGGAGCTTGAAAGTCAGAACAGTCCAGTGGTGGGCAATGTGTGCGTATTTAATGCATCCATCTGCTTTCTTTTTGAGTCCATCAACCTTTGCAGCTGTGCAGGAATGAGGTTATAAAAACAACCTGTGCAATTCTTCGCATTTGCACAACTGGGAAGATGCATGATGAGAAAAAGCCACTAACTCCAAAATCATAAGTATTCTGCCCACAAACCCCATCAAAATCCATGCAAGGAAAGAGCAGGAGATCGAAAGGAGGAAGAGGAGGAGAAGGAAAAGGTGAGAAACATAGAAACAGAGCAAGTCAGAAGGGTTCTCCCAGGTCATCTAGTCTGCCCCACGGCTCCAGCTGGCTCCACTCGCGACATGCCCACCATGTGCACGTCCTGCCTATCCTTGAACACCCTCACCAATGGGGTTTCAACCACCTCCCTTGGAAGCCCATTCCATACCCTTGGGGTCCTAACTGTCAGGAAGTACTTCCTGGCATCCAAATTGTATGGAGAAGATGAGGAGGTGATGATATGATGCAACATACTGCTGTAGGTCCTGCTAGCACAAGTTTAATTGTCAAGATTTTTCCCCAGAGAATGCTCAGAACTGTAGCCCTGTGAAGGAGAATTTCAGTTTTGTGGGGAGAGGGAATGACTGATAAAGCATTCTGAGGTTGTAATGCAGATACTCGTGCCCTTTGTTTTCAGTGCCAGTTTTTTTCACTGCACTGGCAGGCCACATCAGGTTCTGCAGTCATATTCAGCTTGATTGTGGGCAAACGGCACTATAATTCGTTGAAAAGCTGTTTCCTGCTAGCCAGGGAGAAGCCATGCAGATCATAAATATAAAAATAATACTTGATACTTTTATGGTGTTTCCCAGACCCGGATCTCAAACTGGTTTTTAAGCGTTAGTATACAGAAACACTCCTCAGAGGATTAAATGAGTTTTGCTCCAATGCATTAATTTAATTAGTATAGATCTTAAAAGAATAGATCTGTGATGGAGTGGTATTGTTGTGCAACAGGGAAAACTGATGTGCTAAGAAGTGATTTGTTCTGCATTGTGAGCTACCATTAAAATAAATGTCTCCTCTCTAGCCCTTATTCCTCTCAGAAAAACTCAACAGGTGTCACTTCTGGGGTGACTTTATAACCCCAGGAGGAAATACTGGAGGCTCTACAAATGCAAAACCCTAAAAGACTTTGTTCTGGCTGGAATTTTCCCTCAAGGGGCTGCCATTAGCATAAGAATGGCTTTCAGCTATGAGCAAGCACTGGTAATTTATGTTTCAATTCTTCCTAAGGCTATGCAAATCAAGAACATCTGCATAACAAAAGCAGGCCTCTTGACTTTTATCTGTACACTAATGTTAAAATATCATAGCACAGCTTTCCCTCAATGGACTTTCATTCTGTTGGCTGGAGGTAAAAGATCAAGTCAGTAGGACTACTCATATGTAAATTACAGTGCAGAATGTATGCCTGAGGTACTCAAGTCACCCCACAATGTAGGACTAGGGCTAGTGTACACTGTTTTCACATTGTCCTGTTAGGAGCAGCATGTTCAGAACTTGCCAGGACTCCTCTCTGGAATGGACTCGTATAGAAAACACCCAGGCAAAATGGCCAGTTCAGGCATTTCCCCACCTTTTCCATCAGACAATTACCACTGCAGGAGGGTGAATGTGGGGAAGACTGTGCTGCCCTGTCTCTTCCTCAGGACACACAATGATATTTTTGCAGCCTCCCTGCACCCCCTCTTCAACCTTCCTGCAGCTCCTCATGTGTCCAGGGGCCTGAATTATTTACAGTCCACTTTACTTGTGTTGGTTGCCTGCACAGTTCACAATTCTAGAAGATGAGGACTGTGAATTCTCAAGTTGAAAAGGCTCCCAACAGTAGAAGTGCAGCACACAGACTCCGCAAAAATCACGAAGGAGGCATGCCTGAGGTACGCCCTCAACAGGCTTGTCCCAACTCGCATGGTGGTAATCCCAGGTGGGAGGCAGAGAAGGTCTGAGGAAGGCTATACACCAGTGATGGAACTACTCCAGTTAGCACGCTCCCTTCCAATTAATTCTGGAGCAAGAGTTCTCTGAGTCAGAGCCGTCTTAACAGCATTATGGGCCCCGGGCAAAGCAGTGTACTGGGGCCCCTGTGACAACTACAACTACTGTTAATTTTGGAAGTTTTCCAATTTTCCAAGGGTTAACATACACGGATTAGTATGGGGCCCACGGCAAGTGCCCATCAGGCCCATGTGTTAAGACGGCCCTGCTCTGAGTCCAGGAAAACACAGAGTAGATGGTTATATGTCTCGGTCCATCACAGTCCATGATAAAGAGCATTTTGCACACAACATAGAGAGATCAATGAGAACATATGGGGCAATATGTGTTGTGAAATGGCAGCTGGTACCTATCCCATCACTCCACATGGATGATCTATGCAGTATCCAGTACTGCTGCCTCACCTCCACACAGTTTTGAGCCTAAAAGACTAGCCACTGGTTCAAGGGAAACAAGTGCTTCCCAAAGCAGTCTTGCAAGCAAGCTGACTGAAATGCTCATGTACAGATTAGGACCAGTCAGCAGAGCTCATTCCGGCTCATTTTGGGCATGCTTGTGATGGTGCACGTGCAGCCTTGGGCATTGCTTTTTAAGAGAACACCATGAGCTGGGAGTAAGACATAAAGCTCTATATGCCAGGCAATTGAACTTCTGCAGCTTTTGTGTACCTGGAATTCTGAGATAACATTTTGATTTTCTAAGAAACTTAGTTTTGCTTTTTTTGGAAAAAAACAAAAACCAAACCCAGTCATGTTTTTTCAAAAACTGTTGGTTTCTTGTCCACATCTTCTTGCTGTCTTCTCAAAGTCAGTACAACAGTTCTTAATGTTCTCCCCCAAATGCGTACAAATGCAGCTACCAGGTCATTCAGAATGCAGCCTGCAGATTAACTGAATCTATGCAGCTCATTTACGTACACATTCCTAATTTGAATAATGTATTGTGTGAGTAGAATTGGAATTTTTCTAGTGTTAAATATGGCTTTTTTGTTGTAAGAATAAGACAGGATAGAAAGTGCAACGAGAACCAATGGTGCCATTACTGCCTTATGTCTGAACTATGTAAGCTAGGAATTCCCCCTACCACACATTCAGCATCCTGTGGAGTAGAACCCAAATCTGTCACTGCTTTTTTGGACCAGCTTCTGTTCTCTGTTTTGCAGCTGCCTGCTTTCCTTATGACATGCTTTGCCTCTTTCCTGGGTACATGAGATTTTCTGGTCAATTGCTTTTCATGCTGTGTTGAAAACCCTTTCCTAAAGTTTCAGCATTTCCCTGTCAACTGCATAATTGACCTTAGACTACATTGTGTCCCGTGGATTGCTGGACAGACATTGGACTCAGGAACTCCTTGGGAAAAGGGGCATTTGGAGAGGTGTGTGTGGATGGAGGGGTTTGCTCTCAGACAAGAAGCCAGAGACAGAGCCACCCAAACTAGCCTGTTGCTTTTCTCTCCAGCTCAGGGTTGGGATCTGGTCTCTTCTGTGCCCTCCAGCTGTAGCGTTTCAGGACAAGAAGGCAAGTGTAAAAGACTCATGGCTTGCCATCCATATCATCATCACAAGAGTCTCTCACAGAGAGTATTCCCATACAATCACTGTCTACCTTTGCTGTCAGGAAGATGCAAGGAGTTTTGCAAGGCAGTGGAAACTCCTAGCTCATCCCTTTCCCACAGTCACCAGAAGTCTCATTCATAGTAGTAAGGGCCAAAGTGGAGCCAAAACAAAGATTACTTTCCATCTTCATCTAACAGGACTATATTTTCCTTTCCTTTTTTCACTTTGACTGTAATGTAGATGCAAAAGGACAGATCTGACTCAAAACCCTAATGAGGGTCCTTCTCTGGGGTAATGGTTCACTCTGGCTGTTTAACGCCACAGCAACCCAGAGTTCTGGGCTTGGACTTCCTGTGCAGTGAAAGCAAGCCAGGAGTGGGCCTCTTGGCTGAAAGCGGCTGAATGTGGAGATGGATGAATGACCGCTTGCTTGCTTGCTTGACAGGCTGAGAGCACATAGACCATGGCAACTCCTGGTCCACTTCTCACCACCTCGGTTGTCTGGGCCAGAATGAGACACAGGTGGACAAGCAGGTTGTGATGGTGAAGAGGAAGAGCAATGCCAGGGAAACCTTGTTCATGGGTCCCTGTAGCATATGGGTCCTCAGCAATTGCACAGCCATGCTGTATTTGATGCCAGTAGTACAAGATCACTTTCCAGTACCATCTGTAGATTAGGGAAGAAGATCTCCACCCCATAAAGAAAACGGTATGATATCAGTGCTAGGTGAAAATAAAATAAAATTCAAATATCTGCCCTCCCAGCCAAACTTGCCTACTTCTGCTCTTTCTCCCACCAAATTTGCTTTCTCTGTCTTCTTCCGAATGATGACAATGCCTGAAAGCCTCTTTTGTGAGCGACCGAGAGCTCTTCTATAGCAAGTTTTAGCAGCCATCAGTGAGACTATATAAAGGGGGGAAAGGAAAGGACCGGGTGGCTTTCATTGCTGGAATTTCTGTGCTGAAGCAGGCTGAGAGAAATGGGTGTTAAGCAAAGTGTCTTGCAGCCCTGCCAGTGTCAGCATGCCAGCTTCTAACAGACCACTGCTTGCGACATAACTACAGATTATCTCACCTTTGGCAAGAGCTTCAAATTAACTCAAAGCCAGCTGTCAAGGAGGGTAGCCCCCCAACCTCCCTGCCACATTAACAGTTGAGTGCAGCAAAGAAGCAAGACCAAAAGGCACAAGAGTTTATCATTATTATGCAGTCCTCCTGGCTGCTAAAGGTATTTATTCCTTCATTTATTTGTTGTATTTTTTAAACATCTTATAGTAAAAAATTTCTGGGTGGCATGCAATACATTAAGTCCAAGTATTTAAACAAAGACAAAGCAAAAGTAGTGCAGAACGAACCCTACATACTAGATCAGAGGTGCTGGGTGAATCTCTCCGGGGCAAGCTTTCCATAAAGGGAGAGCTACCGCTAGTCCTTTTTCTTGCGGCCACCTGACTTGCCTCATTTGGTGAGGTCACCTGGAGGAACATCTCAGATGATAATCTTAATGCCCAAGAAAGGATACAGACATTAGACCCGAACACTGGACCACGAGCAAAAAAATGCACATTCCACTGCTCTTCTTTGGTATTTGGATTTTTTTTTAGAAAAATCATGTACTGGCCTATTGGAGAAAAAGCACTTTGGCTATGCTGGGGACTTCCCCATCCCCTTGTAGTGTCATAAAAAGGGGATTTGCAATGTGTTTGGAGCAGGCTTTCCTACTCAGATGCCTTCCAGATGTTTTGTTCTACAACGTCCAGATTCCTGACCACTGGCTATGGCATGTGGGACTGTTGGGACTGAAGTCCAGACGTCTGGACAGCACCTCCAGAAAGCCTGTTGCATACAGAAGAAAGGACATTGCCATGTTCCCAACGAGTGGACCTTTGCAAGCTGGAACATCTTCGAAAAGGCCTCAGTAGCTCCCTCACAAATGATATCCAGTGGCCCACTGCATCTGAACTGGGAGGGTTCAGACTTCCCCTCAATAACTTGTCTGATCTGAACTGAGAAGCAGATTTCTAGGCGAGTATGAATCACCCTGATCTGTACTCTGTGTACAGCATGTGTACTCTGACAAGACTCAGTCTCACTGAGAGCAATCGGGCATACTTCTGGTGTATGCAAGACTACAGCTGCGTGGGTTAGTCTGCTGCATATTTAGATGGAAGCAAGTCCGATAAGCATGTTTACCGGTATTGGGGGCTTGAGTGGAGTGACTTGCTCCCAAGTCTGACTCAAGCCCCATGAGCAACTTGACCTGGACTCAACTTGGGAGCAACACGTGAGTGACTTGACTCACGATTTCTACATTTGTTATGGCCATGTTGCTCCAGGGCTTAATGTAAGGAAAGATATCCGGGAAGGCAGGCAGAACAGAGCAGAGGCAGTGGGAGGGAGTTTCAAGGGGCTGGTGCAGGAGGGGGTTGCAATAGGAGGAAGGGAAGGCTTCAGCTCTTCTTTTCTGGCATGAGGCAGGTGGTGGGAGGAAGGGAGTTTCAAGGGGATGAGGGCAGGTGGAGCGGGGTTGGTTCTTGAGTCTTGAGAAGAGACTTGAGACTTGACTTGGGAGCTGGAGTAAAGGGCTTGAACGCATCACTGATATCTACTTGCAAATAAGTCCTATGGTGTTCAATCTGGAGATGGATGAATGAGTGATGTTCACAATCACCATCCTCATCTCAGTCTCGACTTGCAGTTGCGCAGGCTGCTTATTCTCTGCCAGTGGGAAAATTCCACAAATTGAGCAGCCCTAGAGTGTGAAATTGGTGCAACTTTCTCATTTGATTAGTGCAGTTTTGCTAAATTCATGCAAAATTCCTAGATGACCTCTATGCCCTAAATCTGGGCTTATTCAATCTACAGGGAAAATTTGCATGGATACAAAGATTTTTTAATTTAGGGAATTAAAGCAACTTGAACACGAGCTGTTTACCCATTTAGGAGCCTTTTCAATAGTCATGTGCTTTCACTTTGTGCTCATATTTGAAGCTATGAACAGTGCAAAAACAAATGTTGCATAGAACCATAGCTGAATTGAGCTGACCCCAGCAAATAGGATAGGAATGGAGAAGCAGGGCATACTCCAGTTCACCAAAACCCTTTGAACTCTGCTTCTGGTTTTGTGTCACTCTTATTTCTCTCTCTCTCTCTCTCTCTCTCTCTCTCTCTCTCTCTCTCTCTCTCTCTCTCTCTGCATGTCTTGGTTTTCTTTTCATTTGAATGGGGAAAAATGCATATTTTTCATGCTTTTTAAAAAGTCTGCACTTCCCCCCACTGACTAAAGAATGTAAATGCACATCTCTGGGGAAGGTGTATAGGACTGCAACCTAAGTTATGTAAAAGGGATGCGGTTATGTAAGCATTGTGCAAAAAATGCTCTACTTGAAGTGTACTAAGCCTATGACAAACTCTGACTGTAACTCTATGCATGTTTAGGTAGCATATCTGGATGGGGAATGCTGGGAGTTGTAGGCCTTTTTCTATCTAAACATGCATAGGAGTGTGTGGTTGATTGACCAAACTTCATTGACCCACCCTGCTTGGATGAGCCTGGTTTCTAGTACAATGAGACCAAGGGATGCTTACAGATGCTTATAGGCTTTCATTGCCTCATTTGTAGAATGTTCTGGGCATGTGCAAGTCCATAAGCATCGCCTTCTATTTATAACCCTCCTGTGTTTTCTCACCACTTCTTCCTTCTTTTTTCTTACTGCAGGACCTCCGTTACGGTAGGAAGACTGAGTAGCTGCACCGTGCCTTCTAGCTGGTTATACCACTCCATTTAGAAGTACCGAAGTGTTTCCCTCCCTTCATTATTTTTATAAACCTCTATCATGTCCCATTTTGTTTGTCTTCCCTGCACTCAACAGCTGCTCCTGTTGTGGCCAGTCAGAACAACATATGAGCAGACACAGCTTCAATGCAATAAATTTGATAATGCAGCCAATTACCTGGCAGGGGTGGTAGGCTTCCCCTCACTGGGGACTGCATGCAGAAGCTGGGCAGCTCTGGATTTCCAGCATCAAGCAAAGGGCTGGACCAGATGGCCTACAGAATGCCCTCAAACTATGATTCCCTCAGTACTATATTCAATTAAAGATGTAACTGTGGCTTGAAATCTGTACAGTTCTACAGCAAAAAGTGGAAGGCCTGTTCTGTGGACCCATCCCTTTTTTGGTTTTATTTTTGCTTCCTTTCTTTTCCAACTACTTTGAGAAATAAAGACTCTTACACAAACACTAAGAGAAGCAGATGAGCAGATTGTGGATGGAGGTGGCTAATTTGACAACAAAGAATAAACAAGTTGAAGAAGTCAAGGGACTATTTCTTCCACGCTTGTTGATGTATGCCATTAGCATGTTGCTGAAGCAACCTGGGAACTGCCAGATACTCTCTATGAAATTGTGTTTTCAAATAAAGCTGGAGACAAATGATACATAGAAAACCTTAATATATTTACTGCTAAGTAGCTTAGTTGACATGAGTAGAACTTTCTTGGAAGTAAGTGGGCTGAAAGTTTCCTTCTCTGAATTTTTGTCACACATTTTGATTCAAAAGACAGTCACAGATAAGTTTCCCCTTGAGTTCAGTTCCTAAAATTGCCTACCTGTTAATTTCCAGTGTGTTCTTTCACGTAAATAATAATAATGAAAAAACCCATTCCACCACATCAAAAACATCCTGCAATGTGCCAGCACCCTTCATAGAGTCATAACACAGTGAGCAAGTTTTCAAGTTGTTCAGTATTCTTCATTCTTCTAATGACAACAAAAGAAAAAGAAAGATAAATCTGGCTTTTGGTAGTTGCCCCGAAGTCTGCAACTTGTAATAAGTTTTCCAAATTAAATACATTCAAAACTAGCACTATTGTACCCCTAGCTGCTCATCCCAGCTTTCCCCAGTCTGGTGACATCCAGATGTGTTTGACTACATTAGACATGCTACCTGAGGATTATGGGGGTTGCATCCCAACACATCTGGAGAACCTAAGGCTGGAGAAGGTTAAACTCTTCATTTCTCCTGGGAGAATCTGGGCAGCCAAATCACAAACTAATGAAGCAGAAATTTAACTAGTTCTCTGGTTTAACCAGATTGCTGATTTTCTTCTTTCCATTGATCCAGCATCAATGGGAAGACCTTGCTTCTTGTCCTTTCACAAAAGTTACATGGAAATCTTTGTTCCAAGCAATTTATTAAATCTCGATTGTGAAAACTCAGGGATGTTGTATGAACATGTCTATTGGTTGATGACACTGGACCCCTTTGTGTGCACACTGACCCATGTTAAAGCAAAGTCAACAATTTTACAAAAGGTTCAAACAGTACTTTGTTATCTCCTCTTTACTCCCCGGATTTCTTTCCGCCTAATTTTGACAAACAAGTAGCGACACCTCAGCCATCAAAAAGTAACAGAATATTCGCATACTGTTCTATTTTTAAAGCAGTAAATCAGAAGGGAAGGAACACAAACACCCACCTGAGGTAAGTTCATTACTTCAGAGTTTTTACTGGGATATCAGTGCTGAAATCATTAACAATGTTGTTTTAAAGGGGGATTGTAACTGAGCTTCAAAGCTAACAGCTCCCCCATAAAGTTGAATGGGACTTGTTTACACTTCTTAGCACCATTGTTTTTAGCTTGGGCTTTATGAAGGTTTAAAAGGAGGACAATGGCACATCTGTGGATACTTTCTTTCCACAAGCCCAGATGGGCTGGAAAATCAGTGCCTTATGGAGAGGTTTAAGATTTTGAAGACTACAGCTGTATCTAAAGGATGCAGATCTTCAGACCTTGATAATAATGGAGATGCTCTCCCCCCCTTTGTCTCACTTGAAATACGGCAAAGCTGTTCCAAAGAAATTAGGGCCAATTTGCAGCACAGAGCTGGGATGCAGAGAGTAGTGCCAATGGTATTCTTCATACTTGTTACAGGATAGATGGTAGATGAAAAGGCAAGTGGGCTGCGGATCCTTTCAGTCCTATTGAAATATTAGGAAAACAGTATGGGAAGTGGCATTGCAGTGGCTCAATTAATCCCAGTGATTCCACTGGGATTCATGGAAAGATGGAAAAGAAGTTAGCAGAAAGCAGAAATGACAAGTTGCTAAAGGCATAAAAGCACTCTTTATTTCCACACTGAAACAGGAAGTACCGAGTGCTTGAAGGGAGTTCTTTGACTGAAGAACTTCAGCAGCAGAGAAGCCCTGCTGCATTCGGTGGTTCTCCTTCTTAAGTGCACTTAAGTGCACTCTCGGCCGGCACACCCATCTCTGGTGTTTTTGTCCACAGACAATGCTTGGCTTCATTATGTCAAAACAAACATCCTGAAAAGCGGGGACAAATCCACTTGTCTGGTGGGGACGATTGCACACACATGGCCGGCTGCACATGTGTGGAGTACACACCATGAGATGATGGAAAGTGCAGTGTGGCAAACACCACTGGCAAGTGAAGCCCAGGTTGTCATGGCCAAATTTCGTTGCCTTCTGCATTTCAACTGAAGCGTTTGCCTTGCATGCCGTATTCCACATGAACAACATTCCCAGCTGACCTTCGTATATGTACATGTACACGTATTTATCTTTCATATCTATACTGCCCACTAGCTGAACCTTTCTGGGGAGGTCGCAACAGTATATACAGGTTGTATGGATTTCTGACTGTATTTTGTGGATTGTCAGGCATCTGAAAGTCCACAGTTTGTGGATGGAATTGGAATTTTAAACCAGAGTTTGATTCGACTTGCATAAATTCACATTAGTGGTAATGCTCATTATGGTAAGTCCATACTAGTGCTAATGCATTAATATGAATGAGTTAATGAGAATTAGCACTAATGCAAATTAGAGCACATAGGAAAAAACCCTGGTTTAAAAATCTGATTCCATCAATGAGGGAATGGAAGTTACCTGAGATTCCCCCAAATTCCTCTTGAAAGTGGGAAAGCCACCTGCAAGGCTGCAAAATCCATGCGACTTAGGAAAAAGCCCAGGTGAGAGTCACAGAAATCTGAATTCCTTGCAACCTGTTGAGGATTTCTCCAATATCCCCTGTGTGTGTGTCTGTCCCAAATATATCAAAAGGATGCTTGCAGTGGATTTGTTTTGAAAGAGGTCTGCAGGCAGATCTAAGCCATGGTGCAGTGGTAAATTCTGAAGTGCTGGTACTCATCATGGCAGTCTCCATAGCTCCACCTCGGTAGAAAGGCCAACAATGCAGGCAGCTGTGTTGATCTGCATCAACAAGCCATTTCTAACAGTTTTTTCACCTGGGAGCTGCATTTTTGCAAAAGAAAGCATCTCAAAGTATTTTGCATTACAACAGGCATTGCCCGCATCAATATATTGCTCCTGGGAAAATCTATTCTTCCCACTCAGCTACTCTGAAAGCTGCAGCTCAGCTCAGAGGGAACAGGGGAGCCTGAAGGGGAGAGGCAGATGGCATCGTTGACCCATCCAATCAGAAAGTCTTGGCATTTTGACTCTTTGAGCCCTGGTCCCTACAGTACCACACTACAGATGCAGGATAGTGAACATGTTGGATCAAAATGTTATTGTGCAGCCATCTTCCTGATTCCTGGATTCTCACAGAGGGCCCAGTCCACTTGTAACACTCCTGTTCATTTTACTCCCCCCTTGCATGTTTCCCCCTTCTTCCAGTATTTTTTCTTACTGAAGAAAATTCGTGAAAGAAGAAAGCACAGAATAGCTGCCCAGTGCTTTCTAATTGGTAGTGATAGGAACCATCCATCTGGAAGCATCCCCCATCAGATTTAATAGCTGTTCCTTCTCTGTGCATGATGGGATGAGCTAGAGGTCAGTTCTGTCACCAAACTGCATTGTTCTTCCTGAGAATGCCACAATATCAAGCTTGGTATCAAGCTTCCTTAGATGCATGTAATAGTTTTAGGGGGCTTTCATTAGATCTAATTTTGGGTACCACTTCCTTATGCCAATGCTGGAACAATTAGGTTGTGCATGATCAGAGCTTTCAGAGGATTGCATGTGGATGAGTGGAGCCCCCTTCAAAGAGCATGGGGGGGGGGACACAGCTGTGCCCCCAGGTTCCAGTCCACCAAGGAGGTGGCCCTGCCTTGAAGTCCTGCTCAAGATTCCATGCCTGACCCTGATGTGTAGAGTGAGAAGGTCTGAAGGGGGAATCAAGAAGCCAGAGAATCTTCCTGTAGATCTTTCCATCTGATACAGGTAGGTCGGGGTGCAGCTGATGGACAAGGGATGAATTCAGTATTGATCCATAAAGGAACAAGCTCCACCTCCTTAGATGCAAGTTCTCTTTTAATGAAAGTCCTATTCTGTGGACATGAATTTTTGTACAGTATCTTAGGAGCTGCCATTGGAAATTTCTGTACAATATCTTGGGAGCTGGAATCATGAAAGGTAGTGTGATGTTATGCACAATTCATGGTGTTGACTTTGACCTATAAAACCTCAAACTCCCCTAAGAGGAATGGATACAATATTTGGATCTGTTTAGCTCAGGAGGACAAAAAAGGCAGCTACAGGAAGCTGTAGTGCGGCAGATCTGTAGAAGATTCGGGAGAAAGTTCTTCACACACTGCCCGGTTCATCGATAGAATTGGCTGCCACAGTGTACTGTAAATGCTACCAATGTGGATGTCTTTAAAAGTGATGAGACATCCTTCATCCTTCAAGGAGATTACTAGTCCAGGGCAAAATCCAGTGTTCCTGCCTTGAGGAGGAGTCCACAGCCTGAGAAAGGCAGTGTGGTATGATGGTTAGACTGCTGGACTGGGGACCCACAGGATCTGGGTTCTAGTCCCCACTCGGCCCTGAAGTTCACTGGGTGCTTTTGGGCCAGTCATTCACTCTCAGCCTAATCTACCTCACAGGGTTGTTGTGATGAGGAGAAAATGGAGTGAAGGAATATGTAAGTCACCACCTAGGGTTCCTTGCAAATGGAAGAAAGGTGGAATATGACTATGATGATGGTGAGATGTATTGTGTCTTGTAGTGAAGGAGTCAGTGTACCTCTGAAGGTTGGGGAATGCAAGCGGCAGGGTGCTGCTGGACTGATGTCCTACTTGTCAGAACATAATGCTGGACTATATGGGCTTTTACTCTGAATCAGCATGGCTCTTGTATTGTGAAATGGCTTGGTACAAGCGTGATGGAAATATCACTCACACCCATAAAAGCTTCCCTGATTATGAAGGTTTACTCCAGAAGCCCTTCTCAAAGTGCCCACCTTCAGAAGTGAGGTGGATGGCAATGAGGAACAGGGCCTTTTTGACTGTGGCACCTCAGATTGGAACACCCATTTCCCAAGTTCCTGTTTTGGAGGCTTGAGAAAGCCAGATAAAAAAGTTACTTGTATTGGCTTTGAGATTATCTTAAACAGCCTTAAATGAAGAGAATTAGTACCCTCACATTTATGTGTTTTCCACTGATGTCTTTTAATGCTATTGAAAGCTGTCTTTAAACTGTTGTTTAAATATTTGTCTATGAATTTTGTTGTGGTTTGTCTGGTACTCCTGAGCTCTTCTCTCCCTTGGTATGAGCAGCTCTGGTGGGTAGCTTGATTGAATGAATGTTTCAGGAGGCTGTCTTGGAACTGAAATCAAGAGGAAGGATATACGTAGTTCCAAATAAATTAGCAGTTTGGTCTCACCTTTGTTCCATATGTTCTGTTCACAATAAAACCAAAGATTGCAGCTCCACACTTCAGAAGACAGCATTTGGAAAAATGATCAGGATAAATGAAAATGCCAGGTCCGCTGCTTGTAAAAAAGAGATCTGAGTCCAATAAATTCCCTCATGGAATAGGAAATCAACAGCACGGGGCAGCTTCATTAGCGGCTGTTGGACTCATCAGAGTTCTATAAAAGCAAATTTTATTGCTGCTCTGTCTCTTTTAGTTCTATAGAGCAAGTGACAAAATAGCAACTGTTTTGTGGAAAGCTAAGTCAGAGGATTTCACTGATTCAGATGATGCACTGGGCTTTGCGAGGACAGACCCAGACACTGCAATGCTCTATACACTTACCTGGGTAGAAATTCCACTGGAAACAATGAGACTGGCTCAGGGCTGGCCCAAGACCGCCTGCACCCAAAGCACGGCTCGCAAAGGACTGCGCATTCAGCCTTAGCGGGCTGTGCTCCTGCAGAGGAAGCAGCCTCTGGCTAAGGGCAACACTTGCTTCGAGGTCTGTTTATAAAGGACAGCCCATTTACTTCTATGGAATGCAACCGCCCCCCCCCTCCCCGGTCAAGCTGCACGATGCACAGGGCCAACCAAGTTATCTTGCTAGTGGAAAATACAGTGGGTTGGGTCCAGACATAGTTAGAGTGGACTCACTCTAATCAATGACTAACTTAAATCCTAGCCTAGCTTTGACTAAATCTGAATATAGGTACCACTAAATAACATTTTGCTTATTTTCATGACACCAGTAATCTGCCACCTGAGGCAGTGCCCTCACCCTGCCTATTGGTAGGGCCAGTCCTCGACTAACCTCTCTCTTTTATGCACTGTTGTGAAAGCTTTTGAATGCTGTCACCCTCTTCCATATTCCAGGAGAAGCTGCTTCTCCAGCTTGTAAATCCTTCCCCAATTCCTTCCTCACCTTTAAAATCAAATCCTAGCCTTTATAACTCTACAGGCTACCAGCAAACTATCTGATATTAAACAGCATGTATGGAAACTGTCCGATACTTGGCCACATGCACTTTTATTGCTTCCATGCTCCTTCAAGCGGGTCTATTCCAGCCCTCACAACCTGGTAGCCTCCAGCTGTGTTAGATACAGCTCTCATAATGGAGATCTGGTTATGGAAGTGGTTGCCCAACTCACCTGGAGAGCACCAGGCTGGGGAAACCTTGTTCAGTCCAATACCGATGGCTGCAGAGACTGTAGGTATGTGAGTATATACAACACTGGTTTACATCACTTGTTAAACATGGACACAGCAGTTGACAATGGCTAAGATTGCAATGGAAGATGGCTTTTCCATTTCCTGGATCTAAGGCTGGAATGGGGTGCAAGGAATGAGCAACTGTTCGGCTTGCCGTCACTGTGCATTCACCAATATTCTCTGGATGGGATCTGCACCCATGACCTGTTTCTGATTTGCACACTCCCTGTGTTGTCTCTTGTCAAATGTTCAGAACACTGAAATGAAAATATCTTTCAAATCTCCCTTTGGGTGTAGACCTTCACCTTCTGGTAAAGCATGAATTGTACCCCAGCCAAACGCTCGCCTTCCAAGAGAAGACAATTTCCTCTTCAAGGAGGGTGCAATCTTCAAGAATTCTTTTATGCAGGTATATATTTTATTTCTTCATTTGGAAAACTCCATCTTGCCCGTCAGGGTCAGTCTGAAGGCAGGGTTTCCCTTGCATTGTCCAACAATCCCATTGCCTAAATTCCCCATCATCCTACAGGGAAGGCTGGCCTTTCCTCCCCATCTATCACAGAATTGTAGGCATTGCATTTTGGACCTCGGCTCCATTCATTGCTCATCCAGCTGAAGTTTGGTTGCTTGAGTAAACTGTTCAGGTTCTATAGAAACCATGCACACCACTAGTGGTATTTTCCAATCTGTGAAGTCAGCAGAGCTGCAACTGGTAAGAAAAGCTATGCAGGGCAAAGAAAAAAGAGAAAAAGGCTATGCAGGGCAAAGCTGTGCAGGGTAATTGAGGCAAATAGAAGCTAATTCTTTTACAAACAGCATTTGCTCACTTTGCTGGCTTGTTATGACTTGAAGTGTCTGGGCATTGAACTGTGCATCTGGCTCACTGGATGTTCTGAAAGACATCATGTCCTGACGGACAGCAGTGCCGGCCCAGAAAAAATAATTACCCCAAATAAGTCAGAACAAGAGAGCTTTGGCACTGTGTGATTTTAGGGCAGTAACCGCCTAGGCAAGCAGCTTTAATAAGCAAAAGAGACAAGGCAGAGAAAGAATGTGTGTGATATGGATATGGCTGAGGCTGTTGATTTTCATTCAGTGCCTGGTTCAGAACACCAAAGCATCCATCTCCGCTCTGTCAGAGATCCTTGGTTGGATTATGAAGTCCATCAAAAATATGAAATACTAGCCTGACTTCATGCAGCAGTGCAGAGATGAAAAGTCAACCAAATGTTCAGCTCGCTTTAAGCCTGCCATGGATGTTGTAAAGCAGTTTAGTTTTCTGCTAGATTTAGCTGGCCAGCGTTCATTGGCTACATTCTCTGTGCTGGTATTTATTTTGAGCCTTGAGTGTTTAGGGGTAAACGGCCCGTCAAAATCTTTGCCATACTTTTTATGGCCAGGAGTTCCTGTTCCTGCCGCTGTACCTGGACTAAACAGTGCCTAAATGTCCTTTCACATGGGGGCATTTCCTCCTTTTATCTCAGATGCATTTACACAGAGTAGTTCTTTAATCTGACACATCATAAAGTTCCTTTGTTGTGCATTCCATGCCAACATATGCATTCCCTAGCATATGTAAACCATCCTGAGATTTTATAATGATTGGATGGTATATAAAACCAATAAATAAATATCTGATGTTCTTCCTTTAGGTGCATTTAGGTTGTTAGCTTATCTCACATTCCTGAGCTGTGAGGAGCTTCCAGGCTGCACTCAACCCTCACCCCAACCCTCCAAGGAAGTCACAGTATTTTCAGGGAAGCTCACTCACAGGTACATGCACCTAGGATGGCAGCCATAGTTTTCTTTGGATGAGAGAGCCCTGGAGACTTAACAGTGCCTTCACAATAGTTGCTTTGTTTAACAAAGACATAAGGGGAGCATACTGAATGCAGTCAGCTCCTGCAAGACACAGCACAGCTGCTAATCAGGCCTTGAATTGTAATCTTATAGGTATGATTATTCCAAACAATTCCATAGTTGCTATATTTTATTGTGCAATTTTTTGATGTTGTAAACAGCTTTAAGCTGCCCATTGTGAGCTGCCCAGATAGCCTTTGGCTATGGGGCGGCATGCAAACAAACAAACAAACAAACAAACAAACAAACGCAGCAAATAAAGAAGTTGATGTTAAGGATCACAATCAGCAACATCCATTTACACCCAGACCTTTGTTCCATTAAGTGTTCCACTGGGAGTGGAGCCGGGACTACTCACTGTTTTTGACCAGCAGGGATGCTGACGCACCTGCCCCGCCCTGCAGAAATCCTGGTTCCCTCTGAGCTTAGCTGCGTTTCTCACTTGCCGGGAGAAATGAGTGCTTCCAGCAATACTATTTTATTCCTTATTTTACAGTAAAGCATTTTGATGGAAGTTCAGCTTGGATGGGTCATGAAGACCCTTTTGCTTTACCAAAACCAGTGGCCTTGTGGAGCCCCCCTTGTGGGGCAGAGCTATGGGGGTTCCCTTAATGAGTACCTGGACTTCAGAATCTACCTGATCACTGATATGCATTCCTTCATGCCGGCTCAAACTTTGCATCCTGTTTCGGAGGGTATCCCCTATAAGCGTTACATTACAAAAGCTGAAGGAAGTTTCCCAGCCATCGGGAGTGCATCTCCCATTAACAGTTCCTGCTGCTGACACTTTGATTGATTCTCCTCCATGAATGGCAAGTCATCACCCCAGTGAAGATTCATCCATAACAATACATTTTAGAGCAAAGCAAACTGACCTGCAAAGGTTTAAATTTGCAGATTTGAGGTCTGTACTGGTACAAATTCAGTAAAGATTAAAACAAACAAACAAACAAAACCACAGACAAAAATAGCCTCTTAAGCCATTTCAGCCCTGATCTACAACATTCCTTATTAATTTAAGTCTTGAAACCTTGTATTTGTCGTCTTTTTCTTTTTTAAAAAATGTCTTTTGATAATACCATCTGGTTATGTTGGCAAAAGCTGTTTTTGGTGGAAATATTTTGAAACATGGCAAAAAATCTAATCTACAGTTTACTATCATCACCAAACTGTTCTGAGTACATTTTTAAAGGAAACAAAAAGGTCCTGACTTTTTAGAAATGTCTGTTCCTAAACATAAAGTGTTGTTTGAAACATTGCTTCTTCAAAATGTGGGCCTGTAATTCAATGAAAGTGTGATTATTGCTTGGAAAGACCTGCAAAGGCAAATCTGCAAGCTGAAACTCACCTGCTTCTGTGCTAAGATGCCCAACTGCCTCCGCACCTCCCTATGCCATTTATAGGTTAGATTTATTTAACAATTGCATCAACCAAAGGCCATGCAGAAAGCCAAAGTACATAATACATGATACAAAACAGGATGTCAAAAGCATGACATCATAAAAATAGATAATATAACCAGAGTTTGAATCCAAGGGCAGTGATTGTGATAAATGGCTATAGCGCTTTCTATTTCTGTTCCTGTTAATTTTGGCTCCCCATCTGTAAGAGAGGGAATGTGTGAGCCAGCTAAACCCCTCCTCCACCATTATGCTTCCCTTCCCAACAAGTACTATTGTCTTTAGGGAGACAGACACAGATTTCTTTAGTCTCTCCCAAAACTACATGACTGTGGACTGCATCCATCAGTGTCCTTGGGCCTGCACATTGCCTTTGGATCCAGCTCATACAGCTTCAGCCCACAAAGGAGGGGCACTTTTAAAATATCAATTCGCTCTCTCTGCTGAAGCTGCCGGCACCACTTCCAGGCTGTCCTGCAATGTGTCTCGGCCCTCCAGAACAGAAGGGGGGCATTCCCCAGGGTCCCTCCCAGCGGTGGACCATGCCAAGAGCCCCCTGGAGCTGGGCCTTCTTTTACCATCCCAGCCTCCTTGTTTCCCTGCCTCTCGCTCTGCCAAAGAACGGTGGTGGTGAGGAGGAGAAGCTGCAGAGGCCGGGGCCTGCCCGCTCCTGGGCCCCCTGCTGTCCAGCAAGGAGCAAGGATGAGAAAGCCACAGATGAGGAGCTGGTGCGACTCATGACAGTGAGAAGACGACTTGCCAGGGAAAGGACCAAGGCCAAGACGCTTACAAAGCAGGGGCCAGCCCTGCCCAGAGCAGATTTTCTGGACGCCTTCCCTGCTTCTGTAAGCCTAGAGAAAACTTTCCTTGTGATCTTGGCTAGGAGGGGCTAAGTACTTAGTCAGCCCAGCCAGGAGCAGGAGAGAGCCCACAGAACGGAGAAGGCCTGTGGCCTGGGATTGATGGAGCAAGAGTGTCCCTAACAACCTAGGTTGAGGCTGAAGCAAGAGGATCCCCCTTCTGCTTCAGCGTGTGAAAGGACAGGACTGGTCTGGAGCTAAAGAATATTTAGTTCTTCTGTAATTTCTTGAAGCAGCTTGTTTTTCGGAGCCACACAAGGTAAAGGGTCTGGATGAACCCGTGAGCTGGATTGGCCAGTTGGCCGGATTACATTTCCAGTGGCAGAAGTGTCCACTGGCTCAAAAGTCCTTCTGCCAAACTCCACAATGAACTCCAGCTCACATATAAAGCATTTCAATTCTCAGGAAAGGAAACCAGCTGCAAGGACCAGTAGTCAAAGCACAGGGAAAATGCCATGGAGATAATACTAATACAAAAGGAATGTGTAGTTGATGATTTACATTTTCCAACAACTTTGGGTGTGTGCTTGCTCTCTAGGTTTGCTGGGTCCTTTGGGGCGCATGTACAGCTTTTGCACTCGACTGCCCATTCATTTCAATACAGTGTAGACACTGAACTAATTCAAACAGAATGTCTCCATAGCCCTGCCTCGGCTATTTGGCATGGCAAAATGTTATACTGCAATTTGATCCAATGTTTTGCATGGGAGAGATGCAGTTAGTGACACTGCATACTCTCTGCTAACAAATGTCAGTCTCTTTTCAGCTACTGTAATTGTCACTGGAACAGATTTGGGGTTTATTTATTTATTTTTATGTGGCCTGTTGTGGTTTCCATAAAATTGGCTGCCCTTCAGTATATACACCTCCCCACACTATTTTATAACCATTTACACGTATACCCAGGACTCTCTTTATAAAGATGAACTCAAACACTGTTGCTTTATAATGGCTTTACAACAGTGTACTGCTTGGTCTAGAATTCTTTTTCATACTTACCTGACCTCCCAAAATTATATTTTATGTGCCTTGGTACTGAAAATTAAACTTATTTTACTTGACACAAAGTTGCACCAGGGAGGGAAATGAGAAAACAACAGAAGCAAAACCAAATAAAAAAAAAACAGAGGTGGGGGAAGAGAATAAATAACAGTGGTTAGGCTCAGACATACTGACCTGGTTCACACAGACTGTTAAGACACTATGGGTTAAACAACCATAGCTCATTCTGCGTTTATTCGAGGGGTGTTTGTATGACACGACAAGCCACAGTGTGTGAGTGTGTTGTGAACTGCATATTCACAATAGTTGTTGGCATGTTCTGTGAAATACTACAGTTTAATTAACCCATGGTGGCTCAACATTATGTGCAAACAAGCCTAACCAGATTTTGTTTAGCTAAACCATGGCTTGTTTGGCATCCCTAAAGATCTGAACACTGTTGTGAAGTGGGTCTGCAAACCACACTTTGAGCTTAGCAGTTATTGAACTCACAGAGCACTAACAAAGCACAGTTTGGGCTATTGCTTCAGAAAGATGTTGCGTCTGGATATAAGGGTGAATGCATGGAATGAGCAATGAATAGATGAGAAACAAAAGCCAATAAAGCAGATTGAAAGTATATCTGGAAGCTTAAGTCACAGTGAGGATTCTTAACTATAGCTAGGACAGATCAGAGTTTCTGATTATGTGCAATCCCACCAGTAATAGGCCAGAAATGCACAGGGAATGATGGAGACCCTTCTCCCTATCTTCCTGATCTCCTGCCTACCAAAGACTACTTGAAAATGTAATGGACATGTCTTCTTGCATGGATATTTGGGGCACAAGGAAAGAGAGATACTACCAGAACAAACACCACTAGACCCGTAAGTAGGGATCCACAAACATGCTCAAAAGCTAATATTGAAAACACACTATTCACTCATCTTAGATATTCTGCTGCTGCAATGCTAGTTCCATGGAATCACAGATGTTTTAGGTTGGAAGAGACCATGATGGTCAGTGAATCCAACCCATTGCTCACTACCAGTATCTTGGAACTACAGCATTCCTGTCCAGTTCTTGCCAAAGTAACTCCAGTGAAGAAGAACTCACTGCTTCCCAAGGCAGGCAGAACACACATCGGGATGTTTTATTCTAAGGTTTAGCCAAAATCTGCTTCTTTGAAACTTCCTGCCATTTGTTCTAGTCCTTCCCTCTGGAGCAATAGGGAACAAGTCAGTTTGCTTCCTCTTCTGTCTGACAAGCTTTGAAAACGACTGTCATGCGCTGCCTAAAATCACTTTTCTCCAGGCTACACACGCACAACTCTTCCCACCATTCCTGATGGTATTTGGTTTCCAGCCCCCTCATTATCCTGATTATCCTTCTCTGGACATGCTCATTTGTTGACTTCCTTTTAACTATGCGGTCCCCAGAAGTGGCCACAGTACTCCAGATGTGGACTCATCAGTGAACAGCTGGTCAGCACAGAATAGCAATGAACTGGAGGGCCCCTTGACTATTTACACATAAAGAATAGATAGGCAGAGTCTGGCAGACAGCTCAACTGAATAAACTAAACGAAACCGTAAGACTACAATGGAAAACAATATAGGAAGAACAATTGCCACAGAATGCTAAGAATGCAATTTTTATTTCTAGAATCAACAGTATCATATATGTTCATGTTTATATATTTTTTCAATACTGTGATTTGCATTTATTTAATTTTATACCACCAAATAGCCAAAGCTCTCTGGGCAGTTTACTATGTCTTGGTCCTGCATGGTAATGCTATCGGTAATAAAATAAAAAGCAATGTGGCTTACATCTTAAGTAGAAATTATCTCAGAGTCCCAAACTAGTCATGATTTTATCTAAGCAATGATGTGTGTGTGTGAAAGGGGGGCAGCAGTTAATAATTTTGAAATTTTCTAAAGCTGCTATTTGTATTGGAAGCAAATACCCACACTGGGGACAAATGGAGCTTTCTGTTTGGAAAGAGTGACTTCAAAGAAGCAATTGTCATCACGATCCAAGCAGTGGAGGGAAAGGCTAAATTTCTTCTCCCTGCCTGCTGGGCTTCTCTTAATTGCCAGAGGCTTCCGCCACAGTTGCTGTTTTCATTTTTTAAACATATACACTAAATAGGCAAGAATAAATCCACTGCTTTTGCTTTTGTCCAGATACAAAAGTTCTTTGTGTCTTTTTATGAAGATATTTGTGAATTTGTTAAGGAACTGAATGAAATTCTCACTCATCTACTCCAGGTACATTTAATCGATATGGCTATTATACCAAGCATGAGGAAGCCTGTGTTGTGCCTATCAGCCACGTAGCTGTGAAAGATAAAAACGAGTAACAAGGCATCACAAACATGGCTGAATGTTCAGGGATTCAGTCAGACTTTGAAGAGTTAGCCACGCAAAGCTTTGAGCCTAGATGGACCAATGTGCAGGTTTTGCTTTCTCCCACATGTGAACTGTTAAACATCTGGACATCATTTGAATCATTCATGGAGAAATGTGCACATTTTATTTGGTTCAAAACAAGGCTCTGAAATGAACAAAATTCTCACCCATCCCGATCTTAAACACAAGGCTGCACTGAATCTGCTTGTCAGCTCTTTCCGAGCAGGGTGCCCAAGGGGTGGGAGGCAGGATCCTGGCAGCATTTTCAACCCTCCTGCACAGCTCGTTCTGAAACCACGGATCAGACTCCTCATGAGCGACTGTGTATGCTGAGGGATGTTGCTGCCTAATCGGCGACCCTGAAAGGACAGGGCTCCTGATCGCATCACAGAAGCCCCAGTCACACTCCATGATGCATTATGAAGCTGGGAAACTCATTACAGCCGCTTGTGCTGTTTGTTCGCACAAGCCCAGCATTCTCTGCCCTGGATGCCAGTGCATCTCGTGGCCTTCTCCTTCACTGGCTACTTGTTTCTTTGGAAAAGAGACAGGGAGCTGAACGAGGGACCTTCTCCCTGTAAGGCTATTTCCTTTAAGTCGGGCTTCTCCAATGTCATATCCTGCAGTTGTGTTTGACTGCAACTCCCATACTTCCGATCAACATGGCCTTTGGCCAGGCCATCAGGCAGGCTGGCTGAGAGTGATGGCAGCTGCAGTCCAAGACACCTGAGAGTCACCAGGCCGGGGAGGGCTGGACCTCAAGTCCCTGTTTGTACCATCAAAACGGACCCACATAGGGCGGGCCAGCAGTTGCCAGCGCAGGACTCCAAGCAAGGCCTGCTCCCAAGTCCACCCTCCTTCCCCCTTTGTACTGACTGCCAGAAGGATCTTGCGATGCCAGAACATTTCTTCAGCGTGTGCAAAGGAGAAAAGCGCACTCTGTGAGGGACGTGACTGGTCTGTGTTCGGCTAAAAGCGCCTTTCTGGTTCCTTAAGTCCTTCATGGCTCACCTGAATTGGAACACAACTGCTCGCATTGGTGATGTTTTATGGAAACATGCCTTCTGTGTACAGAAATACAAACTTCTTCCCATAAATCAGTACACTTCAGCTGAAAGCACATAATGCATGGCAAAGGGGCAGGGAGTCCTTGCGCTTCGTAAATTCAGCCAAGGCCGCCCCCTTTCACTAGATTTTCCATTGGCTTTGCTCAGACAAGACAGTCACATCAAGAAGCGTTCTCTGTTGCTTTCTCATAAGCATACGGCTCCTTTGCAGCAGACTTGCCACCCTTTTTTCCTGGCAAATATGTATGCTTTTAACAGCCACAAAACATGCAGAAATCCAGCAGTTTTCTCATTCCTTGGCATGGAGAGAAACACTGGGGAAAGAGCCCTCCTGTTTAGTTTTGTAGGCACAAGGAATACTGCCAGAAAAAGGTTGCCACCTCTAGCATGGAGAAATGGCAGTGCCTGAGCTCGACCTTTCTGCGGGATTTTAGCAATGGGCTCCTTTCATCGTCTATGTAGCATCTCAATTCTGTGAGTGAATTTCAGATGAATGAATGACTGGGACTTTGTAGTGGTTGCCCCTTACTTGGGGAATTCTCTCCCAAAGGAAATATTTATGTCTCTGACAATGTGAGCTTTTAAGAGAACTCCTTTAGATGTTTTTATTTCCAGCCTAAGGCAGGCAGGGAGGTGGAATTTAAAACTTTACCCTTCTGTTGTAAGTTTGCTGAAGATGCTATTTGCATTGTATTAATTGCTGTGCTTTGATGAAGTATTAGTGCTTCTTTTTAAGGGGGATTATGTATATTTTTTTCTGATGATATTATTTAGTATTACATTTGTTGCAAAGTTTTCTATTCATTGCCTTGTGAGGGAACGTACCCTGTACAGCAACTTACATCACCACTGAAAAATCTTTGTTCCGTGTGCTTGGAATGATACTTTTCTCAACACAGAAAAGATTACAACAATTGATGGACAAGTTCTTTGTGCTTGAGGGAGAAGATGGTACTTCCAATACCTTAGTCCCAAGTCATTTAGGGCTCTCTAGGTAATAACTAGGACTTAGTCTGCAGTGATAAGTGCTGATAGGCAACTTCAAGGCCCTGTGGATTCTCCCTTCTTCAGACTCTTAATCTTAAAACTGGACCTGGAGAGAACTTCAAACAGAAGTCTATGATACATGTAGCCTGAACTGAATTGAATCAGTATAACTTAAATGAGCCCAGTGCGTTATGTTCAGAAAGTGGATGTTGGAGATTTTATAACAGCTGCTGCTGCTATTATAATTATCATCGCCATGATGATTTCTGAACACCTTTAGAGTGCAGTCCTGTGTATTACTCACCCACTGAATTCAGTAGCGCTTACTCCTAGGTACAAGACTGCAGGCATAAAGTGTTTGGAACCCCTTCACATACTTATCACAGTGATATGTAACAACAGCCATAGAAGGCAGGCCACGTATTATTCTTCTCAAGTTGCAGAAGTGGACTGAAGGGCAGACATTGGCCATTTGCCCTAGCCCACGTGGTAGGCTCTTGGCTGAAGCCTGGTCTGGAGTTTCCCAGCAACAGCCCACTGACTCTCCGCTAAAGCAGCTGTGTTTTTAGACATGCAGCTCAGGAATGCTAAACAACCCCTCTCCTTCGGAAGACGAGGTCTCTTGGGAAATGCTTGTTTCCTTCCAACTATCTCTTACGAGTGAGGCATCCAGCTGGAATAAAAGAGGCCTGCATGTTGGGTGCATTGAGGATTTGATGGCTCAATGAGGAAAGCTCCAAACTCTTTGGAGCACAAGCATCCAGTGTGGGAGCTTGCACAGATCCACCATCTCCCCTTTTGCTTTTCTTTAAGCACGACTTGGCCAGCAGGCTGCCATGGACAGGGCGGCTTCAAGGAGAGGATCATTCCCTGCAGCCTTTCAGACAAAGGACAAAAATTAAACCGTTGGTGTTTCCCTCTTGAGAAGCTCATGTCTCTCCCCTGGCAGAATCTTTGGCAGGAACTCTTGCCATGCCCTCAGGTGCTTATACTAGAGGCTTATAAACACACAAGGAGGGGCCAACCCTGCCTCCTCTGGAGCTGTGCCTGTTGCCACCTACTCACAGAGGGTGACTTGCTGAGAAGAGCCTCCCACGTTTACATGAGAAGAAGGCAATGGAAATGCGCAAGGGGAAGGCGATGCTCATGTGCTCGTTCTGTCTGACTACTTAGGATATAAAGAGGCCTTCCAAGTGCATGAAAAGAGGCGCATGTCCCACATTTCCGTTGTGTCCACTGCTCAGCAGCAGGACAGAAACAAGGTGATGTCCCTGGTGAGGTCTCCTGGGGTCCTTCTCCAAAAGCGGCATAACTTGGGAAGTTGTCTACATTTCCATGTTGCCTTTTGACATTGGCCCTGAAAGGAATTCCACACCTTTGAAAGCTGTGTGCACAGAAGAATGTAAAAATGGGCCACCACCCATAATGCCCTGTCAGCTAGTATTAATAATGCAAAATGTGAAAACTTCACTCCCATGTGTGATATACAGAATTGCGGCTAGTAGCTCTCTTTCCCCTCCAGTCACAGAATATACCCTTTGGCAACACAGTCCGGATAGTTATGCATATGCTAACTAGATGTCACCTTTGTGCATGTGTGTGCATGTGTGTGCGTGGGATGCTGTGTAAGAACTATATGGAGACCCCTTTTTAATATTTGGGCATTTAAGAACCACTTGAGATGTTGCAGCAGAGAAAGTGAATGCGTTGCCTACAAATTGTCTAACTTCAAGCTTTCCCCACATATAATCTTCTAGTGCGGCAGATACAAAATGGCCCAGAGGATGACTCTCACATCACTGTTTGTTTATTATTAAACTTATATTATGCAGGCAATTGTCCTGTAGGACTCTCTAGACACTGCATTATGAGCTGTTGGAAGAAGAATTCTCTTTCTTCCTGTTTTTCTACAGACTGTAAGGGAAGCTGAGATGACTTCAGATTTTTATCTGGGCCTCTCCACAATATCTAATTGGTTTGGACTTAAACTTTTGCCACTGGCTGTTGGAAAGGATCAGATGAGGATTTTCTGAAATCTTTCTTACAGTTCCTCTGTTGCCTCTCCTTAGGAGTACTCCTGGACAGAAGTCTTGCACGAACACTTGTTTACAGTCTGTCATCTCATTTTTGCAATCAAAGGCCTCCGAGGTAGCTGACGCTGACGTCATGCCTCCCACAACCATTTTTCTTTATAAACATCTCAGATGTTTGTGTGGGATTACACAAAAAAGAGCTATAATGCAGAGATGGTATCAATTCTATTTGGCTGGTTTTTCATCTTAAATGGTGAGGTGAGGAAGGTGTGAGCCTCCCCTGTTTGATGCCACAAGAGAGGAGGTCTGCTGGGTGTGAAAAGCTAACTCATCACTGCCGGCGTTGTTGTTGTCTCCATGCAGCAAGGTCTCTAAACCTGGAATTCCCGCTATGTGAGAGCTGGTTGTCACACAGCGTGGTGACTGCAGTGTCAAATGATGACTTCCCAGTATGCATGAATCAGCATAGATCTAAAACTGCAAACAGATTTTCTATCTTTTGTGAAGTCAGCTGCCCATGGGTTCAGTTTGCCAGTCGTCTAGGTTAAGGAATGGCTGCCCAGTTTATTATAGTTTATTACACTGTCACCTGGCCAGTGTGATGCTAATGGGCAGCCTTTCAACAAATCAGATAAATGCACATGGTAGGCATGTCATGAGCAGAGCTGGCTGGAGTTAGGGGTCAGTCTAGATGGCCTGGGAGACCCCTTCCGACTCGCTCTGGTTCTATGTTTCTAAATAAGTAAGTAAATCAATAAAGTGTGGCAAAGTAAGTAATGCACATTCATGTGTAAAACAACCCATACTTAATGCATGTTATTACCTTGCATGCATCCATATATGTGCATGTTAGACCTGTGTAGTTCATCCTCCCTTTATATCATGTGTGCATTGATACAGATGCATGTATACAGATGCATGTTTAGGAATGCATGTGATTTATGCATGGTAGTTGGAGGAGGAACCTCTGTACTATCAAAATCTTACATTTGTATTTCACCTTCAAGAAACATTAAACAGCTTACATGATCCCCTTTCCATGTTCTCTTCACAACAACCTTCTGAGAAAGGGTATCTGGCCCAAGATCACACAGTTATTATGTTTGGTGCATACAGACTCCTGATGTTATCCTCACACAACCATGTGAGGTAGATTAATTTGGGAGAGCATGCCTGGCCCAAGATCACCCTGTGATCTTCATGGCTGAGGGGAGATGCACACCCAGGTCTTCAAATTCCTAGTCCAGTACTTCACTGATCATAAACTAATACTGGTTTCAGGAGTGCATGAGCTGAGTGTAATCCTTCCCCCATACAATGGGCCATTGTGATACTAAGCAAACCAACAGCCAGAACATTTGGAAATCAATACAGAACAGTCAGAAACCAAATACAGGTGGTCTATTATGCCTGAAATTGCTTGCCTGCTTTCAGTATTAGTATGGTAAATGTTGAAAATAAGTGTCCAGCACTTTTTAATAACGCCGGTGTGTGTGCATTCTTTGGACAGAACTACTGGAAAGAAGCAAACCTACTGCTCAAATTAACTCTGTCCCAAATCGGTTTATTTTTCACTCAGTCTGCTCTGATCCCCTGATTGTGAAGACAAGTCCTGGGGCCTCATTCCAACTGACCCCTTTTGGAGAAGATGACAAGGTCAGGATGTTTAAATAGCCCCAGCAATCTTGCCTTTCTCCAAAGCAACTCTGCACAAGCAAGATGGTCTACTGCTGTATTGGGGGCATTGGGATACCTAAAGACAGCTGTTTCCAGGACCTTCCAAGGATGATGCTAAGCATCAGCTTGGTCAGATGTTATGGGAACTGAAGTTCAAAGGGATTTTTGTTCTTTACATCTTTCCCCAGGAGTCTTGGTCCTAGGGTGGCCTGTTATGAAACACCAAAGAGGAACTGTATTGCCAGGAAAAAGGACAAAGGAGGACAGTCGTTTTAATAAAACAGGCATGTGCTAATTTATATATCTAGCTGGAAATTTGTTGGTGTGCAAATACTTGTTTGTCTTGGGATGCCACCATGGAAACTTGTTTGAGGGTGGGCCACCAATCCCTAAAACAATAGCATCTTGACTTTCATTTTCTGAGAAGGTATTGCTGACTATTATTTCCAGAGCCAGGCCCTGTGCAGTTCTGCTCTGCCTTAAGATCAGAAGGACTTAAGCAGGGTGAGAAAATTGCAAGAGAAGCCATGCCCATTTTATATACAGTTAGAGAGTTAGCACAATTCATCTTTTCTTGTTACAGAATTTGTATTGCCAGCACTCAGTTTTGTGGTGTTGTTTTCACCGTGACGTAGATGCACATACCTGTAAACCACATCGGGTCAAACTGTCAGGGAAGCAGAATACCTTGGAGAAAGGACAATAATGTCTGTCTGATTGAAAACACTTCAGTGCTGATGGCTGGTATCCACACAATGCTCTTACATTGTGATCTGGTTCCTCTGAGGGTTGAAATTTATGGTTCCCATTTGGAAATAATCAGCGTTTTAGGAATCCCTCAATCCTACGGCTTGAGCGGAATGCATTGTGGAGAGATTTGCAGGGGCCACTTTCCCTCATGAGTGGAGCCAAAGGCAAAAGGGACGAGGCTGCAGGCAGAGTGGTGTGGCCAAGAGCCCAGCAAGTCCGCCCAGCTTCTCCCAGAGGCCAGGTTTCCTATTTGTCACAAGTCTGGCTTGCTTGTTCAAGACCAAGGCTGCCAGAAACTGGGGAAGTGGAGGCCTCTGCCTAGGGGTGTACAAGAAATTGCGTCCAGTTTCTTTTTGTTCAGGTTGTTCCCATTTCACACCTTCTGGATCAAACCCAAGATCAGACACAATCTGATCCCTAATCCCCTCAAGCCCCTGGATAGTACATTTCACAGATGTGCACAACTGATATGTACATTTGGGAAAATACACATGAAAATACTCTTGCTTATCACGAGAAAGGGGGGGGGAAGCTGATATGGACTTGAGTTGGAATCCAGAGAACTATGGCAAGCTCAAGTTTTGCTAATCTGTGCATTGCTGCACTAGCATTAGGCAGCCCAAATCTTCACAAAACCAAAGTAGATGAGGAGCAGGGCCACAGTTCCAGAACCTTGCTTACCTGGCTTGTGCTCCAGGACATTTAATAGCAGGTTGATCTGCTGACATTTTGGTATGATGTGTGCCACAAATACAGATTAGATCTGGGCAGGAGATCCTAAAAGAATCATCCCTTAAGGAGGTCAAGCGGCCTTCTCAGTGGCTGCCCCTCAATTATGGAACAAGCTCCCCAAAGAAATTCTCCTGGCACCAACCTTGTTTTTGCCTCTGAATACTTCCAAGAGCAATCTTGAAATCTGTTATATTGATATCAGTTCTGCTTACTTGGTGAAACTCTGATATTTATTTTTTAACTTTTTATTGAGATTTCAACTGGCTTTATTGTTTTTTGTTTAGTATTTTATCACAAGCTACCTAGAGGATTCATTGGAATTAGCTGGGTGGCATACAAGGTTGAAAATTAGCTGGGTGGCATACAAGGGAACCCTCTGTGAATGATATTAGGAGGGTGAGTACCCGGAGGAGGGCCTTCTCTGCGGTGGCGCCCCACCTATGGAATGAGCTCCCCAGAGAGGTCCACCAGGCGCCGTCGTTATTTGTTTTTCAGCGCCAGGCTAAGACCTTTTTATTTAAAACTTATTCTAAGTGTAAATTTATTGGCTATTTGTAGGATTTTAAAATTTTAAGCCGAGATGCACCGGGTTTTAATATTTTTATTGTATAATCTTTGTTTTTGTTGTAAGCCACCCCGAGGCTTTGTTGCGATGGGTGCGGCATAAAAATGTTTTAAAATAAATAAATAAATAAATAAATAAAAATAAAGCAATAAAATAAACACAGACTCTGGCAGGGATTTTGTTGCTCCCTTTCCTCCTCTGGGTTGCTTGTCTGCCTGCTTCCCCTGCCTGGACTGTAGTAAAATGGCCAGGAAGCTTTGTGCTGGTATCCTCTGGTGTCAGAGTCTTGGTGGCACTGTGTGAGGAGTGAAATGGCAGATGCCAGGCACTGCCCCCTGGGCGCCAGTGCTGGAGGTGTGCTGGGTCAGCGCTGGGATGTGCCTCTTGAAGGGATGTACCTCACAACTGTCCAGCTGTGGAGCGACTCAGGACGCTGTTCCTGAGCTGAGCATTAAGAACGTTGAAGGCATTTCTAGCCATGGTGCTAAGGCTTCTCATTAGGAAGCAACATCCTGGTTCAGTTCTCATTCCTGTTTAACACCCATATAACTCAAGGGACTTGGACGGATTTTTGCCAAAGCATTAAAGGAGATTAAAATCAGGCTGCATGGCTGAAGCATGAAGTGTAGCAAATGTAAAAATAAACAGAACACTATCGGGAAAATCAAAATGCAGGCCTGCACTTTTAAAAACACAAGGGTCTATTTTTATACGAAGTCGGCCTTCTGGAATCCCTTTCCTAAAAGAAAAAAGTACCGTTTCCAGGGTGACTAAGCGGCCTGCGTGCTGCTCCATGCTGACTTGAGGTGGACAGATTAAGAGCCTTTGAGGCGAGGATGCAGAACCTCAGTCGGAGGGTCCACATTTAGGCCTATCGGGGTCCCTAATCCGGCTACTGGGGGGTATCCCAATGGACCTGCTGCTTCCCCTCTCCCTATTCCCATCCAGCACTCATATGGCAGTTCCTGGCTTTTGCATTTCCCCACCGTAGTTCTACAAGGGCTTGAATGCCTCTAAGACTTGGTTGCTAGCAAAAAGAGCCTTTGTTTATCTTTACTGATTTATTAAAAACCTTTCTATATCAGAAATACCATTTCTATACCATTCCTATTCAGTCAATGACTGTCAGGACAGTTGCATAAAACTCTCAGCATTTGCCAGCCTTGTCTAAACATGAATAGGGCTGCTACTTGTGAACACAGAGGGGTGTCATCTTTTTAGAAAGGACAGGAAGGGAAAGAGGGGTGGGGGCGTGGCTTTATACGTCAGGGAAGGGATAGGATGCAGTGAGACAGAATGCAGCACAGATGGGGATTCGGTAGAGGCAGTCTGGGTGAAACTTAGGGGTTTTGACAGGGAAAGAGACCTGACAGGGGGGTATGTTATCGCCCTCCAGGTCAACTTGAGACCCTGGATGATGTCCCAACAGACCAGATTCTAAGGATATCTTGTGGGAGAGACACAGTAATTATGGGAGATTTCAATTTCCTGGATATTAGTTGGGAGACTCACTCAGCGGTGACAGCCAGGTCACGTCGCTTC
Organism: Varanus komodoensis; assembly: GCF_004798865.1. Lineage (NCBI taxonomy): Eukaryota > Metazoa > Chordata > Lepidosauria > Squamata > Varanidae > Varanus > Varanus komodoensis. The sequence goes on along the minus strand of NW_025335568.1, from coordinate 54,884,128 downwards.
CTAGAGGCTATAGAGGGAGGGTTTTTCACACAGAGGTCCGAGAGGCGACGAGGGGGGGAAACATCCTTGACTTGGTCTTGACCAATATTGAGGAGCTGATAGATGAAGTACAGATTAGGGGAGCTCTGGATGCGAGTGATCACTCCATCCTTTGCTTTGAGATCAGGGGACTGGGGACATGCAGCAGGTCGAGCGCTAGAAGCTGGGTCTTCAAGAGGGCCAACTTTGGCCAACTGAAGGCCAGGCTGGGCAAAGTCTCCTGGGATAGGTTAATGGAAGGTAAGCGAGTTGAGGAGGGGTGGATGGCACTCAAAAGGGAGGTTTTGGAGGTGCAAGCCTTGACGATACCTCTAGTCAGTAAGGTGGGGAGGCGGAGGAGAGCGCCGCCATGGATGTGAAAGGAGGTGGTTAGAGGGATTAGACGAAAGAGGAACCTCCGTAGGAAATGAGTACTGGGGCAAATAGACAAAAGGGTGTACTGGGAGGAGGAGGCCCATTGCAGAAGGATTCTTCGCAAGGCTAAGGCTGATTATGAGCTGAGACTTGCCAAGAATATCAACAAAAAGGGCTTCTTTCAGCATGTAAATAGGAAGAGGAAGGGGAAACAAGTGGTGGGACCACTAAATAAGGAGGAAGGAGATCCAGTGACTGATATGAGGGAACAGGCACAGATGCTAGATGGCTATTTTGCCTCTGTGTTTTTCCCAAAGCAGGACGGGGGAGATCTGCATAGGAGATTAGATGAGGCCGGGGACTTAGGGGCACAGATTAGAGTCACCCTCCTTGAAGTCAAGGGACTCCTCAGGGCATTGGACATTACAAAGGCATCAGGCTCTGACGGGTTACACCCAAGAGTACTTAGAGAGTTGAGAGGGGTTCTCTCACGCCCGCTGGCCTCTATTTTTGAGGCCTCGTGGGGAACGGGTGAAGTTCCAGAGGACTGGAGGGTGGCATCAGTGGTCCCAATTTTCAAAAAGGGTAGTGGAAGGGACATGGGGAATTATAGACCTGTTAGCCTTACGTTCATTGTAGGAAAAACAATGGAAAGGCTCATAATAGAGAGAGATCTAGTGATGCTAGATAGGGAAGGGAGGCTGACAGCCACACAACACAGCTTCTGCAAAAACGGGTCCTACCAGACAAACCTTGTGGAATTCTATGACAAGGTTTCGAAATGGCTAGATGGAGGGGATGCAGTGGATGTGGTTTACCTGGATTTCAGCAAGGCCTTTGACAAAGTGCCCCATGATATCCTGGTGGAGAAACTGAGGAGTTTTGGGATACACCAAAGCACTGTCCGGTGGATTAGGGCATGGTTGACTGACCGAAAGCAGAGAGTAACCATTAGTGGGGAATCGTCAGGATGACGGCCAGTGACAAGCGGGGTCCCCCAGGGCTCTGTCCTGGGGCTGATCCTGTTTAATCTTTTCATAAATGGCATGGAAGAAGGGGTGAACAGTCTGCTGATCAAATTTGCAGACAACACTAAAACTGGAGCAGTGGCCACAACTGAGGAGCAGGTACTACAGATCCAAAAGGATCTAGACAGACTATGGAAGTGGGCAGGAGACAACAGGATGGCATTCAATGTGGATAAGTGCAAGGTCTTGCACTTCGGGCATAGGAATAGGTGTCATAAGTGCAGGTTAGGTGACAAGTGGCTAGAAAGCAACACTTGTGAAAGGGACCTCGGGGTACTGGTTGACTGCAGGCTAAACATGAGTCAGCAGTGTGATGCAGTGGTCAAGAGGGTGAACACCACCCTTGGTTGCATAGCCAGAAGTGTGGCTTCTAGCTCGAGAGAGGTATTACTGCCACTCTATATGACTGGTGCTCCCGCAACTGGAATATTGTGCTCAGTTTTGGGCCCCTCATTACAGAAAGGATATAGCCAGGTTAGAGTCAGTGCAGCGCAGGGCCACAAGGTTGGTGGCTTGTTTGCAGGGGATGCCGTATGAGGTGAGACTGAGGAAACTGGGTCTCTTCAGCCTGGAGAAGAGGAGACTCTGAGGGAATCCGTTGGTGGCACATAGGTCTTTGAGGGGGTGTCACATGGAGGTGGGTAGAGACCTATTCTCCCCTGCAGAGAAAGGCAGGATGTTCTCCAACGGAGCAAAGCTCAGGGAGCCAAGGTTCCATTTGGATGCCAGGAAGCATTTCCTGACAGTCAGGACCCCGAGGGTGTGGAATGGGCTTCCATGAGAGGTCATTGAGGCCCCATCGGTGCGGGTGTTCAAGGATAGGCTGGGCATGCACATGGCGGGCATGTCGTAAGTGGAGCCGGCTGGAGCCGGCGGTCAGACTAGAAGGCCCAGGAGACCCCTTCTGACTTGCTCTGTTTCTATGTTTCTATGTTACTTGAAAGTGTAAGCTAAGGAAACTTGTGATTACACAATTTCTTTAGGTTTTTCAAAGATTTGCCGTTGACACAGGCAGAAGTAAACTTCCTATTTTTAGATTGTTCCTCTTTGAAAAAGAAGAACTCACATATTTAGTCCAGCACCCACTTTCAGCTCCTCTTTTTATTGGATTTGCAACCATAACGTTTAGCAACCAGGACAATCTTACTTGTGCAGTAGTGCTTGGGGAGAAGAAAAAAACAGGCATAGTTAATGAAACAGGAAGAGTCCAGTGTTGTTAAACATAGAAATGGAGCGAGTCAGAAGGGGCCTCCCGGGCCACCTATGCTGACCCCTGGCTCCAGCTGGCTCCGCTCATGACATGCCCACCATATACCAGTCCAGCCTATTCTTGTACACCCTCACCAATGGGGCTTTAACCACCTCCCATGGAAGCCCATCCCATACCCTAGGGGTGCTAATTGTCAGGAAGTACTTCCTGGCATCCAGATTGAACCATGGTTCCCTGAGCTTTGCTCCATTGAAACACTTCCTATCCTCCTCTGCAGGGGAGAGCAGGTCTCTACCCACCTCCATGTGACACCCCCTCACATACCTATGTGCCACCAACGGATTCCCTCAGAGTCTCCTCTTCTCCAGGCTGAAAAGACCCAGCTCCCTCAGTCTCGCCTCACGCAGCTTTCCCTGCAATCCGGCCACCATCCTTGTGGCCTACGCTGCACTGACTCTAACCTGGCTATATCCTTCCTGTAATGTGGGTCCCAGAATGGAACACAATACTCCAGTTGTGAGCACACTAGGGTCCTATAGAGTGGTAGTAATACCTCTCTTGATCTAGAATACCTCTCTCAATCTAGAATAACTCTCTCGATCTTAAAATTCACTACAGAACAGATGCACTTGCTTGGCCTTCCCAAGATGTGTGGCACTATGATTCCAATCATCCCCAGACAACAAGGCCACACATGTTTGAGGAAGGTTTCACTAGCTGACCAACGTTCATGTTATATGGTGGACTTCCATATGGTGGACTTCACAGCTCATGTTTTAATAATCTTGTTGTCCGACTCCAGCTGTACTAAACAAGCTTTTAAACCATTAATAACCCATGGTTTGTTGCTGGCTTATGAACTGTAGGTTATTTACTATGTTTTGTTATCTTGGCTGGGTTCAGACACCATGACCATAAGTGGCAGTCCAAGAATAAGGGTTATCATTGTGTCTGGACCGTCTCAGTGTAAAGCTTTTTGGGGAACAAACTAAATGAGAAGACCTCTCTCTATATTGCTCTGGGCATCAGCACTGTCATTCCCCACAGCATGCTTATGTGTGTGTGTGTGTGCGCGCACACGCATGTATATGCATTTTCAAATGTGTATGAATGCCTGCATAATAGAAATCAAGAAAGTGTGACATATCAAGCAAAACTGTTTGTGAAAGTTTAGGATAGCACGCTGTGTGTTCCCCTTTCAGCTGTAAAGGAAAAATACCTTGACAGGAAGAATGTCTCATTTCCTTTTAAGACATATTTCTATTTTAAGCTGCTCATGTTTTTCTAGACAGCAGTGCTGCTTTGTTGACACATTTTTATCTGTATTCAGAGATACTTTTGGAATAAGGATACTGGTGTGGAGAAAGAGAGCACAGCAGTTGTGTGGTTCTTTAAAAGCCTAGAGGGCTACATTAGATCTGATGTGGAACACTTGATATATTTTCCAGTGGGGAAGGAAACTTAATTTTGGTTGGTACCATCATGAAGGGCTGTGGGGAAGGAAACAGATCGAGTTTAATCCTTTGTTCCTGCTCCAGTTCCTCGGTGCAAGTCCTGCCCCTCCACTCCCTGGGAAACTGCTTCTCATGGCAGAAGGAAAAACACGGCATATTCTCTCCACTGCAACTAACAGCAGCTAACAACAGGGGAGGGGACAGTCCGGTTTCCATCAAGGAATCTGCACTGAAGCAGAATGTTAAGCTTCTGCCCACACCATGAGCTTGACCCAAGCTCCCTGGGCTGGGGCTTTTCAGAGTAAGGAGGAGGAAGGTGGAACTGCTATATCAGGTCTAGCTTAGCTCGAAGTCATCAAATTGAGTGGGTCGGACTCCAGGTCAGATACATAAAGTTTGATCCTCAGTTGGCACATACATGAGTCCAAAGAGAAGTATAAGCTGTCAGGCCAAAAGGCTGTGGAATTGCGTTTGGGAATGGCATTACTTTTTGATTTACTGCTTTCTGTTTTTTCTGGACACTCTTCTCTCTCTCGCTGTCTGTCTCCGTGTGTGTGTGTGTGTGTGTGTGGGTGTGTAGTCCATAACAACTAATAATGCTTTGGTCAAGTTGCTAGTCCATAATGCATTGCAAGACTCTTTGCTGTTAGTTGCTGCCACACTGGCTAACCCCTCCAAGCTGTTTTTTATATTTCATGTGCCCAAAGTCATGTGTTACCTTTCTTTGTAAAAGTTCTAATGAAGGAAGTTTCTAAAAAGAAAAAGAAGTTGTGATATAACTTTTGCTTTGAATACTGTGATACTGGCACTTTAGGGCACTGGCATGTCTTCACATCCCATCTTATTATTAGTCCCTGGTTGGTTCCCTTCTCAAGGTCTTTCTCACATTTGGGTGCTCTGAAATGAACCAGGAATGATGGTGCAAATCATTCGATCTGTTATGATATGTGTCTCGTTCCACGCAAACAGCAGCAACACGGGAGGGGCAACTTCTGCGTTCCTCCTCTGCCTCTACCACATCACCCCAAACTTCTTTAGCTTGTTTCCTTTCCTTCCATCCTTTCCTCTTCCATTTTCTGCAGTTTATATTTAGGGACTCCTCATTGCTCTGCACACTTTCCATTGTTCCCTTTACTTTGCTCTTATCGTGGTGTTATAGTTTTGCCAATGCAGTACAGCAGCAGCTAAATTTTGCAAACATATGCAAATTGAGCAAAATGGTATAGCAGTATGGAGCCAACATTTGTGTCCCCCCACCAAAAAAAGAAACTCTTTCCCAAAAGGGAAGACAAAAGAAGACACAGATTTGCACATGCTAATTTATTTCTGGAATATCTAGGCATGCTCAAAAGTCGGGATTATGCCAGCAGCAAATCCTGTGAAGGCAGCTTATTTCATGCTCTCATCCACTGTTTCCTCTTCACAGTCTCAACAGCTCCAGTTACCAAAAGTTCCATTGCTACCCAACTGAAAGCCACGTGGCTGCCAGTGACCTGAGGGCTACCAAAGCTTTTGCACATATTTCTCACTGATCACTGTGCAGCAAACACTGTTTGCCCTGCTGTGCATAATTGCCAAACTTTCCTCCCCTCCCCTCTCCTCCACTTCTCGTCTGACTCTTGGGTCTGCAGTGATGTGGAGAAAGGCTGTGAAGAACCAGCGATGCCTTGAATAAGGCGCAGTGGTGTCTGTGACGTCACTGGTGGCATCACAGGCAGCAAGCACGCCAACTCCTCTCCCAGGCCTGCACCATTTGGTGACCCTTTTCAAAGTGACAGTACATGGTACCAGTGATGTTTTGCTTATTCAGTAGAACCAGATGAGAACACAAGAAGCCTCCTTCTGGATCTATTGAATTCAGCACTGTGTTCACACAGTGGCCAAGCAGATTCCCAGGAGAAGCCCCCAAGTGGCACAGGAGTGCGAGTAGGACCTCACACCCTCATCCACTGGGGTGGAGAAACATGCTGCCGCTCATGCACTACTGATGCCTGCATTCCTCTTGCTCCTTCCATATGGATGCTCAGATGCTCAGCAACAGCGGCTCTCTTCCACATGCATTTGGGATTTTCCCGATTTTCCCTCTGCCCTGATTTTGCTTCTCTGATAATTGTCAGAGCAACTTCATTTTTATAAGATCTTTTGAAAACCTTGGAATATATTGCACATTTTGGCATCCTTTTTTAGTGTTTTGGGCATCGCCTTGGAAGCTTTTAGTGAGAAGTATGGGCTGTACACTTTTAAGAAATAAAATATGACACATGTTCTGTTCAGTGGGCATGCATGCATCTTTACCTTTCCAGGCGCACTGCTGCTTGCTATTTGCTTCTCCAAGGTTTCATGCAATCCCTACACTATTATTTAACTGTGGGTTGTTGACCACAAAGAAATCAGTGTTTGCAACCTAACCACAAACACTGGGCTCTTTTCCTGGGTTATTCTTGGTTAACAACCCATAGCAACCCACATTTCAAGAACAACCCATGATTCAGCAACAACCTGCGCTGAGCCCATACACTGGGTTGTCATTATGTGGGAACCAGGCCATAGGGCACTGCCTGATGCCAACAGGCTATTGCCTGCCCCAACCTGATACCCTCCAGATGTTTTGGACTATGACTACTGGCCATGCTAGCTGGGGCTGATGGGACCTGAATCCAAATGATCTGGGGGATCAGTGCATGTTAGTTGTCAACTGCTCTCAAGAGTTGCAGAAAGGAAACTCCCCCAGCCTTCCCTTGGATTAGCTGCAACTGAATGCAACCCTTTTGCATGCAAAACACACACTCTGCCATTGAGTTGCAGCACTTCCCTTCAATTTGCAACCGAATGCAAGTCCTTTACCAGGCCGTCGAAATGCAAGGCCCTCAGTCTCTCAGGATTCAGCACATGCCTCCTTCTGCAGCTCCAAAAGCACTTCTGCCAGTATGTTTACTGGAATGGACTGGCTGTAGCTTCATAGCCCCCCCCCCCATGAACATTTCTAATTCAATTTATATCTTTTCCATGATTGGAGGAGAAGAACAACCAGTCCAAAGCCTGCCGAGGTAAGAGGAGGGAACTGCTAATGTTAATCAGGAAAAGCTGAAATTTTGCAGCAGCCTGGAATTGTACTTTTGCCCCTCCCGCCCATTGATCTATAGCTGCGGCCTTTTCAAACAATGTTATTAAAGCAAACCCCCCAATGTTTAGAATCTTGTGTCAACCTCTTGCTCTCTGATTAGGCAATGGTTTTAATGGGAAGCTTGACATTTAAAGGGTGTGAGATGTAAATCAGGCCAGCCTCTGGCTTTAATCACTGTTGGGCCTTGTTCTTTTTTTGCCAAATGAAGTTGTAGAATTGGCAATCACGGCCAATATGCCTCTTGCATGTTCCTTCAACTGGCAGCTCTGGAGTGCCTAATTCTTCTCTTGGGCATCCCCCCCTCCTGAGAAGAAGACATGAAAATTAGCAGGGGGGCTTGGTTTAGGGGGTTCCCACATACAGCTGGAAGGATGGCAGACAGCAAGACTCAACTCCCACTGAGAAGGACCCAGATTTAGCCTAGACGGCAGCTTATGCATCCCCTCCAAGAGGACCGCTATCACCAAAACGGGGAGGGGGGGGGGGGAACAAAAGAGGACAGTGTTTTGCAATAAAATGAGAATGCTAATTTATATGTATAGATGAAAATGTATAAAGTTCTCATTTAAATAAAAGTACAGTGCAGCTCCTGATGGTGGAGAAATGCAGTGACTAGACAAAAGTGAAAAAAAAGAATATCTCTAGAGAAAAAATCCAACCATCTCTGAAGATAAACGGCAAATATCTCTAGAGTCTTTGCACCCAATGAGAGACGAAACACACGAGGGAGGATGGCTCCCACCGACACAAAGACTGTGGCATCCCCAAAGGGAGTGCCTAGTCCCCTAGAGATATTTGCAGTTTTCCCCTAGAGATATTTGCCATTTTCCCACTTTTGTGGGGGTCCTGCACCCCCAACCCCTGCAAATGTAGTGTTTGCTACTCTCCACAATGACAGGCATACTGGAAGGTCTTGGAACCTGCAGATAATGGGAGGCCTGATATATATTTCTACTGCTATATTGCATATTATTTTTGTGACGCCTGTTTTTTGCCCTACTGCTTTTAAGTGATTTCTGTTTTAAACTGACTATTTTCAATTGATTATTTGTTTTGAGTGGTATAGATTTTGCCTTGTATTCAACTGTGGAAGCTATTGCCAATATGGAGAGAGATGGCTATAACTATCCATTTATCTGTCTTAGATACAAAGGCATAAAAACTGTGCCAATATGTACCTGGCAATCTTAGCATGTGTTTTTACTATGTCCACATTTTTGATTGTTGTAAAACGGTAAGATCTCACATTTTGAACCACAGTCTAGCACTTCAGAAATATGAGGGCTCACTCAGAATTCAGCTGGTTCCTGAAGAGAGTTGCATTTGGTAAAAAACTTTAAATGGTAAGGAAAATTCTTTTATTGATGTATGCATTCATTTATTTAGAATTTAGACCCACCTTTTAGCCCTAAAGCTTCTTTCAGCTGCTTACAAAGATAAGTATCATCCTCAGACGCATGATCTAATTTTAAGAGATGACACAGAAGTAAGAAGGGGGAAATATATAATTTAAAGCCTATTTGAAGAGATGGTGATAGTAATAGTTTACTTCCTTTCCGGCTGTCAGGGCAGTTGGTCAGGATGGCCTCTTTGAGAGGTGGAAGGGTCTGTTCTTTTACTGATTTGCTCCTCACATCCCTCCCTTTCCTGCAATTGCATCTGTGTGGGGCACAAACTCACATATTCAGCTTGGCTGCACTAATTAGCATGTGCCCCAGCTGTGATAAATGCATTTTGCATTAATACCAAGACTCTGCTGCTTCATTAAGAAAAGGGGTTCTAGTGTAGCTCTAACCTAAGAGGCACAGTGTCACCCCTTTACTTTCTCCAATAGCAAGTATTTCTCTTTCCCCTCCTTCCCTCCCTCCATCTAATCTCATCTATCATCATTTTAGCTCTTTTTTAAGGACAGAACCCTCACAAGCTTTGCCACTCTTTAATATGAGGGTTTGGGAGCTGAGTTGATGGGTCTTGTGTCTCTTGTGAAGCCTTAGTTTAGAGTAAGTTGTGGCTGCAAGAACCAAGGAGAGTTTTCTCTTAAAATTGGCCTGTTTACATCTAGATGTACATGAATCAGCATGTCTTTAATTCTCTGCTTTGAAACCCCAGCAAACCGCCCCCCCCCCCCAGTACCAAACTGGAACTTAGAAACATAGAAACAGAGTGAGTCAGAAGGGATCTCCCGGGCCATCTAGTCTGACCTCTGGCACCAGCCGGCTCCGCTCACGACATGCCCACCATGTGCAGGTCCAGCCTATCTCGGGGTTCTGTGACTACTGTTCTTGTTTTAGTGGTCCTTACCGGACTGCTTTGGGGATCCTGCCTTTGGTTTCCCTCCCTCGTACCTGCTAATGAGTGTGTTAGCATGTTGCCATTTGGCTATCTGAGGAACGGCACTCAGAGAATGGGCAGGTTTGCATGTCACAACAACCTGCTCGTCTGAATTCTTGGTCCTCAAGTGCCAAGTAGCCACAATGAGCCTGACAGATGGTTGGGCTCATTGTGGTTGCTTCCCTCCTTGCCACCGTCTTCCCTCTCATGCCTCCAGGTGTTATCTGAGGGGACTTGTGGGTAGGGTTGGGACAACCCCTTTGGAATTCATTCCTCCAAGCGTTCCTGGGCTTCCTCTTGTGCTCAGCCTGGCCTTTCTCAGTGAGCCAAGCCAAGAGGAAGTCTACTTATGCTCACAAACCTCACAACCAGCATCAGCTGTAGCAGCTCAAAAGGTGGCTGCAGGTAGCATGGAAAAAGGACGTTGCTTGCTCACCGGCCGCAGGGGACTCTTTTGCCAGAAAGCCCCTCGTGACCAGCCACTTTCAGCATCAGTTGCCACTGCATTGTTCAGGAGATCAGTTCAGTTTTTGCTGCAAAGGTGGGATAAGTTGGGAGAAGCCTGGATCCCTTGGGCAGCTAGACCACATTGGGGCAGTTGTCAGCTGCTCTCTGCCTAGTTCTGCCTTGCTCTCTTGTTCTGTCATAGTTGGTGGCATTTACTGGGTTTGGATAACACACCAAGCAACAGTGTGGCTTCATTGTCAGCAACCATGGTAAGTTGGAAGGGTCAAACAGTATACTGGGTTCGGACAACACAAGAACACACCATGGTTTGTGTGTGTGAGAGAGAGACAGACAGAGAGAATGATTAATTTTGTATTTCTATGAATTTCATCTTGTATTAATATGATTAATATTAATATGATTAAAGATTTTCCTTTGAGCATTGACTTTAAATTGAAAGGATGTCATGCCATTTTTTTCATTGTTGGATAAAGGGAGGTTGGTTCATGCTAAAGTGTATAACCAGAATCAAATCCTCAAACTAGAATAAATTCTGGTCATCGGTTTTGAGCTTCCTTTTGGAAGAAATGTGGGAGATGAGTGTTTAAATGAATAAAAACGAAAGATGAATGATAGCTGTTTTTAACTGCTTTGATTTGATCCCATTTTAAATTAAAAAAAATAGAGCTTCATTTCAAAATATGGTAGTAATAAAGGAGTTAAAAGAATTACCTACAACTTCTGGGTTGGTCTATGTTTTACCATGTCACCTTAATACCCTTTTTATGAAACTGGAGCTCCAGCTCTAATTAAAAAAAAGAAAAGAAAAAAACCTCTTTCTTGGCTCTTTTTGTTTTGTTTTAAAGGATAATGTAGCCCTTGGAGTCTGTGCATGAACCCTTTTAAGTGAACTTCTTAGTTCAACATTCTGCCTCCATTTCCTGCATGAAAATGTTTTATATGAAAGCAACTTTAACCTTTCCAAGGAGTTCATTTACTGTTATGTTTCGTATCGGCTTTCGGGGGGTGGGATGGGGTGAGAGAGAAATGCAGTGGGCTTTTCCGAATGGTATACTTTCTGTTTTCAATATTGGCTATGAAAAAAGGGCATGTGTAATAAGTCAGAAATAAAATATTGTTCCAGAAGAGTCTCCCTGCATGAATTCAGCATGTGAGCAAATGAGTAAGTGGTTTAGAATAACTCTCATTGCTGAAAGCCAAGAGCGAGCTCGATCTATCCAGGAGCATGCTGGTAACAAATAACATATTGAATCCTTTGGCCATGAGAAAATGTCAAACCGTCCTTTGATAGATGACTAAACCCATATAGCTGGTGGAGTGCGGGAGAGAAACATATGACCATTAAACTATTAATCCCACTGAGGGGAAAAAGAAAGGCTGAACTTGAGCCTTAATTAATATTTTTTTCTTGCTGTTGCTTAATCAGCTTTTTCATGGGTTATTGGCTTTGGGTTGCTGGAGTGGAAGTGCTATTATCCCCACTCTCTGGATACTGACATGCTCAATCACATATCCCACTTCTGTGAGCCTGCTTCTTGAAAATATTATTTAACCCTGGCCTACACAGCCAAAGGAGAGATGACATTTCCTATAGGAAAACATTTGACTTATCAGATTTGGGGGCTTTAAACCATGTCAGCCACACTTAAGCCATGTTCAAACCATGTGTCAACCATGTTTTTCCCATACTAGTCCAAACAGACCCCTTCCTCTCTGAAGGTAGCATTGGCCCCAGGAGGGAAATGTCTCACTTGGGGCAAATGGTAGCTTCTGTTGTGTCAATAGGAGGGATTTTTGGAAGGACTGGAAAGTGTCCACTTCCTGCACACAATGCCCCCCATCCAGTCCTTTTGAGTCAGGTCAACTTAGAATCCTAGAATAGTAGAGTTGGAAGGGGCCTTGAAGGCCTTCAGGTCAACCCAATGCTGTTGCAGGACACCAAGTTACACCATCCCACTCAGGTGGCTGTCCAGTTTCTTTCTGAATGTCTCTGGTGTGGGAGAGCCCACCACCTCTCCAGGCAGCTGGTTCCACTGTCGTATTGCTCTGACAGTGAGGAAACATTTCCTGATGTCCATCCTGAATCTGGGTTGCCGCAACTGGAATGGATTATTCCGTGTCCTACACTCTGGCATCTGCAAGAAGAGATCTTGACCTTCCTCTTTGTGACAGCCTTTGAGGTACTTATAGAGGGATATCATGTCCCGCCTTGGTCTTCTCTTCTCAAGGCTCCACCTGCCCGGTTCTCTCAGTCTCTCCTCATAGGGCAGTGCTTCCAAACCCTAGATCATTTTTGTTGGCCTCCTCTGGAGCACTTGTGGTGCTCCAGAGGTATTTGCCCATGATACTCATTATCTCACCATTGGCTATGCAGGTGAGGCTCGTAGACCAAACACCTGAGGAGCAGGGTCACAATTTTCTCAGTCCTGCTAAAGTGAATTTCATTGTTTGACATTCTGCCACCAATTCCTGCAAGAAAATGCTTTATAGGAGCACAGCTTTTACGTTGCTGAGTTCATTTTGGGTTGCCACCTCAAGAGGAAAGCCACTCAAGTCAAGTGCTTACATGCATCTAACTGTATATTCCCCTTGACTCTAATTGTCCTGGTTCAGGAGCTCTCTGACTCAGTTTTTTGCAATCTGAGAAACACATACCTTGAGTGTCCACATCACTGTTGTGAAAGGAAATGGAAGTGACCCCTCCGAGTGATCCCTACTCAGCACATGCCACAGGCATGGCCTCTGAGCAACCATGCGCATTCATGCTTCATGTCAAAACAGTCAGCATGACTCAGCCAAAAACTTCAGAAAAGTACCTACTATCAATAGCTATTAGTCATGGCAATGAATTTCTTTCAGTAGACTCAGTCACAAGGGTCACTTCGGGTACAGAAGTAATTTACAGCTCTGGATGGATCAGAGAGCCTTGGCTTCGGACCTGGGAGACATAGCGGGAATGAGAGGGAATACTGCTAACAGCCAGGTGGAGCCAAATAAGTTTCCTTTTTAGGCTGGGTTTCTTATGCAGAAAAGGGGAGTTTGTTTTGTAGTGGTGGTGGTTTCATTCTGCCAAAGGCTTGGCTTGATTCGCTCTGCTATTCAGTCAGGAGCCTGACAGCGGCCCTTTCGTTTTAGTTTTGTTTGATTCAGTCTGCTCTATTCTGCAAAATAAAGTAGGCAGAAGATCCAGCCGAGATTGTGCTATTTTTAAAGGGTATATTGCTTAATATATTTTTATCCCACCTTTCTTCCTTCAAAGGACTCAAGGTGGCTCGCATAATCCTCTGCTCAGTCTTATGGTAGGTTAGGCTGAGATTCAGTGCCTGGCCCAAGTAACCCACAGAGCTTTGTGGCCAAGTGGGGATTAGCAGTTGATCTCCCGGATCCCAGTCCACCGCTCTGACTACTACACTCCACTGGCTATCAATGCTCTAATGTGCTATCATCTTGATTAATGATTATCTGAGCCACTTGTGATGCTTTGAAGAAGCAGATCTGCACACTGCATGTGAAATGTCATACTCTTTATCAGGGAATGTATCTTGAAATATGGCAGGAATTTCTCACATATTTTGATCCATTTGCTTTGTGCATGGACAGGGTTTGCATGAAGTTTCAGCGCACCATCATCTGGAATCAATTCCTGTGTGGGGCGGGTGTAGGGGGAGGGGAAGCTCTTGCACAAGGAGATAGAGCAGGCCGGCAATGATAGATGGCACAAGAACAAAGCCTCAAAGTCATTGTTGTCCAATATCGTGGAAACTATGCAGGGATGCCACCAGAGATGCAAACCAGAACAGGTATTTGCTCCTGTATTTTATAAATGGAATTAATAAATACCAAATGTGCAAAAATCAAATTCATGTGAAATGAATGATGTTTAAAACAGCTACCCACAAAAGAATATTCTAAGCTTATAAAGAAGGAAAAAGAGGAAAATCAGGGGAAAGGGCCCTTCAATTCTAGCAAATAAGTTTGCTAAACAGCAGGGAGGATTTCTGTAGCGGTGGATTCAAGAACTGAAGTGCCTGAAGAATAATGCTTTGGCATATAAATGCAAACCATGGCTCCAGTTCAATGCATTTCAAACCATATCAGCCTCTGCACCAAACTGCACCATTTCATTTTTTAATGCAAGCTCCTTGCATCTGACCAGCTGCTCCCTCCTCACAAACGTGGCTTTGGGGAGAACGTGGGGACCATGGTATGACAGGCCTGTTTGCTATCCCTGTATCTGTACACAGCCCAAGGTGTTGTGCTTGACTTTTCAGAGCTTGAAATAGCTGACCCTTTCAGAGCTTCAAACAGTAACCCAGTGCAGGGCAGGGACATAGTACTGTCGATGATGATGATGATGATGATGATGATGATGATGATGATGATGATTAAAAAAACAGGGTCACCCACTCAGAATTCCCTTTTTGCTGTGAACTTAACTGAGGTACTCCAAGCCGCTAGGTGGAACTGAAATTCCCCAACAACAGCAGAAGATTGCCTGATATAATGTCAAGTATTTGCAAGTGGTTTGTTCTTACTTGGCAATGAGGGTCCATTAGCATTATAAAAGGCCTGCTCCTGGCGGAGGCAAAACAGCCAGAGCTGTTTCTTGATAGGGATCAACCCAGCAGCCTGAATTTTGGGGCTTTCCTTGGAGGCATGGCCATGGGGTCTGTTAGGATGAGCATCTACACTTCAAAGCTTGCCATTGAACCACTGCTGCAACCTGAGTATCACAAGGATCCAGGATGGCCACTTACTGCACACTGACAAGGAGGACAAAAATGGGGACTTGTTCGTGTAAAACTAGCATAGGGTCATTTATAGGTATAGATGCTTATATGTTGCTTGCTTGTTGTTGGTAGTCGCGAAGTCACGTCCGACTCATTGCGACCCCATGGACAACATTCCTCCAGGCCTTCCTGTCCTCCACCAGCCCCAGGAGTCCACCGACTGCTCACGCCGACTGCCTCAGTGACTCTATCTAGCCACCTCATCCTCTGCCATCCCCTTCTTCTTTTGCCATCTGTTGTTCCCAGCATTAGGCTCTTCTCCAGGGAGTCCTTCCTTCTCATTAGGTGACCAAAGTATTTGAGATTCTTCTTCAGTATCTGGCCTTCTAAAGAGCAGTCAGGGTTGATCTCCTTTAAGATTGACTGGTTTGATCGCCTTGCAGTCCAAGGGACTCGCAGGAGTCTCCTCCAGCACCACAATTCAAAGGCCTCAATTCTTTGGCGCTCAGCCTTCCTTATGGTCCAACTTTCACAGCCATACATTGCAACTGGGAAAACCATAGCCTTGACAATATGCAGTTTTATTGGCAGAGTGATGTCTCTGCTTTTTAGTATGCTGTCTAGATTTGCCATAGCTTTCCTCCCAAGGAGCGTCTTTTAATTTTGTGGCTGCAGTCCCCATCTGTGGTGATCTTGGAGCCCAGGAAAATAAAATCTGTCACCACCTTTCTTCCCCATCTATTTGCCAGGAAGTGATAGGACCGGATGCCATGATCTTGGTTTTCTTAATGTTGAGTTTCAAGCCAACTTTTGTGCTCTCCTCCTTCACCTGCATCAAGAGGCTCTTTAGTTCCTCTTCACTTTCTGCCACTAGAGTGGTATCATCTGCGTATATGAGATTGTTGATATTTCTCCCAGCAATCTTAATTCCAACTTGTGATTCATCTAGCCCCGTCTTTCTCATGATGTGCTCTGCATATAAGTTAAATAGGCGGGGCGACAGTATACAGCCTTGCCAAATTCCTTTCTCAATTTTGAACCAATCAGTGGTTCGGTGTCCAGTTCTCACTGTTGCTTCTTGACCCGCAAATAGGTTTCTCAAGATACAAATAAGATGGTCTGGTACTCCCATCTCAAGCCAAATTGGAATCATAGATCTCAACAATGTGTGAAGTTAATGTGACCAGGGGACCTGGTGCCTGCTGTCTGAGTCCTGTTGACTTCAAGGTCTGATTCTCTTATCTGATGGTTCTTTATTTGCTATTGATACATATGCCAAAAAACTGGGTGGAACAGCAGACACCCTAGAAGACAGAATGAAGATCCAGGGCGATCTTGATAAACTTGAACACTGGGCTGAAAGCAACAGAATGAGATTCAATAAGGACAAATGCCAAGTCCCCCACCTAGGAAGGTCCCATTCTTGCTGTAGGACATGGAATAATAAATTCAAGTTGTGACAACCTAGATTCAGGCTGGACATCAGGAAAAGCTTCCTCACGGTCAGAGCAATACAACAGTGGAACCAGTTGCCTGGAGAACTGGTGGGCTCTCCCACACTAGAGACATTCAAAAAGAAACTAGACAGCCAGCTGAGTGGGATGGTGTGACTTGGTGTCCTACAACAACAGGGGGTTGGACCCGATGGCCTTCTTGGCTCCTTCCAACTCTACTATTCTATGATTCTACGATTTATCTTTAAACTGCACTTGAACTGGACATCCTTCCAATACAGGAACCCTTCAGGATAGGGGATGGTGCTGTGGCAGACCTTCAGAAAGAGGACTGTCCTCTTTAAAATAGGAAACATGGCCATCTCAGGTGGTAGTGAAAAGGAGGAGGCAAGAAAGCTACTTGGGGCCAGTATGACTATCATTTCCCACAGAAATTCCCTGGCCCAAGGAGCTGGGACTTCTAGGAAGTTTTTAGAAAGCGTGTGCTTCAAAGCTGCACAGAGCAGATGACCTTGGCAATAATTCTGTCTACTCATTTGGTCATTTCATGTAAGTTAAAATGTCAGAGTTTTGCAATTTAAGGAGGTTTGTTTAAACACTGATGTTTCCATGGAGATTAATAATAAGCACCATGTCCAGAATGTGTTCAAAGTCTTCGCTCTGTAAGTTGCGTATGCCATTATTTACCATTGGCACATTTTTGAAGACAACAACAGCAAAAGTTAGCACGTAACAAGCATCCTGCACTTCTCTGAGTGACCACGTTGTTTGCACAGGAATATGGGGCAACAGGATGATGGGTGGAGGAGAATGGCTGTGCTTTTCATGACCAGTATTTACTTTGTCAATGGAAAAGGCATCATACCAAAGGAAAAACAAGGGGAGGGTATGCGCTATGTATGATGAGGTTTCTACTATGAGATGAGATAAGATGGTCTGACATCATAATGGTGTGTCGGGAGATCTTTCCTGCTGGTTGAGGAACAAATCTCCTTACTTTTTCACCACAGATCTCTGAAACAGTTCATAGGGGTTGTCATTTGTGGCTGTCATTTTCTCTCTGTGCTCACCAGTGTTTGCTATCCAGAATGCCACAAAGGTTGAAGTTGACTGTGTGGGTTAATCTCATGGGTTTCCCTTTCAGATTTTTATCACTGCAGTTGGCCTGAGGGCCATACGTGGCTAGAGCTAAAGACAATGTAATCATGTGTTTTTGTGTGTGAAGGGATGCTGCAGTTTAAGAAAGGAAGAGACACTGGGATGAACTGTACATTAATCTTAGCATAAGCACATGCGGTCCCAATCAGGATTGGATCACTGTATCATCCTCCCATCCCAATCTCCCTCCACCCCATGCCTGTTTAAATTGTCCTGGGTTGGGGGGTTGGGGGAACTAGTTGTGTGGGTGAAGGTTTAATCTTTCCTTCCTGGAGCACAATGATCCTGATCAAAATCAGGGCCATGCACATTTACACTAGAGTAAAAATAAATGTCTCAGCTACATGCTGCACTATTAGTGTAATGTGTAGTTTGGCTCTCAGAGAACCGAATTTGGGCTCTGCAAGCATCTTAGGCTGTTTCTTTGGAAATCTTGGAGATCTGATATGCTACTGTTGGAATCTTTAAGGTTTGTGCCTCCACCTATGTTCAAAATGTGCATTTATTAATACATGCAACTATTACAGACTGCCAATAAGCCATCAGTTAATACTTTCTGAAGGAAATAAAAGTGGGAAAGGCATTGTGTCCCTAGGACTTCTCACCACCCAGAAGACACACACTGGGCATAATTCTTCACATTCTGCATATTCACTGCAGTAAATGCCAGTAGTACATAAAATATGGCTCAAGGGTGAAATTCACAGCACTGGCTTTGCTCTGCCTTCTCCATTTAGGTAGGGACTAGGCAAGCTAAGATGGACGCTGCTAGATCAGACCAGAGGCCTATCTAGTCCTACATTCTGTTTTTACAGTGTGAGAAGCCTAGACAAAATGTAACTCGATATTTCACCACAAGTCCGGCTGCACCATTGCTGCCATCTCATTTTTTGGGAGCCTAAGTTCTGAGAAAGCAAAACTCATACTAAAGAAAGTGAAGGGCAGAAGAAAGCAAGGACCAGTATGAGATAATTTAACTCCATAGCCAGAACTCTGGATTTATAAGAGCCAAGAATGGCTGGCATGGATAGGATGTTTTGGAGGGCCTTCATTCATAGGGTAGCCAATAGCTGGGGATGACTTGAAGGCACATAACAACAAGATCTGCAACATGTTAAATGCACATGCTTATTTATCCCACTCTCACAGCTTGAATTTAATGCTGTGTGGATTCACACAACTGAATGCAGAAGTGTGGGGTTCATTAGTTGGTGTACTTTGATTTAAGCAATTGTATTTCTATTACATTTTGAACGGACTGACCATCTGTCCAAATAGCCTAGTGTGCAAACCTATGTATATTTAGAAAGAAAAAAAGTTTTCTAACTCTGAGGATTCACTATCCAGCATGGTTTGCTGGGGAATATTGGGAGCTGTAGAAGGTTTTTTAAATGTCTAAACTTGCATAGAATTGTGCTCCTAGTTTGGAATAGGAAAGTGTGACTTTCTCTGAGAAAATGGGCTCACCCCATCACACTCCTCAAGTTTCGCTTGGATCTCTCAGCTGAATCTAAGAACGGCAATGTGATGTAACAATGGAGGGTGGGGGACTTGTTTTCAACATGTTCTGTTAAATTCTTAGCAGCTGCTCCTTTTCCTGATATAAGGCCATTAAATCTTAATATTTTTTTCTTTTAAATGGAACCTTCCAAATGTAGTAACTGGATGCACTCCTTGGTAAGAATGATACACATGTCAAATGTTACAATTAAAAGATCAGCTCTTTTATTTTAGCTTAAAAAAATTATCAATCCCTTTAGCATTTAGAGTTCCATGGAATACATTGGCAAGGGAAAGTGTGAATATCTGAATATTGGCTTCCTATTGTTTGGCACACCCTAGTAACTATAAAACTTGATTACATTTTCATTTGAGCATTTCTGCTGTGACTGAATTTTGAAAATTTCAACTCAGTATGAAGATTTATATCTTCAGAAAATCATGCACTTATATTAATCAAAGGATCGTGTAGTGGACCTTTAAATTGTGATTATACATTTGTAAGGAAAAAAGAAAGGTGTTTTATATGGGTAATAAAAGAGCAGGAAAACCACTGCTGTTAGACTCATCAGTAAGCTCTCAGCATTTAAAAAGGTTTTCAACATTTTCCAGGTTATGTTGTGTGACTGCCCTTCTAAGCATAATTGTTTGCACGTCAGTTAACTCTTCCCCATACTGGACTCTATAAATATGGATAGAGTGAAACACCTGCTTGTCATGTATCATATGCAAACTGGTTCATTTATAGTTTCCAATGATTCCTCTTCCTCTTCCACTCTCCACCATTCCATCTCCAGGTTTTGGTGCCAACCAGGAATTCCCTGATTCCTTGCCCTGAAAGGAGGTCTCAGGGGTCTTGAAATACAAAAATGCTTGCATGGAGATTCTCTGATAAAGAGAGGATAAAGCAGACACATCCATGGCTGGATCTGTCACTTCCATTTGTGCTGTAAACACTCACAAAAGTGAATCAATCCATACTTGGATATATTTGCATTGTTAAACAAAACAAAAAGAGAAAGAAAATGCCAGTGTTACCTGGCAAAAACCCAGGTAACACTCATAATAATGCTGCTTATGTCATTTATCATGCATGTCTGAGGCTTTTTTCCTTTTTTTGGCCACCCATCCATTTGACATGTCTCATCTCAGCTAAATGCAGGACTGTACTGTGTCCTGGGCATGACCATTAAGATTTATGGCAGGTTATGGAAACACATATGGGACATGGGAAGCCAATAGTGTTACAGCCTGAGTGGATGGTGTCCCTTGAGAACCCTGGAAAAAGCCTCTATCACTGCTAAACACACTTTCACTCATCACAATGTAGCAATTCTTTTGTACTAAGTGTTCTTTCCAAAGAGTCATCGAGAAGCGAAATGGGTGTCTGGGGGCCTTTTAACTTGGCCTATAAAAAGACTTTGTGGCAATAAAAATCCTGCAAGATCTCTTTTCAAATGTCGTGATTACAGAACAAGGAAAAAAAAAGAAAAGAAAGGAATTACCTAATGGGGCTGCAATTTTTAGTCCAGTAATCATCTGACACATGTTCGTGTTTCCTCAGATAAGACGAAGGTAATCCACTGCAGTGGTGTCACTGAGCTGCAGGTCATGATGGCGGCTGCTGGTGGTGGAAAGGCACGTTTGCATTTCTTTTCATAATAGACAGTTGTTTTCTACATTTTCCTGACTGGGTAAATGATGGCCATAGTTACTGGGCAAAGTTTGTTCCGAGAGGAAGTATGTAACTAGCATCCAACAGTGTGAGTATCAGGACAGCTGAAGATTATGAAAGAGAAAAGGCCACAGGTCAAAAGCAGAGGAGATACGAAGAGGAAGCGTGGCGATCTCTCATGTGGCTTTTGGCACACTGTGCATGGGATACTTCCTTTCTGGCTGCTGGAGGGACAGGACAACGGGAGAGTATTTGCTAGTACATCAGCCTTTAAAAGAATTGTCACGGCAGAAAAGAAGTGGGGCTTTGGGTGTGTCGGGATTCTGGGTTTCCCTAGTCAAGATCTGCACCTAGTTTAAAAAATAAAAATAAAAATATGTTTTGTTTTGTTTCCTGAATCTCTCTGGAATGCTTCATGCCAAGCCTGTGACTGCACACTTTTAGATGAACTTATGCAAACCGGCAAGGGACACTTTCCCCACCCAGGAAAGTAGCAACTTATGGATGACTTTTTTGTTCTGTTATGCATATCTATTCAACTGACCTTGGATGTATATGGAGGCTTTCCTGGCTACCCCAAGATTATTGGAATGTGGTCATGCAATAACTCGATGGCAAGCCTGCTTGGTGGTGGCACCCACTTTGGAAGGAAAATTCCCTTTTGCTTTTCAGGAAACAGAAAAATTGGCACCCTTCAAATGTCTGCTGAAATGCACCTGTACACTTAGGCTGTTCTTTCTTTGGCCCATAATTAAGCCATGATGTTTATTTTACTGCTCCTCTGCTGTTCATTATTGTTGTCTTCCATTGTTTTTTAAACTGTATTTAATTATGATGTTAATATGTCGGCAAGGTGATGGCACCATAAATGCACCATCTGAAAGGTCGGTCTGTCTGTCTCCCCCACCCCCATGCACTCGGTGTTGGTCTACTTGACCCCAGGCATTTCTGGTGGGCTCTCCCACCCAGGTTGACTGTGTGCAGCAAACATCTGTTCAAACAGAAGATACCTTCAGCTGTCTAAGCTCTCCTCTGATATGGAAGACCTCAGATACTGAAGTTTCTTGGAACTGTAGCCCAACACATCTGGGGCTATCATTTCACAGATGAAAATAAGAAAGCTTCTGGGTACTTACATGGAAAGCCAGCCGGGCATTTTCACCTCACTTTTGCATGGCCATCCCTGGAGGCAGGGCGGGAGGGAGTGGGGTGAGCAGGAGGCTGTGATTCGAGGTTGGATGCTGGCTTCTAAACCCTGAAGGCGAGTGAGGAAATAAGCTGGCCATGGGGATGGCCTTCTTTTTTCACCCAAAACACAGCTCTCACTGAGGAAGAGGATTGCTAATTGGGGTGGCAGCAAAATGTATTCTTTGTTTAAGATTGCTTGCTACTATTAGCAGTGACAGCAGCGTTCTAACTTCTGAAACTTTTTGGCCAATGTTCAAGTCAGTCCCAATGGAACCAAAATTCTTCTTTTGACAGCCTTGCTGCTGTTTTGTTTCCCTGTTGCCTCCAGAAAAATGCAGCTTTGTTTCAGCACATTGTGTGAGCGCGTGTGCACTTGTGTTTGTGGAGTGAAGTCCAGGAAAAGGAGGGAAATGGTGGCCACCACAAAAAATAACAGTTTGACACAAATTAAAAGGCCTGTGTGTCCCCCTCCCCACCAGCAAATAAAATTACAACCTACCAGCCTGGGAAATAATATGCCTATGAAAATATGGCCAGGAGTGATTTTTTTCTGGGCCACCAGTACTAACATATGTAAACCAGTAAATAAAAATATCAGCATGATTTATGACCTTTTACCAATGGAACAGGCAGTCTGAAGAGCAAACACCTGGAAGGAAGACAGCTTGCTTGAAATTTGCATGCCCTAATTCAGGCCACCAAACACATTAAAAAAATTGTTTGGTTTTGAGATTTTTTAAAAAAGAAGAAGAAGCAGGAGGGGCAATTAAAAGAATTGTTTGCAGGTAATTTTGTTTTGACAACAGAGAACCTCGTGTCATATTAATTGAAGCAAGGGATGTTCTTTAAATTGCCATTCTGCTCTTATTTCACAGTAATTTGTGCAGGCATGGATGAGAGGAAAGAATTTGTGAAGCTTCTCTACTCCAGGAGTAATTTCATTGTGAAATCAGAGAAACCAATTGAGCAATAAAAATTCCACCCAGTGGCTGTAATCCTCAAACTATTCTGCTGGTTCAACCCCTCCCTGCTTCCCACTGCACGGCTTTATGGACAGATCTGATAGTGAGAAAGAGATGCTGCAGCATCTGGCTAAAATTAAAATTATTTGTAAGGCATGCAAGAGAATACAATCATAGATACAAGGCCAAAACACCCATTCTGCCTATTTTTGTGCGGCTGCTTGCTTAACTCCCTTGTGGGCCCTGTTTGGTTGGTCCTATCCTTGTTTTGGTCAATAGATATACTTGCAAATGGATTTAGACAGCAATGGCATAGCTTCAAAGGTCAGTTGACAAGGGGTCTCTCAAAGGAGGTCCCCAGGTGAGGATAACAGTAATCGTTGGGTCTGTCGCCAAAAGCACAGCCTGAAACTGCTGGAAGCAACATGTTGGGTTAGAGTTGGCTGTAGGATGACCGCTCGAAGAAGGAGAAGGGGACGCAATGCATTGTTAAAAGAGAGACCAAGGGAAGGAGCCAATTTAAATAATATGTGCTTGCAGTAATTTATCTGTGTAGCTGTAATTTTAGAAATAAGGTTATAATGAAAATGGAAATACAGTACATCTGCAGGAAGGGGGAAGATTTTGACCAGGTGACAGCCTCAATTTTGGTGCTCTTCAAAAGCAACTTCAGGGTTACTGCTCTTCCTTCTTAGGGCTCTCTAGCTTTCAACGGGACTTGGACTGAGCAGCCCTTCAAATATATAATGTCTTTAAATAGAGGACTGTCCTCACATTGGGAGAGGTTTACTAATAGGAGTTGGGAGAATGCAGTCATACATAATTCAATAGTTTTGGACTACTAAACAAAATTTATCCTTTGAAACTTGCACTTCTTCAAATTAGTGTACAGAAATGTGTGTATGCTATAGAAAATGTTCAGAAAAGCATTGTATCAGGAAAATTGCTTGCCCAAAGGGTGTAAATTATCAACAAATAAATACAAAAAATGCATATGAATTGGGACAAGTCAGCACAAAAATGCTTATGAATTTTCATGTGAACTTAATACACTCCTCAACATTTGGGGTAAAGAGCATATTGGTCTAGAGAAATTCTCAAGCTAGAAGATGGCCTTAACATGAGATTAGAAAAATGAGAAGCTGAATTTGATAGATTTGCTCATTCTGTTACAATTCCATTGTCTGGAGACCCAGCTTCCCGGTAAGTTTAGTTAACATTGTTCATTCCCTCCTCTGAACTGGAAGTGACGTCTCTCCTTTCCAAATAATGGAGAAGTTCAGTTTGTGAGAGGGCCTAGGTCAGGGGTCGGCAACCTTTAACACTCAAAGAGCCATTTGGGCCCGTTTCCCACAGAAAAGAAAACTCTGGGAGCTGCAAAACCCTTTTGACATCTAAAATAAAGATAACATTGCATATATCATTTTTTACCTTTATACTATGTATAAAACAACTATAGTGTGTTGCATTTATGAAATCAATGAACTGCTACAGAGAAAACAAATTTTTATTTCTGCATGCAACAAAAACATTTTAAACTCTGAAAAAAAAAGACACTGGATTGAAGGTTGCTTTCAAATAAAATACTCAATGTCTATTTGAGTCCTCCTTGTATTTATGAAATAAAAAGCTGGACTTAAATTATCCACCGGCAGCAAATCAAACATGGCACCTGCAGTAAACCAAAAATGCTGTCTGCTTCTGTGTGCCCTCATCCTTTAATCACGTGTACTGGAGGGGGCAGTCAGCTGTCAACCTGAATTAAAAAAGGACTAATTGATACTTTCATACAGTAAGTAGAGTTTCTGCAATACAACAAATATAAATAATAGTCTGGTGAAATACTGAACAAACATCCCTCTCCCAGTGTGATAATGTTGCTGGAATTTTTATAAGAATCTTCTTAAAACAAGGAAGTAGATCTATATCTTCATTATGATTTAGCTGCAGCTCTTGTTCAGTCACTAAAAACTGTTATTTTTAATCTTACATTATAAACTAGCAGGACTCCTTTCATATATTTTGAATAAGAGAACAGCTTCCTGCAGAGTCAAAGTCAGTGCTAAAGGGCTGCATGCATTAAACAGCAAACCCCATAAGTTCATCAGCAGTAAAAGCAAATGAATCTACCCACATACCATTAAATGTTTGGTTTTCTTCAGAAACTTTTCTTTAATTTATCCATGGTTGGCCTATGGGGAAAAAGCTCAGTAAATCGGTGCGGGTTGCAGGTTGCTGGCTGCCTGCACAGGTCCCAGATATAGGTGTGTTTAGTGACTGATTAGCAGATAAACAGTCAAGTGCTGTGGATTGTGACAGGTCCCAAGCACAGCTTTTAACATTCAGAGGAAGGAGATTACATTTGGACAAAGAGAATCTTTTCAGCAGAGTTTCGTGTAACATGAGAGCCTGCAGGAAGCTTGCTCCGCACTTTCCCTGCACAATAGCAGAGGAATGTAGTGATTTACTTAACCAGCTAGCAGACGTTCCTGAGTGGAGCTTTGGTCGCAGATTGGCGGCTGTGCCGGTGCATGTTTTGAGCGACGGAGCCGCAGCAGAGGGATTCAAGAGCCACGTGTGGCTCCGGAGCCGCGGGTTGCGAACCCTGGCCTAGGATAATGTCTGCTTGCCTACAGATATGTGAGAAATCTGTTTTTTGGGTGGGAATCTGTTGGATTCCTTGGGCTTATCTACCCAAACTCTGGTCTGCTTTGTCCCAGCTTTGAGCCTGACTTCTTCATGAGCTCAGCCAGCATTTGCGTGGGGCTGCCCAGGAATCAAGCCCTACACACACACAGTGTGCATGAGGCATCCCTGTTCCACACGTGTTCTGGCAGCCTTTGTTTCTGCCACACCTGACATGGAATGAGGTGGCCAGTTGCTCAGTTGCTTGCTGTTCTTTCCGCAAGCACGCATGGGCTTCCTTTCATCCTGGCTCCCTTTCCATGACAGGGCCGAGCATGACAGGAAGTCCATGAACACTAGCGGGATGGTGGCCGTGTAGCTTTGTTGACAGACTATGCTAGCCATGCCTCCTGTTCATAGGCCAGCCATGCTCTGTAGTACAGAGAAAGGGTACAGAGGAGGGCAGCAAGGATGATTCAGGGCCTGGAGGCAAAGCCCTATGAGGAAAGATTGAGAGAATTGGGCATGTTCAGCCTCAAGAAGAGAAGACTGAGGGGAGATATGAAAGCACTCTACAAGTACCTCAAAGGCTGTCCCAAAGAGGAAGGACAGGATCTCTTCTCATCCATTCCGGAGTGCAGACCATGGAATAATGGACTTAAGTTAAAGGAAAGCAGATTTAGACTAGATACCAGGAAGCATTTCTTCACCCTCAGAGCAATACGACAAAGGAAACTGTTACCTAGGGAAGTTGTGGGCTCTCCCTCACTGGAGACATTCAAAAAGCATCTGGACAGCCATCTGAGTGGGATGGTAAAAACTGGTGTCCTGCAATAGCAGGAGGTTGGACCTGATGGCCTTCTGGCCTCTTCCAACTCTACTGTTCTCTGATTGTATGATTCTGCACTGGCGTATTTGTGAAATGGCCCAGTACAACCCCCTTTTCCCTTGCTCATGGGCAAGGTGGACAATTACCTGGGCATGGTGAAATTTGCTTCTGCATACACATGTCTAGGATCGTACTGTTAAAGGGCTATCTGG
Organism: Varanus komodoensis; assembly: GCF_004798865.1. Classification (NCBI taxonomy): domain Eukaryota; kingdom Metazoa; phylum Chordata; class Lepidosauria; order Squamata; family Varanidae; genus Varanus; species Varanus komodoensis. The sequence continues at coordinate 54,857,787 of NW_025335568.1, read as the reverse complement.
ATGACTTCACCATCCTAGGTAGGGTGGGAACTTATATGCTGGCAAAATCAACAGGACACAGAGGTGACAGAGGAGGAATATAAAGCAGCTCCACCCCTCCAGTGCAAATATTGACTGGATGCCATGCTTTAAGTCTCACAGCACACAAAGGCTGTTTAATCTCTTAGCCTCTGAAGGTGGTACAGGATCATTTTATGTTTTAGAAGGAAAACACGGAGAGAACACCAGAACAAAGGAAGGTTCTTTTCTTTGCTAACTGACACTCCGATGTTTTGTTTCTCAGTATGATGACCTTGCTGTTTTAAAGAGGTAGGAATACAGGAATGGATTAGTGCACTCTGTCATAAATTCTTAAGTGCCAAACCAGCCTGTTAAGGTGTGTCTTCAAAAGTTTAATGCTGCTTCTGTGTAGACAGTGCTGAGGCACTAGAGTGATTTAGAAGGTCCCATTGCATGACTTCCTAGTGGTTGCATTTAGGATTGCATCCTTTGGCCTTTTTGGGTTGGATCGTGGGAGACTCGGGTTCACATCCCTCCTCAGATTTCAGAAGCTAGAAGTTTGGAGTAGGCCTCAGTAGACACAGCTATTGAATAAAAGAAAAGAAATACAATAAAGAAAACAGTTGGGAATAAAAGAGGCAGTTATTCTTAGCATGCATTCCAAGAGCAGGGTGCTACCAACTCTTTGGGTGAGGACTGGGAGAGCTGGGAAAGGAGGCCTGTGCATGTAAAGATGGCAGAGGAGGGACAGGTTCTCAAGGCCACTACCTCTGAGTGATCAGACAGTCCTTGGGTTTGGATGTGCTGGAAGGGGACAAGGGAGAGAGGCAAGGGGAGCCCAGTCTACTCCCTGATGCCGGGACATGGAGTTGGGAGAAAAGGGCCACCCAATTAGGGGCCAGCATAGATCAAGGAGGCTAGCCCTTCTCCAGACGGGCAGATCCAGAGGGATGGAGTCCAGAGTTACTGAAAAGGAGGGTCCTTGGAATTAGCTTCTAGTTTGGGTTCAATGAACTGCTCTGTGCATGCTCAGAGACTCTTCCTTTGTTAGCTATGGTTCGCTGGCTATATGTTGGAAATACAGTGCTTTTGTGCAGGAGAACTGTCTGTTGTTTGAGAGGAAGAAGGAGGGAACTGAGCTCCCAACATTAACTCAGATATAAATGTTGCTGGCGATTCTTCCCCAGTCACTGTCTATTGGCCTAGCTTTGTCTTTCTTACCTTGATAAACTCCAGATGTGTTGAACTACAACTCCAGTCATCCCCAGCCAGTATGTCACGAACTGAATCTGTTCAAAAGCGAGCCTCCTTGCATTCCATAGCAATGCCTAGCTTGTTTTAATCTGTTTTAAATTGTGTTTGTAACTACCTCGAGTGACATATTTTTGTAGAAGGCAAGCAATGCATCAAATGTATTAACCAAAAATCACGTTTCTTTGCTCTGTGCCAACCACCGTGCACGCCCTGCCTACATCACTGCTTCCTTCTCTCCCTCCTTCCTCACGGCCTCCACCATCCTGTCCCTTGCTCTTTGTCTTCCTACTTCACTCCATCTACGTGGGCCATGCGACATTTAGGGCTGCACGAAACAAAGTTGCAGACCCTTGTCGCACACCTCCTGGCTCCATCTTGCCATCTTGCATCTGCACGCACTGGCTTTTCAGATGGTTTAAATCAAACAATGCATTATTCATATAACATAATATGCATTCTCAGGCTTTCCACAAAGGAAATTACTTCTTGCAACTTCTAAGACTTCATCCTGTTTAAGAAAATTATCTGGAGTCCCTCTTAGAAATTTTAATTGCCTGCGATTCAGTTGAGAAACTTCTAAGAATGGCTTGCTTTCTGAAACGTAACCTGAGAGCTAATTTGGCTTTTTACATTGAAAATTGAACATAATTACACCATGCAATGGATTTTGATGTTGTAACTGAGCACTAAGTAAATTTGGAATGACAAAATAATGGCACGGGGAACAATAGGCATTCTGGGCATGCAGAACTGAGATACAGTCATGTTCGACAGATTCTGCTTACTCTTGCTTAATGCTCCGCTTTGGCTCTCAGTGTTTCCTTATTCTTTGTATATGGGTATAACTAACTGAGAGATCCTCACAGGAAGTCTAGAAGGGGATTGCTACTCCATATGCAAGCATCCCAGCCTAGGGCAGTTCCCTTGAGCCACAGAGCTTTTACTCACCACTCATAATTAGGGGACTTGTTCTGCCATCACATTCGGGCAGAGAAAGGAAGTCCAGGATACTCCTCTGCTCCCTGTATCCTGGCTTCTTTCTTTTTATAATGTTTTGCAACAGTTAGCACCACTTGCCATTAGATATGGGTGAAACCATCAGTTTTGCTTTCTCCCACATTTGAATTCTTTAAAATCGCAAGTTCTTCTCCCCAGATATGTAGAACTTTGTGAATTGCAGTAAATTCTTTTTTTAAAATGAACTGAAAGGAAATTCTCTTCCATCCACACCAGTCCAGTGCAATAGGCACAGCCGTTCACAGGTGTATCTGTCTGCCATATACCACCTGTGAGAAATAAGGTGACATAACAGTCACAAGGCTGAATACAGAATGATTCTGATCTAGACTTTTACAAACTCAGCACTCAAAGTCCCAGGCCTGGATGGACAAATCCATCATATCAGTTTCTTTTCCATTTTTAAAAATTTCAGGTTCTTCTTGTCCCTGTTGTGGAGTTCTTTGCAAATTTTGGTAAACAGAACTGAAACAAAATTCTTACCCATCCTAGTTGCAATGATTGCTTCAGTGGAATCCTTGTGGACTCTGAATGTTACCAGTTTTCCCTTGGAAAAGCATTTGTGGGGTCAAAATCAGAGCTCCAGATTTTGCCCGAGTCTGGGATCTCCTTAGCCTTCCCAGGTAGAGAACCCACCAACAGCATGGAAGTGCAATAAGCCCAGAGTCTTTTGGAATACTCAGTACTGTGAGACATCCAGTTTCTAGTAGTACTTAGAAGCATTGACCCAACAGAGGCCTTCAGCATTGGTTTGATGGTCGTTCCGGTATGTGGGCCCAGAATCTTTATGTGCAAATATTTAGCTGCTAAAATTATAGTAGGCACTTATGCATGAACAACTACATCCAGACAGCAGCTATTTCATATTGTTATCAGAGATGCTAGCAACACTATAGAAACAGAGCAACTCAGATGGGGCCTCCCAGGCCATCTAGTCTGATGCCTGGCTCCAGGCAGCTCCACTCATGTAATATCTGACATATGGTTGTCCAGTCTTTCCCTTTCTTTGAACACCCTCACCAGTGGTGCCGCCCCCCACAACTTCCAATGGAAGCCCATTCCTTAACCTAGGGGGCCTAACCATCAGGAAGTACTTCCAGACATTCAACCTGAAACCCAGGTCCTATTGGGCCACATTCTTTCCTCCACTGCAGGGGAAACAGGTCATGACCCTCTACCATATAACATGCCTTCACAAACCTACATGTTGGTATAATATCCCCTCTAATCTTCTTTTCTCCAGGCTGAAAAGACCAGCTCCCACAATTTCATTGAATTTGTCATTCCCGGCAGTCTGGCTACGATTCTCGTGACCCTGTGCTGAACTAATATGAACCTAGCTATTTCCTAGCTTGAAGAAACTTCCAGAGAGCTGGTTGTCCCATTTCTGTGCCCTTCCTAGTTCTGCAAGATCCTTTTGAGGTGAAACAGAAAGAATTGTAAACCCAACTTTCCTCAACTCCAGATCTGCTGGATTACAACTCCCATAATATGGCTGTGGAATTATGTGATTTCCCCTCTGAACCTTCACAGCCCCACTTTCAAGGTAAGTAGGTATCTGCCCAATTTGAAGTTCATCTGCTTTTAATTTTTTTAAAAGTGGCACATGCATGAATATGTACATAAGTGTATCTTTCACATACTCCAAATACAAATTACAGAAACATTTTAAACATTTTATAAATTTCTTTTTAATGTGTGTCTATGTGCTAGATCAGGGGTCTCAAACTCGCGGCCCGCGGGCCAATTGCCGGGATGGGCGGGGCACAGGGGAGGGGCCCTGCGGCCTTCAAAGCGCCGGTGGCGCCTGGGCCAGCCTCCGGGATGAGCGGCCCACCACCACCGTGGTGGTGGAATACTTGATGCGGCCCAGCCTCCCCCAGACTCTACTTCCAGAGGCCCCCAGGTAAGTTGAGTTTGAGACCCCTGTGCTAGGTGAAAAAACTTTGCATCAAGTGTCTGAACATTTTATAATTTCTTTTGTTATTTGTAGGTATATTGTTGTTGCTCTTTTTGTTAGTCGCAAAGTCATGTCTGACCCATCGCGTCTCCATGGACAACATTTCTCCAGGCCTTCCTGTCCTCCACCATCCCCCAGAGTCCACTTAAGCTCATGTTGTAGGTATATACTGCTTATTAAAAATTCTGCAGGCATCACACAACCACTTTGGAAACACGATGATAATGCATTAAAATCTTACAAAGGTAAAAAATAAAAATGCATCAACATCAATTTAAAATGACCAATACAAAGCCAGCAGTTCACAGCATAATAAAAAGCAAAACAAAGCCAACACGAGAATTTACAATACACATGAAAAGTTGAAGCCACGTAATAAATTCCACCCCCCTTGCTGCACCCCTGGCTCCCGGCCCTGGGATCTAATGAGGCCTGCTGGCCTGAAAGCAATGCTGGAAGCAAGACTTGGTTGAGAAAGGTGGAAACATCAATACTGTGAATGTTGGTGGGACTTGAAGGAGAAGTGACTGCCATCCCTTTCCCAGGTGAGAACTGGTCCCACAAGATTCTTTGTTGTTCTTCAAATGGTGCATCTGTCTTCATCTTTAAAGTGGTTTGGAAGTTTTTTCCATTGTAATGGCCCAAAAAGGATATGTATACAAAAAACTCACAGTAAAAAAGAAATAAGCTAATGGCACAATTGTACATGTTCCTATTCAAAAGCACACCCCACTGAATGCAATGGGGCATATTTCTCAGAAACTGGGAAATATAGGATTGTAGTCTGACATATTTAACAGAAAGACTTCTAAACTGGTTTCCTGATGGGGGCCACATGGAGAATAGCTGCTGATCTTTGCTCTGCAACGCTTCCTTGTAACTTTAGAAACAGAACATGTGTTATCCAGACTCCAGTGGTCTCTCATTCCCCCATGCCAGTGAGCAGAGTTCATCAATTTCTTCTCCATTTCTGTTTTCTATACTTCTTCCAGATGTGCAAATAAGTGTAAAATAGCAGGATCTCAATGATGCTGATCCTTCTCATTTTTGTCTTTATGTGTAGTCTGAAAACATGACGCAAACTAGCTCAATAAAATCCCCAGCTACATACACATTATTGAGTATATTCTGGAGTTTCACATGCCTTATTCTTTTTCCCACTGTGCCTTATTTTTTTGGCTGAAAAATGAATGTGTGTACTCACAGGGAGATACACAGCACAGATACAGCCTGATCCTAAGCATGCATTTTGTAAATCAGCCCCAGTTAAATTAATGGGATTGGCTGAACAGGATCATTCACTCACACAGACATACCACAAAAAGGCAAATGGCAGAGTGTTGTTTTGACCACATGTTGCACCCATTGTCCTGAAATAAAGTATTCCAAGATTCTGAATCTAAACTAGAAGAAGAGGTGGGGTCAGAATTCTTAGCTGAAATGACAAGACCAGCAAGCTTTGGGATAAACCAAGGGGCTGGTGAAAATCAGACCACTTCTGGTTCGTGGGCAGACACTGTGGAACAGGGAAAACCAGAGGAAAGGGTATCCCTTAATCAGTCTTATCTGGACTCCAGGCAGCAGGAACCTCCCTGAGGGTGCTGCTAGCTCCATTTGGTGGGGAAGTGAGGAGGAATTCAATGTGAAATGAACTCATAGCATGAACAGAACTCAAAACCTTATTGGCAGGCTCATGATCTGGATGGGAATTTTTTTTCTTTGCCTTACCCTCTTTGTATCACAAAGCCAGTCCTGGCTTGCCCACTTTAATATAATAAAAGTGTGTAGTTAGAACCCTCTTCTCTTTATCACCTGTGAAGGGAAAAGGAGAGAATTTGGCAAAGAGAGACCAACAGGTAAGGCACAGAAAGCCCTTGTACAGGGTGGCTAATTACACATCCTCCCTGCACTCCAAAAGGAGAAATGAATCACCCTCCAAAAAAGAGGATGTTAGTTTGTATAACATCCATATATTGAAATCACTATATGTGGGTGGCACAGTGGTTTAAACTGCTGTGCTGGTGGGCTGGTTGATCGAAAGGTCGCCGGTTCGAATCTGCACAACAGGGTGAGTTCCCATTGCTCTGTCCCAGTTCCAGCCAACCTTGCAGTTCGAAAGCATGCAAAGGCAAGTAGAGAAAAAGGTACCACTTTGGTGGGCAGGTAACAGCGTTCTGTGCTCCTCGGTGTCTAGTTATGCCAGCCACATGACCACGGAGACTGTCTGCGGACAAACGCTGGCTCCCTCGGCTAGGAAATGGAGATGAGTACTGCCCCCGAGAGTCAGGCATGACTGGACTTAATGTCAAGGGGAAACCTTTACCTTTACCTTTTTATTGAAATCACTATGTATAAGAGGAAATTTAGAAAGAACTCAGCTTTAGTAACTTTTAGTAATTTAGGATTTTAAGCATATAAAGACACTGAAAATTTGCTACAAAATGGAAGACTCAAATACTTATGGGCCTGTCAACCTGTGTATGGAGTGTCTCCTAGGTGTTGCTGCCAATTGTATCAAGCAAGTTTTGCCATAATTATTACATTGGAAAAAATGCAGTTCGACAAGGATAAATCAAAGTGAAGGCTAATCTTTTAATTATTATTTGCCCTGGAGTATTTTCCTTAAAAACCTCTGCCACACTATTGGCTTATTTCTATTTACTTACATTATATTCAGGCATGATCTCATTGAAATTTATAAGCATTATTACAGAGAGGCCATTAACAGCTTAATTGTACAGAGCAACATAAAACTAAGTGACTAAGATAGAATGACTAAGAGATTGCTCTGCGAATGAGGAAATCCCCCATTCAAATCTCACTTCTACCATTTGCCAGGTGGCCTTAGAAGCAAGCTATTATCTCTTTTTCTCTCAAGTTCAGCATCTACAATTTAAGTTCATTGGTCATTTATTGGGTTGCCTTGATGACTATGGAAACAGGACACTGACGCAGTTGCTGGACTTCATGCATAGTTCTTTTGTTGTGCATCTGGTCTTCGTGGACCTTGACTCACTGGAAAATCAGGAGAGAAGTTAGAAGAGTTTTGAGAAACCCTCTTAATGTCCTCACAGCAGTGGTCACTCTTATTTTATTTATTTATTTAAAGCTTTTATATCCCACCCTTCATAGGACAGGATATATACTCTTGAAATATCGCCTCCTCACACACCCATTCCACTCCCGTCCAGCTAAACATTTACTATTTCTCAAGATTTATTCATGCCAAGAAACATGCCTTAAACAATGGCCCTAATCTAGCTCTAATTGTGGTAATTTGGACTAAGGGGTCAGGAGCATTTTAAGATGAACTGGGAACCAGGAGTTGTGCCAGGAAATTAGAAATGAGGGACAAAATCAATAGCCAAGTCAAAGAACCAACCAGGAAAGAGTCAAGACCAGAACCTGTCGACTGATACAGCAAGATCTGCATTGCTCAGCCAGAACAAGAAGCTTTCTTATGCTCTTTCCTGCGTGGGAGAAGCCAATGGCCAGCCTGGGTAGGTTCTCCAGAGCTCAAGAGTAGTTCAGTACTGCATCACGTGATGTGGATGATCCAAAGACCTTCAGCTGAAATCCAGCAGCAACTGAGGATGGATATTCGCTCATGGCTCCAGATGGGGATGTGCATTTCCAGGCATGGCAACAGATGCATCCAGCCAGTCAGTCATGCTCGATTCGCCTTGTGATGTGTTCAGATGGCCATTTGTATGCACATTGCCTGTGTATGTAGTTAGCACCATCTGAACCTGCTGCACCTTCCAGAATTGAAAGGTTCTGTAGGTGTCTTCTAAATGCATTTTTCCCTTCCATCCTTCAATTGCGTTGCCAGGTCACAGCAGAATCTGAAATTCTTCCTCCTAGGTCACTCTTAGTGCACATCATTAAATTAAATATTTCTTCTAGTCAACCTCTCAACTAAAAATATCACTGCAGTAGAATTTCTTGGGAACACAGTACTATGGGGGCGGGGCGCGGGGGCGGGCGCCAGCTTAATTCGCCGGTCGCAGCCTGGGGCCAGCAGCCGAAGGGCGATGGCAAAGGGCGGTCGCTGCCGTTTGTGGCCGTGCGGGGGCTGGGCTGGCGAAGGACTCTGTCGGTGGGTGGAATTTTACATCGGGGGTAGATGGGGCGTTTTATATTGTTTTAATGTTTTTATTGTATTTCAATTTGTTTCTATGGAGTCGTCCCTGGCCATGTCAACGGTTGAGTTACCTGGGGAGCGCGTGGGCACCGTCATTGGGGTGGTTGTGGGCAATGGACTTTACAGCGGTGGGGGTTTAACATGTCCGTGTAGAAGAAGGAGGGAAAGATGGTTGACACCTGTCCCTCCTTCTGGTTTTACCCCCAGCCAGAGGGTTCCAGGTAGTCTTGTCAACTGCCCCCCGGGTCTGACGGTGCTGCTGCTTAATGCCAGGTCGGTCCACAATAAATCTTCTCTCATCCATGACCTGATTGTGGATGAGGGGGCCGACCACGCTTGCATAACAGGGCAGGACAGGAGAAGGGGGGAATGTTGCCTTCTCTCAAATGTGCCCGCCCGGGTATCTAGTTCAGCACCGTCCACACCTGGAGAGGAGGGGAGGGGGGTTGCTTTGGTTTACCGAGCCTCCATCTCCCTCACAGGGCTTCCAGTCCCTTCGAGGCCAGGGCTAGAGTGCCTCTACTTGGTGTTGGGCGACCGAGACAGATTGGGGATTCTGTTGGTGTACCGTGCACCCTTATGCCCAACAGACTCCCTGCCTGAGCTGACGTAGATCGTCTCGGACCTGGTGTTGAGGAGCCCCAGGATGTTGGTCCTGGGGGACTTCAATCTGCACGCCGAGACTGGTCTGACCGGGGCGGCTCAGGACTTCATGGCCTCCATGACGGCCATGGGGCTGTCTCAACATGTCACAGGCCCGACCCATGAACATGGACACACTCTGGACCTGGTTTTCTCGACGGGGCAGGAAGAAGGTGGTCTGAGGGTGAGGAATTTGTGTCTGACACCCCTCTCATGGTCAGATCACTTCCTTGTGAGGTTTGTGCTCAAGAGCGGCCTTTCCCTCTGTAAGGGTGTGGACCCGATTGTGTGGGTCCGCCCCCGGAGCCAGATGGATCCGGATGGATTCCTGAAGGCCCTGGGGGAGTTTCCGGCTGACAAGACTGGTGCTCCTGTCGAGGCTCTGGTCGAGCTATGGAATGGGGAAATGACCAGGGCTATTGACACGATCACTCCTAAGCGTCCTCTCCCGCCGGGCAGAGCCCACTCTTCCCCTTGGTATATACCTGAATTGTGGGCGATGAAACAGGTTGGAAGACGTCTAGAGTGTAGGTGGAGGAAATCACGGGATGAATCTGACCAAGCGCACTTAAGAGCCCATTATCGGGCCTATGCTGTGGTGGTGAGGGCGGCGAAAAAGAAATTCTTCTCCGTTTCCATTGCCTCCTCACAATGCCGTCCGGCAGAGCTTTTTCAGGTGGTACAAGGGCTGGTTCATCCTGGCCCTAAGAAAGATCCAGTACCACCCTCGCAGGCCCGCTGTGACGGCTTTGCCAGAGAGATTTTAGGGAGAAAATCGCTCAGATTCATCACGAGCTGGACTCCACTAGTGACTCAGAGGCTTCTGAGGAGATACCAATGTCGCCATCTGGTCCAAAATTGATGGATGACTTTCAGTTACTGCGGCCTGATGATGTGGACAAGGTGCTTGGACGAGTACGTCCCACCACTTGCCTATTGGACCCTTACCCATCTTGGCTAATTAACAACGCCAAGCACGGGATAGGGACCTGGATCTTGGAAGTGGTTAACACCTCTCTGAGGGAGGGTCGGGTACCTGCCCCTTTAAAGGAGGAGGTAGTCTGACCGGTCCTGAAGAAGGCATCACTGGATCCAGAGATGGCCACTAATTATAGACCAGTGGCCAACATCCTGTTTTTGGGCAAGGTGTTGGAGCGGGTGGTGGTGGGACAACTCCAAGTGCTCTTGGATGAAACTGATTATCTGGACCCATTTCAGTCTGGCTTCAGATCTGGGTACAGTACTGCATCTGCCTTGGTCGCCCTGTACGATGACCTGTGCAGGGAGAAAGACAGGGGGAGTGCATCCCTGTTGGTTCTCCTGGACCTCTCAGCGGCTTTCGATACCATCGACCATGGTATCCTTCTGGATAGGCTAGCGGGATTGGGAGTTGGAGGCACTGCTTCGCAGTGGTTCCACTCCTATCTCAATGGCCGATTCCAGAAGGTGGTGCTGGGGGACTATGGCTCTGCACCATGGCAGCTATGCCATGGAATACTGCAGGGATCTATTTTGTCCCCTTTGCTATTTAACATCTACATGAAACCACTGGGAGAGGTCATCAGGAGGTTTGGGCTATGGACTCATCAGTATGCTGATGACACCCAGCTATATCTCTCATTTTCTACCAATCCAGGTGAGGCAGTGGCTGTATTGAACCGTTGCCTGGCTGAGGTAATGGGCTGGATGAGGGCCAATAAACTGAAGCTCAATCCAGACAAGATGGAGGTTCTGTTGGTTGGCAGATCGGGCTTCGGGGAAGGTGAATTGAACCTAGTCCTGAATGGGGTTGGACTCCCACTTGGGGACAAGGTCTGCAGCTTGGGAGTGCTCCTCGACCCAGAGCTTTCACTGGAAGCTCAGGTGACAGCGGTGGCGAGGAGCGCTTTCTTTCAGCTTCGGCTGATCCATCAGCTGTGTCCCTACCTGGAAAACGACTGCCTGGTGACAGTGACACACGCGTTGGTGACTTCCTGACTTGACTTCTGTAACGCGCTCTACGTGGGGCTGCCCTTGAAGTCAGTCCAGATACTTCAATTGGTTCAAAATAGAGCTGCCAGGCTGCTGACGGGGAATGGGCGTTACGTTCACATGACTCCAGTCCTCCGTCAGCTTCACTGACTCCCCATTGAAGTCCAGGCCCAATTCATGGTGTTGGTTATGACCTATAAAGCCCTTAACGGCTTGGGTCCTGGTTACCTAAAGGAGCGCTTATGTCCATATGTGCCTGCCTGCCCCTTGAGATCAGCGGGAGAGGCCCTTCTCTGGGAACCCTCCGTGAAGGATATTAGGAGGGTAAGTACCCAGAGGAGGGCTTTCTCTGCGGTGGCACCCAATCTATGGAATGCGCTCCCCAGAGAGGTCCGCCTGGCGCTGTCGTTATTTGTTTTTTGGCGCCAGGCCAAGACCTTTTTATTTAAACGTCATTTTAATTGCTAATATTATTTATTTATTTTACTTCTTTGGCCAGAACGTCTCCAATTATATTGTTTTTATATTGTTATTATTTATTTATTGCTGTGAGCCATCCCGAGGCTTCGGTGAATGGGGCGGCATAGAAGCTTTCTAAATAAACAAGTATTTCCTCTGCTTTTTAACAAAAGCGATGGTTTCAGGCATAATGCCTGGGTCAGTGAGGGAAGAAAGCATCCAATAATTTCAAATAATTTTGGTAGGCACGTCTGGAAAATATGCATTTGCTCAGCCTTTGCATATCTTAAGATTTCAAAGCACTGATAGATCGGCTCAGCATCACTGAAACATGAGAACTGGGAGGAAGGTTTCCAGTTCTGTGAAACAGCAACCATTTTAAAACACTGCATGGCATTTTTGATTCTGGGATCTGGTTCCATAAGGACAGGAGTCAGGAATTGCTTGACGCAATGCTGTCACTTCTCGAACTGACATGAGCAGAGCAGAAGCCACACAAGATGCAATTTCAGACAGTATCTTTAGTGTTTTCATTCTGGAAGGAAAAGCAACACTCAGAAAGTAAAATGTTTGCTCAGTTTTATTACTTTTTTGTATGAAAACCTCACGTAAAAACAAAAGGTACAGGAATCAGAGAAATAATTCTTGACTAGTTGTATTTATAGGGAGTGGGGAGATGACCTCCACAAAATTTCGGAATTTATTCAGTGGTTTATAGTTAAACCACTGTTGTTTTTTAAATGCAGTTTTCTTATCTACTGTATTTCATGGGAAATATTGTAAATGGTAGAATTTACTCTATCCACCAAATCTACTGCGCTAGATTGGTTAAACTCAGTATTTGGCAGCTTTGGTCAAAGCTGACTATTGGTTGAACTCAGTATTTGGCAGCTGTGTAGTGAGTTACAAAAAGCAAATCAAAAGTGCACTTCAGGAGTGTGGTATTTTGCATCATTTCACTGTCTACCCAACCACATGTCAGTTCATCCTCTAGTTTAGGGGTCACCAGCCTGTTGAGGTCAGGAGGCCCATTTGGAATGTTGGTGGAAAGTCATGGGCACTTTCCTGTTGTTTGAACCCAAGAATGATGGGTTGTTAAGGATCAAACAATCCAGAGTTAACCCAGTAGCAAACTGTCTTGCTAGATCTTGGCAATTCCTGGGTTAAATCACCATTCGGTTGAACCAGGTTGCTAGCACTGCACAGAGCGAATCTTTTGGCAGTCACGCTGGATTAGAACAGGAAAACAAATATAAAACTGGATTGGGGATGATGTCAGCATCCCATCAAGCCCAGGGTACAGTGAATAATATGCATGTGGAGGCTGGAGGTTGACTGGCTGTGAACCCAACAGAGCCTGCTGTGTCTTCCTGAACATTCAAGTCCCCAGATCAGGGCAGGAGAGAGAAATCGTGTGCTGCAGCTGTCAGGCAAAGGAGCAGCCTTCCTGAGAAAGGTTTAAGGGACCGGGGCATGGTTTTAAAAGCAGAAAATAGCAGGGACTAGAGAAAGAACTGCCACCCTCTTGCCTTCTTACCCCTCTTCCCTCTCCCACAATGTGTAAGTACATGAATATAATGTACTCTGTGCCTTACAGGTTTGTATCTTCCATAAAAAGAGATCAGTTATGGACATGCTGGTAATCTGAACAAATACGTTACCAAACAGAAAGCGCTGGAGCCCCTGCCTGTGCGCATCCCTGTGACTGCTGTGGCGAGGAGCGTTTTCTCCCAGCTTCTTCTCGTCCATCAACGACATCCTATTTGGTTGAGCAGAGCCTAGCAAGTGACCCATGTGCTGGTAACCTCCTGATTGGGCTGTTATCAATGTGATCTACATGGGGCTGTCCTTTCTCTACTACAACCACTTTCCTCACATCCCTGCTGGTTAGTGAGCACATGTCCACTCCCTTTATTGGTTCAATTGTGGGAGCAGGGAAAAGGGGATGCAATCAGGAAAACCCTTGGACTGGATATGAAATCTCTCTCTCTCTCTCTCTCTCTCTCTCTCTCTCTCTCTCTCTCTCTCTGTGTGTGTTTCAAGTTTACCCTGGATCTCCGTAGACATATAACAGGAAATGAGCCCCTCTAGTTTGCTTGTGGGGAAGAGAAGGGATGAAAGACTGTAGGGAAAGCTTGGTAGATAGACCTTCTATTGAACAGTAGTGGCAACCCCAGGTCTTGCTCCCAAGGGAACAAGATGGAGGGAGAACCCAAGATTTTGAGATGAAAAAGAAAAACCTTAGCAACTCCACTTGGTTCCCTTAGGTTCTCTGAACCAAAGATGCCCCTGTGGCTCATGGTATTCTCAACATGGTGGCCCACAGTGAGGCTGCCATATTTTCTCCACAAAGCCCCCTCTCCAGTGCTGCTACATTATGAGGTACTGTCATCCCAAGTAAAGGATTGTGGGTGCAAAGATACTCTGAAGGGGCATTGTGGGAGGTATACCACAGGGGACCACCACTCCCTCACTTCATGTTCCTGGAGCAGCACCAGCTCATGACGTAGCATCGTCCTGAGGGAGCAAGTGGAAGAGTTTACCGCAGTCATCAGCATTTTACCTCTAAGCCCCACAGATCTGCCAAAACATATTTTTACAACCCTCTGTTGCTGCCACTATCAAAACATGCCATTCCCCACTAAACTGTAATTTTTCCTCAGCCATCCAATGACTTTCCAAAACTCTATGCTTATGAATGGGTTAGTTGTTGATTTTTACTTGGATCTTGCTTGGCAACACACACACATTGCCTTGCACAATTTTTCACACATGTCCATTGACTTTTCCAGTTTGTTGAGTTATAACCCAGAGCAAAAGTACATTTAATTGGTATTGTTACCACTTAATGAACACAAGACTCTTAGCAGTGAAAGTGCAAAATATTTTAAATTGTGGCACAAAACTTAAGCAAACAAAAACAATTATCAGATGCCACAAGTTTCTTTTATTATGCATGTATTTATTTATTTATTAAAAGCTTCATATAGTGCTCCGTATTTGGTATGGAGATTTTGGAATGGTGAACAATAAAAGGTAAAATAGATTGAAGAGTACCGTGGGCAATTAGTTCAGGAAGGCTTCCTGATATAAGGCTGCTTTCAGGAGACACCAAAATGTTGGTGCCTCCCTAACCTCCAGAGACAGGAAGTTCTAGATAAATGGAGCCACTGTATGGAAAGCTCTTCTCCAGGTGGACTCCAATCTGCCCATTGGTCCATATGAAACCACTATGAACTTGGCCATACAGTGACTTCATCTAGTAGTCAGGCAGGTTAATAATGGCGAAGGCACTCTGTCAGGTACAATGGCTCTTTAATAAGGATCTGTGCATTGGTGAAATGCTGGAGATGGAATGCAGCTAATGCTTTGTTGAATCATATGGTCTGGCAATATCCAATACCTGACTATTTGGGAAGGAGGTTTATTATAAACTTTGTACTGGAACACTTTAAAAATATCAGCCCATAGTGATGCACCTGTTCTTTTAAATCATTTGCCTGTTTTCTGGAAGGTAATGCATGGTCTGTTCAAAAGGAGTCTCTGTGCCTTTTTGACAGCTAAAATGCTTACATTGGAAGAATAGAAACTTACAATGCAATGGATTTACTCACCTCTTATAATATAATGGGTTGAACACCTTCCACAGCTTTCAACATTTGAATGGGTTGTATATAGATACCCCAGCAAATGAATCCTGCCTTGGTTTGCTTTTGTTGAAGTTCATGCATACATACCAGAAAGCCACGTTTTTACTTACAACATATTTCCTATGAATGCATTGAAACTGATATATTCAAATTCATGCAGCTACATTTGCTTTGTTTTGTTTTGCATTGTTGACATTTCACAATTAAAATTAAGTGTAAAAAGAAAGAAAAAAACCTTTTAAAGTGGAATTTGAATATTACTTTTGTTTTTGTTATATCTTGGTATACTTTCTTTTTCAAAAGCAAACCCAAAGCCTTACTATTTTCCTGTTTTGGCATCTTTGTTTCTGCCCCTTCTTGATGCAGACTTTCTACATGCATACAGTGCCAAAGCAAAGTACACACTAGCATGCAAAAGGGTGTATTACCTAAGAGGCCCAAAAGTATGACGCTGCAGTTCAGACTATCTAGAGTCCAATGCAATGGATTCTAAGTAGTTTCCAAGTCGAGGATCAATGTTCATTTTCAACTAGATGTGGAGATGGTGTTTGATACAGAAGGAAATGTGCTTTCAGAATACGTAAATGAATCATCCCTACAAAGCAGAAACTTAACGAGTACTGTGTGTGCATGTTCCTGCATAGAACCTTATCGGGGGCAGAATGCCACAGGATGCTGAGAACCTTCCTGCATGCTGAGTTCACAGACACACAACTGATCGCAAGCCAAGCACAACAACACACTGTGGCTGACCACAAGCTGCATCAGGGTGACTTTAGGCCTGCTTGAGACGGAAATCCTGTTATGCACCAGACAGGGTGACACTGCCTCTGGTATGGGGCATGCAAGGGCGTGTGACCCACTCTACAAAGGATGCAAATAGGCCTCTGTTTGAAGTCTTGCTCTGTCTGAAGGGCTGTCCAGTCCAAGTCCAGTTTAAATAGAGAGGGGCCTTGAGCAGAAGAGCTGGGCCTTGAAGCTGCCCCTTACCTGCCTCTGGATGACAGACCGGGTTGGCACACAGATTATCTGGCCTCTGATCTAGCCACGCTGGTGATTGTACATAAATCATAAATCTGGATGGAGTTTGAGAGAGTTTCTCAGTCAGAAGCTTCTTGCCTAACTTATCTATCTGGTCCCTGCAGCATAGTACATTTGCAGCCCCTATGGGTGGACAAGAGGAGTCATTAAATGGTGACCATGCGACTGAATTACTTTCTGTTTCTTACCTGCCAGTAATATTTAAATTCTGCCTTCCTGCCAATGAACTCAAGACAGTGCCCATTTCAAAAGAGCAGCTTACAATTTCATAGACATAACTCAAAGGAGAATCGAGCAAAAAAAGAACAGAAACCAAGTTGGGGACTGTGGTTTCTGTAAAAGGCAGTTGTGGAAGGAGTCAGGTGGCACTATGAAGTGACTTGAGCCACTGGAAGCCACTAAGAGCGTGGGATGTGTGAGGAACCTCTTCTGGGGTGGGAAGCCATTATATTCCCTGGGCTCGGCACCCTGGACTCCAGCCTGCTTTGTTGCAGCCGAGTCTGAATGCTTGGTAAACGTGTCTGGCGTTTGCAGAGCATGTCGCTCCCCAGGAATTAGGCCCCAGATGCTGCGCCAGCTGCTGCACCTAATGCAGAAGCAGCTTGCTCACGCAGGGCCACCAGGAATGGAGCCACACGTGACCGCTGTGCAAGCAGCATCCTTCTCCCATGCCACCTCCAGCAGCCTTTCTTCTCCTGCACCTGATGTAGAAGACAACCTTCTTTTGGGGGTATTCATGGACTTCTGCTCAGCTCAGCAAACTTTCCAAGACCAGAAGAGGAAGCCCAGTAATGCTAGAGAGGCAGAGTGTACTAGGTTTCATTCCACCCTACTAAGAGCTGGTGTGCAGAAGAGATTAGACTGCTGGCCCAGGACTCAGGAGATGTGGGTTCTAGTCCCCACCTGGCCATGACTGGGGGTCAATCGTGGACGCTCAGCACAACCTACCTTACTGGGTTGTTGTGAGGATAAAATGGAGAGGGAAAGGAAGGTTATGGAAGCCACCTTGGGTTCCTTGAAAGGGAAAATGTTGTGAAATAAATATAGTAAGTAAATAGATCAAAGCACCTTGCCATCACTCCCACTTCCCACCTGTCTGAAGCAGCAAAGTGGAATGTTTACCAACAGAATGGAATTGCTGAATGGCGACCTGTCCTGGTCAAGTGGATGGGTGTGTGCCTCTTGCTCTCTTTGTTGTTCCCTCTCAGGAGGAACAGCCACTGGTTACCATTCTGGGAAGGGATCAGCCAAGTTGCTCCCAGAATGGCAGTTGCTGCCTGGCAGTACCAGCTCTACTCTTCTGCATGTCATGTGTATTGACTCGATTGCTGAAATGTGGAGAAAGAGCTGCTTGCAGCATGGCATAGTGGTCAGACTGCTGGACTGGGACTCACAACATCTGGGTTCTAGTCCCCACTCAGCTGTAAAACTCACAGGGAGACTCTGGGGTAGGCATAGACTCTCAGCCTAGCCTACCTCATGGATTGTTGTTGTGAGGACAAAATGGGGAGGAGGAGAATCTTGCCAACTGCCCTGGGTTCTTTGCAAGAAGAAGAAAGGCAGATCTCAGTGTAATTTAACAACAACTGCACCATGGATAGCTTCACTCAGCATCTATGTTGGCTGGTTGGCTCCACGGAGAAGGCTCTGCTCTACTCCTGTCCGGGCTGCTCCCCATGAGGAATGAACCTGAATCCTGGTAAGAACCAGCCCTGGTTCCTGGCAAAAGAGGCCTCTCAGGGACAGATAGCAAGGCCTGGATGGAGATTAGAAAGCCCATCCTCTCCAAGCAGTGGAGATGCACTAAACGTAAAGCAATCAGGAAGCTTCCTCAATGAGGGCAAGCCACAGGTGAGTCTCCTGTGGTGTGAGGAACTGCTGGCCGCCTCCTCATGTGCTGCAGCGCACGGCGGAGGCTTGTGGAGAAGGCCCTCTCGGGCTCTGGACTAGTTGTACCTGCTAGTGCGACCATTGGCTCCTCCTGGGCAGGAAGAGGTTAAAGGCCTTGCTGTCTCGGTGCTGCTTTGCTTGAACCACAGGGATGAACCGAACTCTTGCATGACGAGGGTGGTTTCTGGCTATCCTGCTGCCCTTCCTTGGGTTGCCCTTGTTGCTCATTGACACAGACTCTCAGGTCCTGGGTCACCTTGGACTGCAGTCCACATTCAGCCCTGCCACAGAGCACCCCTGTGAGGCTGGCTTTTTCCCATCATGCCTGCCCCTTTTAAGTAAGGGGCCCTCCCCACCCCCTTCATATGAAGAGGACAGATGTGTGAAAATGAACACAAAGGTACCACTATCATGACCCAGTTGGCCTTAATCTGGAATATACTCAGGCGCAGCTCTCCGAATCTTGCTCAGAATCACAACCCTCAACAAGCGTTGAAATGTTGCCTCCTCAGAAAGCCTCTGCTGTTTTAATATATCCTCCCTTCCAGACATTAACCAGAAATACTGGAAATCTTGAGGGGTTTTTCCTAGCTTGTCCCCGTTTAGAGTTCCTAGTTGCACTAAGTTATTTCATTGGGGACACAACTCCAAGTGGCTGCTGGTCTTGACTGCAATTTCCTTCCGCATCAAAGGCAGGATGCTGCTCAGTCCAATTGCTGGGGAACATGGGAGGAAAGGTGCTGTTGCACTCGACCTGCTCGTGGGCTTCTTATGGGAAACTGGTTGGCTGTCCTATGAACCTATTCCTGGACTAGATAGAACATGGGTCTGATTAAAGCTGTAGTTAGTTGGTTAATTAATTTCCATAGCGCTCAGCAGCCAGAGCTCTCCCAAAACCAGTGGGGGTTTTGCTGTGCTATGCTACCAGGTTTAGCAGAAAAAATATCGCCTCAGAACTACGTTGCATGATCCCTTATCACTTGAGTCATCTTCAAAGCGTACGTCTGTTCCAAAAGTACAGTGGGAAATAATTTTTTATAAAAAGTCATGCATTGCTTTTTCTTCATAGTGAGAGAGCATGTACCATCAACAAGATAAGGCAATGCAATGCACACCCTTGCTAGGTAGAAACCTTGCTTATTCTATTCTTTGCACACAAAAGGCAGAGAAAATAAAAGGTAGTTGATTTTTTTACAGGCATAGAGTTAAATCCAAGATGCTGCCAATGAATGTCTGCTAGCATGACAGTATTTTCTCCCTCACTCCTCCCCACTGCAGCTTTCGGCACTACCTGAAAAATTGGTGTGGAAGACTTCCCAGCCCTTCAGAACAGGTTTTGAGGGCAGGGAAGAGGGAGAGGGGAAATCACAGCATTTTGTTCATTTATTTATTAAATATTTATTTATTTAGTAGATTTGTTTAAAAGCAGCCCAATAGCATCACGGCAGTGATGCATGATAGTGTTGGATGAAGCTCTCAAACTGGGCTTGGTTCAATATAGCCCAAACTCCAAGAAAAGCAAACTTCTCTATCAGAATTAGCTTTGAAGATGACTCTTCAGCCTTTTCTTGAAAAGTACCTGGGAAACAGATTGCTCATGCTTCTAAGTACTGATTTCATTCACAGAATGGCCATGAAGAATGTTTCCATAACATTTAGTTAAACCTAGCGTGACTGAAACGCCTTACTTTTGTACTGTAAAACACCAACACTCATATGAGTTAGAGATCTTAAGAAGTGTTTTGAAGGATCGGACTCAGGTCAGTTTAGCCCAGTAACCTGTTTCCAGCAGCTGCCAGCCAAACCTCTTGGGAAAGCCAACAGTAGGCCATTGAAGGTGACCAGCCCTTAATGTCCCAGGATCTGGTTCTCAGAGGTGTATATCTTTGCTACTGGCCATCACTGCATCTTGTGCTTGTGATCTTGTAACATGATCAGCCTTAATTCAGGAAGTCAGAATCTATCAAGTAATGAGTACTTGAGAGAGCACAGGATTAAGTATCTGCCCAGTGCTATTTATGGCCAGCAGCCAGACATATAGAGTTGAAAGAACCCTGAAACATCCTGAAAAGGGGATTGCAACTGGGAAGATGTCAAGGCGTCTAGTGCAGGGCAATGGTGGAGACGAAAGGCAAGGAACTCACACCCTGCCTGTTGATGGAGTCAGAGAGCCAGGGGTCCCAGGCCCACAGCATGGACGCTTCTTCATTAACAGTGTTTCTAATGTCACCTGTCCTCACCTCAGACTTCCTTCTGAGCTTAGCTGCAGACTGTACAGTAGCTGGACAGGAAATACATTTTCTCAGCAACAATATTTTCCCCTGTTGGAGTGCAAAGTATTTTGGGACAGTTTAGCCTCCGAAGGGGCAATTAAGGCCCATTAGCTTTGCAAAAGACCAGCTCCTGGTGGAGATGAAAAGTGTTAGAGCTTGTTTGCTGATGTGGATTAACACAGCCACCTGGATTTTGGGGGTTTCTGGAGGGTGATGCTATGGGGACTGTGTAAATGAGTGCCAGCGCTGCAAAAGTTATCACTACTGCTGCCAGTGATGTCCCTTTGCAGGGACTGTGTAGGGTTTGAGCCCTGTGCAGGGAGAGACCTCAGCATTGGATTCTACCTGATCAGCCTAAGCTTCTAGATCAGCAGTATGTCAGCTAAATAAAGTAGAAACAAATATAAACAGCGTATATTTGTCTAGATTGGCTCATAGTCATCCGTATTTTGATATGCAAACTAAGTTCAATCTATGTGGGAGTGTCTTCTGATGGTGATGCAGTTTAATCCCGTACTTTCATCTATTCGCATTTACTCCACTTGTGGCATCTGCATGCTTTGACATATTATTATGGTGTTGCATCTGTATGATTTGCATTCTAGGACCCGCCCTGAATCCCCCCTCCCCTGGTTTGCAGAGCACAATGGGTTCAGGAAACATGGCCTTTTTGCATTGGTGGTGATCCATGGATACCAGATCACTATTTCATGTGCCATGTAGGTCAGGGGAACATTCCTTCCAATGGAAGAATGTCTACTCTGTTCTTCAGACATCTGCAGACCACACAGAATGTTTGATACTGAATGGTCAGGGGGCAAAAACAAAGACATATCTTTTATTTATTTAATATAGTTATATACAAAGGTATGCAAATGTTTTCAAACATTAAAACCTCATATACGAACAATAAGATACCCAAATAACATATGAAACACTAAAAGTGACATGAAAAATACAAATAGCAATATCTCCATATAAAAATTTAAGCCTGCAATCCAGCAGCACAATAACAATATTAAAATATTAATAAATAAAAATTAATCGTTAATTATTTTTTTTAAATAGCTGGTGAATAAAAGGGTTTTGCTTGGCTCCAAAAGGATAATAAAGATGGTGTCAGGTGTACCTCTCTGGGAAGCATATTCCAGATATGGGGTGCCACCTCTGAAAAGACCCCCTCTCCTGTTTACCACCCCCTTGCTTTTTTTAGGGGGAGGTTCCCTGAAACTCTGTCTTATTCAAGGCAATGGATGGGGGCCTTTTTATTCCAGCAAGTCCCGCCATAACTGTATAAATCCCCCACTCGCTCCAGCGGATGAAGCCTATCCCATTTGAAAGTGGTGAAATAGCTGACTGAGGTCAGCCACACTTCAATCAGTGCCTGAACCAGCTCTTAAGGTGGTAGACTATCGATTTGGACACCTGAAATGTTGTTGTTGTCTAATCTCAAGGCTGGAGCCTAGAGCAGTCAGAGGAGAACCTGATGTTTATAATAATGGTGTTCTGTACAACATCTATGAAAAAGTGGGCATGCTGTCAGTGTGGATGGCGATCCAGTAGATCACTTTCAACTTGTCGGTCTGGGAGGATGAATGAAGAGAGCAGAACCCCAACATTATGTCACGGGGGAATGGATCGCAATGTTTCTGTCTGTGCATCCAATGGAAATATGTGTATATGAAAAATCATGCAGAATGGCAGAGAATGGACTTGGAAGTGGGAAAAGGAGGAATTCTGCAGAAGTGTACCTGGCAGGTCCCACCCCTCATTGATGTGGACTCTCCAGCTGACGGACAGTCCCTGTGGCCACCTCAGGAAAGGGAACCAGCAGCCCTTCCATCGTGCTTGCACTTCTGTGATCAGCTGAACTTGTAACTTGCTTTTTTCATACAAATTTCTTTCTTTCCTCCTCCCTCACTTTCTCCTTTCCTTTTTCTTTTTACATTGTAAGCCTGAAGATAGGGACTGAATTATTTCTGATGTTTCTAAGGTCCCCTGGTAGATTTTTGGCTGAAGAGTGGAGAGAAGTGCTTTAAAAATGGTTTAAATGATGCTTTAAATTAAGGGTGAGCAACATTGGGTCAGAGTGTCAAAGGCTTCAAAATGGCCACTCCGGGTGCCATTTGCTTTAAAAAAAGGTTTAACAGTTTTGGGAGGCAGCTGGGATAGCAGGGGCACATGTGGCCTGTAGGCCAAGGGTTGCCAACCTCTGATTTAAATTAACAAACAAATAAATATGAAATATTTGCCCATCTGGTGCTTGTTGGCAGAAGAGAGAGCAGGATACAAAAATGTATTGCACTTCTATTTATATTACAGAAATGATTGGAAAAATGATTGGAAAAAATCTTTATTTCCAAAATGAAATGTTTTCCACACAGTTTCCCACAAACTCTCTCCCTCCCTCCCTCCCTCCCTCCCTCCCTCTCTCTCTCTCTCTCTCTCTCTTGTGCATGCACACATGCGTGCGCACACACACAAAACACCATGTGCAAATTTTATGTAAACTTGTTCCCTCCTTTTGACTGAAACAGATTCGGCCACCTTACTGCTGAGGGGAACCAAGATGCTGCTTGCAGTTGTGGCAAACAACTTTGTGGGGAAAGTGCTGAAAAAGGAGAATGCTTCTGCCATCTCATCTCTAGCAGCGAGCTCCCCATTACAAGCTACTTGAATGCTGCTCATCAAAACATTAGTCCACTTTGCAAGTTTCATTTATTCTCACTGAAACTGCTTATTGGTTTTCCCAAAGGTCTGTGTCACGTATCTGTCCAAGCCATGCTCCACTTTAAAACTGAGCTGTATATGATCTGGCCCTGTGGAGTAGCAGGGATATGGGCTGGATCAATGCAGCATAGAGAATATTACTTTCAATTGGGGCCAGATAAACCTTGCTTGTGGTTTTTCTACTGGCTGGTCATTTTGGGAAGAAAATGCTGGACAAGATGGACCTTTGGCTGGATCTAGCAGGGATCTTCTTATGTTCGTACAGGAAATGGTCAAGGGGGTATTTTTGGTTTGAGCCTCAGCCTGCTTTGCTCTTTAGGCTCATTTGCTGTTGTGAAGTTGCCATGACTGCAGCATGACATCTCAGCTTTATGACATCTTTGTCCTTAAAAACCCTGCAACAAAGCACACACTTTCAGATAAAGAGCATGTAGCTGCTTTGTGACTAAAGGAAGCCTCCTGAAGCCTGCTCGATGCTTGTGGATGCTTGCGTGGAGGTGGGGAATGAGTCATATAGACTGGGTGATTTGAATGTTTGCTATCGCAAGGCAATAAGCATGAACTTGGGCTGTGGGATGATGTTGCCTTCTGATAGCTGCTCCCATCTAATGGCAGGCTGGCTGATAAGCCTCACTGCACAGCTTGTCCTTTGAGCACTCAAATATGTACAGGCTAATTAACACCTCCAGTTGCTCTGCTCCACCTTTAGAGCGGATGTCATCAGAACCAACTAAGAGTCTCAGACCATGTTTTACAAATCAAATAATGTGACACAGGGAAGGGAAGGGTGTGCAGTGTGCTTTTTATTGACCATTTCAAAACCCTGCTCATTTAAAAAGGTCTTGTGAAAAATGAGCAATTCTCGCAGGAAAATGCAATCAAAATGTTTGGATATTTTGAAAAAATAAAAACAGGTGCCATGCAATTTTGAAAATGTCCTTGTGTGGGAACAATTCAAAACATGACATTTCAAACTTGACTTGACAGTATGGAACTAGCAGATGTACGTGTTCTTGAATTATTTTTCATTGAAGTGATGGAAATTAGCTATGTTCCATGGAAATTACCAAATGATCAGTGTAAATGGATTTTCTGAACCTTTCAGAGAGCTCAAAGTCTGATATATGCCTGACTCCTATAAATACAATGAATTCAGGACTGTACAATTCCTGCAGCTGACCAGCTGCCTGCACTCAAACGGATCATCCTTTGGACAGGCCATCTGCTCCTGCTGAAGCCTATGCATGATTCCTAGAAAGCTGTAAGCATACAAATCCACATATGTATATTTAAAAAAGACTGATAAACAATAAAAAGTGAAAAGTAAAAACATTCTGGGGACTCCAGGCACTATGCTGGGGACTTCTTTGTGGGTGACAGAGGCATCAGGCACTGTGCCTCCTTGATGTAGTCCGACTGAGGGGGAAGCAGGGAGAGCAGGAGAGTAACATTCTGAATGCAAGTGCATGCATATGTTTAACTTAATTTACCTCAGCTCATCAAGGGCACAATCCTATGGCCTCCCAACCTTGCCTGGGGGCAGCAGGGCAGAGCATAGGTCAGAGTCCCAGCGACAACCTCAGAAACACTCCTAGGATGGAGTGGGGGCTTCAACCTTGGAGGCCTTCCTTCTGCCCTTAGAGGCAATGCGTTTGGGCTCTGAAGATGGAAGTCTGTGTTTGTAGCTAGCATTGGGGTGGGGTGGGGGGGGGCTTTCCAGGGGCTGGGAGGGGAGCAGTAGGGGATTCCTATTCTCTGGAGAATCTTGGTGGTACTTTGGCCTTTCCTCCTTGCAAGAAAGGGGAAAACGTTGACATGGCTGAAACTGGCTGTCTGAAAGTTTTGGAGGGTGAGGCAACATTTGTCTCCATGCTTCTGCTTTGCATTGGGTACTCATAATCCTGTTTGTTCAAAGGGTTATGGGAAGCCACATGGGATGGCATCCTTAGTCAGGTATTAAATAACTTGAATAAAGTGCTCGTGTGCTCTCCCATTATCCCGTGCCGCTGTACGTATTTGCCAGAACCATGTAAGCTGGGATAACTTTTAGGGCATGCACAGATGTGCATTGGAAACAGCATTCTTGCATATTGGAAGTGTAGTTGCTGGTTTGTGGAGAGACATGTTTCTTCTCCATGGCTGAGCTAGAAATCACTTATTGGAGCAGAGCTGCCTTTGGGAGGGCTGGTTGGCTGGTATCCAGCTGCACCGAGCACCGATGAATTGATGCCCACATTTTTTTTCTCCTCCTTCTTCAGAGCTTTTTACCAACGGTTTGCAAATGGAACATTTTTCTTCTTTCTAGGGAGTAAAATGCCACATGAACAAAAAAGGCATGAATGCTCCTGCAGTGCCAAAAAAAGGTAGAGAGGTTTGTGTGTACTCAGCCTATTTATGAATCATCGTAATACTATCCTGAGGAAGAGGAGGAGGCCTCACCACTGCTAGCCAATCAGTGCTCTGGATACCCAGAAAATGTGCAGTTAAGCAGGAATGAGCCTGAGGTGGCTGGATCCTCCCCACTTCAGACATGAGTATATGGGGAAGTACGTCTGTGCAGGATTTTAAATTATCTGTCCCAATGACATGCCTGGAGTGGGAGAAGACAAATTTCATGGCTTTTGTTCAGGATGAATAGAAACAGAATGAAAGCATATTCACTATGAATTTGTAAGAATGTCTGGGATTGCAATCCAATGAGATACAGTGTTTAATGAGGCAGAAGGTTTAGGTCACTGAGCAAGGAAGGCATCTTGGGGTAGCAGTGGACAGCACAATGACACTGTCAGCCCAGTGCTTTGCTGCTGTGAAGAAGGCAAATACCATGCTAGGGATAATTAGGAACAGAACAGAACATAGTACTGCCAAAATCTTATTCCCCTTATACAATTTTTTTGTACAACTGCACTTAGAATATTGTGTTCAATTCATCCTACCTGAAAAAGGACAGTTTTGAGTTAGAAAAAAATACAGAGAAGGGCAACAAAAAAGATCAGGGGGCTGGAACACCTCCCCTGTGAGGAGCAGCAGCAACTGGGACTGTTTAGCTTAGAAAAAAGGCAAGTAAGGGGAGACATGGTAAAAGTGTTTAAAATAATGGATAGTGTGGAGAAAGTAGAGGTAGAGGCGTTTTTTTCCCTTTCCCATAAGAGTTAAACCTGGGGCATTCCATGAAACTGATTGGTGAGAGGTTTAGGATAGATAAAAGGAAGTGCTTCTTCACACAATGTATAGTTAAAATATGGAATTCGCTGCCATGAGAAGTGGTGATGGCCACCAATCTGGAAGGCTTTAAAGGGGATTGGACAGGTTCATGAGGGAGGAGGCGATCCGTGGCCACTAGCCTTGCTGGCTACATGCTACCTCCTTCACCAGAGGTGGCCTGCCTGCCTGCCTGCAGCAGTTGCGGAGGAGCTTTGCCAGATCGATGCACCCACCCTGCTGGAGGGATCCTGTGGGCAGCTGGTTTGCCTCCGTGTGTGCAGAGTGCTGACTAGAGGGACCTTTGGCCCGATGCAGCGTGGCCTCACTTATGTTCTTAAGAGCTGACATAGGACATGGGGGGAGGAGTGTGGATTTGTAAAGTGATGTGCAGTGTTTCCAGGCACATGAGCCAAAGTCTTGCAGATGATCTATACCATAAGCTGGAAGTCAGACTGTACCGTACCTCTTCCAGCTGCGAGCAGGAGTCATATTCTTGAGAGTAAAACACTCCTATCTCTTGCTACTCTTAGACCGAGTATTGGATTGCAAGTAATATTGTAGTCTCACCTGCAATCCAGAGTGGCACAGTCCAGAATGCTACCCGCTCCCCACCTCCCTACCAGCCTCCCAGGCATCCCTGCTATGGCAGAGTGACCATTCGTTTGATATGCTCACAGACTGTGGGGCTAGGGAAGAATGGGCCAATTTACAATTATCTTTGATGGGAAGAATAGCTCTTGTAAAAATGAATATATTACCTAAACTTTTGTTTCTGTTTCAAATGATTCCCAAAAAAATTGATAAAAATTTTTTATGACTTAAACTTTCATATCTCGAGGTTTATCTGGAGAAAAAAAATGCTTCAGGAAGCTAAAAGAAATGGAGGTTTTGGTCTTCCTGATTGGATGTTGTATTATTAAGCATCTGTTTTAACTTGGCGAAAAGAATGGGTAATGTTGCGAAATAAGAGAATTTTGTATCTTGAAGGTCATGACTTGCAGATGGGATGGCATGCTTATATGTGATATGAAAAAGCTAAGTCACATGGGTCTTTCTTGAGTCATTTTATTAGAAGATCTTTAATGTCAGTGTGGGAAAAACTAAAGCTAAAACTGTATAATATGTTACCAAGATGGCTTTCACCTATGGAAGCTTTTGTATATCCAAATGTATTGAACTTTGAAAAGATCATAAGATATGGCGATATCCTGGATAAGGATGGTGGCCTGAAACTGGAGCAAGAAATACAAGAACAGGGACTTAATATTTCCTGGTGGTATAAGGTGCAGATGCAATCAAGATATGCTAAGGAATGTAAAACATGGGGGTTCTATAGAGACCTAACAGAATTTGATCAAGTGATGCTTAAAACAGATGAGAAAATTATTAAAAGACTATGATTTTTTACTTGACGGGAAAATGGAAGGAGAACAGGTTAAGGAAACTATGATAATATGGGCACAAAACTTTGGATTTAATGTTGAACTAGAAAAGTGGCAAAAACTATGGGAAAGAAACATTAAAGTAACTTTAGCAACTTCGCATAAAGAAAACTTATATAAAATGTTCTATAGATGGTATTTGTCACCAAGTCAACTAGCTAAGATGTTTCCAAATATGTCAAATAGATGTTGGAAATGTAAACATAAAGTGGGTACTTTTTACCATATGTGGTAGACTTGTGACAACGCAAAAAAGTACTGGATTAAAATACATAGATGGATGGAGGAAATATTACAAAAACCCTTTGCTTTTAAACCCGAAGTTTTCTTGTTAGGCATTATACCAGAAGATGTTAACAGACAGGAAATCTATTTGGTGTTGCATCTAATTACAACAGCAAGGATTGCATTTGCTCAATATTGGAAAAGTGAGGAGCTGCCCACCGATGGATTGATTCTAAGAAAGATCTTGGACTGTGCAGAAATGGATAGACTGACTTTATTGTTGAAGGAGAAAGAGGATACTGATTTCTATCGAACTTGGGACTCTTTTTATAATTAGCTGGAGAAACGGGACTTGGCATGAATCTAGAGATATTTTTCAAACTATGATAAACTAACTGGAATTTGATATTAGAATGTTAAAAATATATAGTAGGAGGTTGACCCAGTGAATCCAATGTTAATGTTTGTGATGTTTGATTTTTTTTGTCTTAGTTTAAAAATTTTAATTTATATATCTGTCTGTCTGTCTGTCTGTCTGTCTGTCTGTCTGTCTGTCTGTCTGTCTATCTATCTATCTATCTATCTAGCCCCATTGCTGGTGTGCTAGAACACTTTGGACCACTGGCAGGACAGAAGCCTTTTAACAAATGCTCCTTCATGTTCAACCTACCTATACGCACAAATAAGATGGTCAAATGTTCTCTTTTACAAAGGAGGGTCCTTTGCTTTGGAGGATTATAGAGGAGAGTTCTCTACTAGATATCTTGCCCCAGACTGGTTTAATATCAAAGAACCGGACAGAGGAAGTGCAAAAGGGATCTTGAACTCCCTGATCAACCTGGACAATAAACAGGGCACCTAGCCATCTCCTTCTAGGCTGAGTTGTATTATATTATTTTTGAATGGTAGCAGGCAACTCTGTAAAGTCTAGGGGCTATTTGCACCCATGCTGTGGACCATGGGATGCCCCCAACCCAATTTTTTATTTCTCTTGACATGAGATTCTCGGCAGCATTTCAGAATACCAAAACTATCAAATTGTGCTTACTTGCAGGCTAATTTTTTAGAAAGTTTTTTTTCCTTTTAAAAAAATTGAGGAGCACCCAGCAAATTTAGCAGGCAGTACTGAAGATGTGCCAGTGTTGTGGGAGTGGCGGCAGTGGCTGCCTGGCACCTCTTGGCAGGATGTTGCCCACCCTCGATTTTAATATTAGTTATTGTCTACAATGTTGCACCTACACAGAGAAAGGTGAATATGCAACTGTTGCACAAATGGATGTTTACTTTTATCCTCCTTTTTGATGATGTGCTTTCTCTCTTTTGGCCACGCATAAGTGGTTGCCCTAAGTAGAAATCCAAGACATCAGGGAGAACAGCTCTAGTGTCACCTTTTTATCCTGCTTTGCTCTGAAGGATTTTATAAAACCCTGACAACAACACAAGAGGGCATAAAGCATGTGATTCCTCACCTGCAGCTCACCTCAGTGCTCTACCCTTTTATTTTGCTGCATGTGTAAACCCACTTCCGGCATACAGAGCAGAGATAGTAGGTTTCAGTATATCTTACCCTTTGCCTTTCTCTGGCTATGTGCGTTTGTGCTAGGCTGGCATCAAGGTTAAGCATAGTTGGGCACTTCTGAAGGTCCATTCCCCGGGGTGGGCAGTGCTCCTCTTCATCCTCATTGCAACTTGCCTGCCTCCTGGCTCTCCCTCTGGGCCACACGACAGTGGTGAGGAAGTGCCAAAATGGAAATACTTGTGCTAGACCTCCACTCCTGATGAGCATCCCCAAATCATGCCCTAGATTTGGAAGAAAGACCTTGAAGACTCAGAGACGGGAATTTGGGAAACCTGGGGAGAGACAGAGGCCTTCCGTGTGCCCTCATGGTCACTGCCCACAGGTTTCCAGGGCAAACAGAAGAGCAAAGATGTTTTGGAAGAGATGGGAGCTGTCCGGGAAGGGGAGGAGGGAGAGCCAATGCCTCGCCTGGTGCCTCATCCCATGACAGGACATGGGAGATGAGTTGCTCCATTGGAGGGCTAGTGTAGGCCTTACCATTCCCCAGCGGTAGCACTTTGAAGGTGGTGATACTGAAAGGGAGGGATATGGGGAGAAGTTCCCAGTTTGGGTTCAAAACTCTTTACATGAGCAGAGACTGATCTTTCAGCTTACTAGAGCTACTTTGTCTTGTAGTTCTAATAAACGGCTGCCCTGCACAGAAACCGCCTGGTGCTTTGGAGCCTAAGGGCAAGAAGGGAAGGGCAGAGCTCAGTATAGGACTATCCTCTCCCTCCGGGCGCTCTGTCTGTCTGTCTGTCTGTCAAGCAAGTGGTAGCAGTGATCAGACTGAGGAGGAGGAGGAGGAGCATGGCGGACAGTAATGGTGGCGGTGAGAAGGCAGGCCCAAGGAGCTGTAAAAACCCAGAGACAGCGCTGTGCGTGTGGGAGGGGGGAGAGAAAGAGAGGGAAGGAGAAAAATGATTGTATATATTTTCTTTCAAGACGATAGTGGAAAATTGGCTGGCTGTCAGAAATTTTTGCTTAGGGCAGACCATTTCTAGATACTGAAATCTGAAGTTTGAGACAAAATTGTGCTGCCAGAAATAATAAAAGAGACGTTGTAATGAGACTTTAATTTTTATTGAGGCCCAGCAGCTGCTGATTTCTGTGGAGTGTGATGACGTCTTTATGGTATATTTTATGATGAGTGGATGATGGCTATCTACCGCTTTGCACATATTATGGTTAAAAATGACTTTATAGGAACTTGATTTTGAGGCTGTATTGGCTTCAATACAACTCAGAAAATTCCAGAGCAACTTGATTTTGATTGTAAAAGAAGCCCAACAAACTATATTAGTATAAGGCCTCTACACTTAAATTTTGTTAAAAATATTCAGTGTTTTGAGATGTAAAGAGAAATTGATCTTGGAAAAGTCCAAAACATGAAGCAAGTTGCTGCCAAAATATTACTATGTAAGGTATAGTTTCTGTATAATGACTAGGTGTTTTGAAAATGTTCTTCCAGAGCTTTCATGGGTAATATATACTTTTGTTTCCTAGATGTCTAGGAATTGCCCAGGGTGTTTACTGAGAGGTCCAGTTTGCTACTCCAAGATTTCATGGGAGCAGACCAAGAGCCATAGGATGTTGCTGGTGTTGGATTCAGAATTAGCAAGGCCCACGGGAAAGATGATCTCATTCTAGGGAGCGCCTGGCCTCAGAGGACCCAACTATTCCTTCTCTTTGCTGCAATTCATTTATGGAGTGGACTTACCATACTACCTCACAAAGGGAATTGACGTGGCATATCTCGCTCCTCTCAGGACCAAATTATTTACTAATTTTAATGTGGTATTTTAATTTAATTTAAACAAACATTTATATCCCATCCTTTAAAATATTACAATAATACAATGATAAAACAATAGATATTAAATCAATATAAAACAACACTTCATAAAACAAGGGAAAGAAGGAAGGAGAAAAAGAGTAGAAAATGTGACTGTGGAAAAAGATCTTAAAACATCTAAAAACCTTCATTATTAAAATGATGGTTGAATAAAAAGGTCTTTACCTGGCACTGGAAAGAGTATAAAGTCTATACTACCACCATAGTGGTAGCTATGACTTCTCTTTTATGGAAGGCTTGTCAAGAGGAATACCCTCTGTTTTAAGGTGTCCTGTATTGGAATCCAAGTCTAGTTTTAAAATAAAGAATTCTAAGGAGAACAGTCCAAGTCATGAAGGAAGAAGACTCCATGGAGGAATGGCCATCAGTGATTACTAGCCTTGCTAGCTATGCGCTATTCCTGTTATCAGAGGTGGTAGGCCTGCATCTACCATTTACTTGGACAAGAGGAGGTCTTGCACCCATCCTGCTTGAGGGATCCTGTGGGCAGGTGTTTGGCACCAGGTGAGTGGAGTGCTGGATGGACCACTGGCCTGACCCAGCATGGCTCTTCCTATGTTCTCAGCAGGGCCCTTGAACTTGCTCATCCGCACCTGGATAGCAGACTGAGCAAGGCACATACCAGTCATCTGGTCACAGTCTTCTACACTATGGTGAGATGTACTAGCTTTCTATCTGAATAATAATATTTTCTACATTGCAAATATTATGCGAAAAGGTGCTCCCTCTTGTCCTTTGTTTTTTGGGTGATTCACACCCTCATTTGGGTGATTCACAAGTGGTGCCTTAGATTATCAAATACTTCAGATGATTAAAACACACTGTTAACATGGAGTTGGGTAAAGGACCATAACACCCATAACATGAAAGAATTTTTGTTTAACTTTTCTCTCCCCAGCTAGGAACCTGAGAAAATTTGCTCTGCACAATGATTTGGCACCCTTCCCACTTCTTGCCTTCAGATTGGTTTTGTAAACCAATTTATTCAGACAGGTACTAATTCCTTAATGAACTGCCATATTAGGATTATTTTCATTGGGTCTTCTGCCTCATTGTTTTATTGTTTCATGGTTGTGCACTAGCATGTCAGAATATATATATATATTCTGTGAACCTCTCAGTATATATATTCTGACATGCTAGTCAGAAAGACCCCTATATAATTTCAGCCTCAATCCATAGCATAGGCCCTCAGTTGGCATCTGCTATTCTATCCTGTCCACACTGGACCACATTCACCACTCTCTCAGCATTATGCCTCTAGTTCCCCATTCAAGCCCCCATTCCTTTTCTTCTCCATCCCAGGCCAACATAGGTAAGAAAGGACACAGACTTCCTACAGTTACCTTGAGCGTCTCTTTCTTTTTTCAGGTGCTTGCATTCAGTGGATTTCGAACAGAAAGAATAATACTGAAAAACTGTCTTGGAGTGCAACATGTGTCAATACCTCCCTCTGCTGAACATTCTACAATGTTTTCCTCCTCTCTGCATGAGCTGTTCCCCCACTGCCCACTGGCCCACTTCCTGTGCTGGGTTATATATAGAAACGAATGCTGTTTAGCTAGATTTCCTATGTGGTTTAAAAGAGAGGTGTGAAGATGTGCAGCCCGTGGAAACTCTAATGAAAACGTATGTGGCCTTGTGCTGCAGCATGGGCGAGCAATCTCAATTGGCCAGTCAGGCACATTAAAGAAAGGCTCTTGCATAAGCATTCTTTTTCATTCAAAGGGAGAGGAAAATGTTCAGTGTTATGGGAAAGAGGGAGCAAGATAGATTTTGGCTAAGAGATGGGGTGGCGAAGTCCCCACAGGGTAAACCTTTTGAAGAGAGGGCTGTTGCATGGCATATCCCAAGGATGTCTCATAGAAATGAGGAGTCCAGTTTTCCATTTCAGTGTGAAACAACATATATACAGACCTATCTGTGACCTGGTTCACAGCAGGTTACAGCAGCCCATGCTTTAAACCCTAAGGGTGTCAGGAACAAGAAAAACAGAGTGGGAGTACTGCCTGAAGTGCACCATTTTCATTTTTAATCAATGACTGCTGATCAGCTCAGGCATAGGTTGTTGCAGAGTGCTGTGCAAGAACAGACCATGTGTTCAGGTGACCACTGAGCTGGTCGCCCAACAACAAAACCCCTAAAAGGTTCCTTATGTGCTTGACCCCTAAGAGATTCATTGGGCCAGGTCTGCATGTCATGGTTCAATCTCTACAAACAAGCCAATCACAGGTTGTTAATGAGAAGTGCAATCGGTGGAACAGAGGAAGCAGCATGCTTTCTCTCTTCTGCTTGGGCACAGCAACTCATGGGCTGCTTAAACAATGAGCTGCCATTAAACATGAATCTGATCGCACCTTTTTATTTAATCGCTATTTTAAAAACTAATATTTTATCGTTAACAGTTACTCTTTTTGTTTCCGGCTTTTGTTTTTATATAATCTTTTATTGAATTTGTTATTTATAAAGATTATTTTATTGTTTTTAATTGGATATATTGTGAGCCATCCCGAGATGCCAAGGCATGTGGTGAGGGCATACAAAAGTTTTAAATAAACAAATAAATAGACAAATAAATAAATGTTGTCTTACACTGAGGTGGCAAAGTGTGATCTCATCTTTTGTTGGTGATATGGCCATACGTAATCAGATAGCCCTGCTGCAAAATAATTTACCCAGTGGGGACTTCACTCCTTCGACTCCTTGCCAGAATCTAGTCTGCCTTCTTATCCCCATAATATTTGTCATCAGAACATTTCCCTGCTAAAATTCCTTTTACTAACTAACAGTGATAATGATGATGCCAGTCATGGACAAAACAAATCCCTAATCTGACATTGTCAAGCAAGATTTGATTAACGTTTAATAAAGTATGTTTGGGGCAGTAGCAGTGGAACATGTCCCTCTGCCTGAGGTGGGAGAATGTGGGCTGTGGTTGCCCTTCTGCACCACTATTCCCGTGCTTTGCTCTGAGGGGAGCGTCTTCAGAATGTGCGGACAATGTGACCGTAGTGACGGCTTGCACCGTGGTAGCGCAAGTGATCTCCAGGGCTCTCTCATTCACAATGCCTTGCTCCGAGGAAAGCTGCCCCACGCCAAGGCAGCTGGGCCTGGTTGGCTGTCAGGAGAGCCACAGCAGCTGCTTTCTGCTGCTGGATTTGAAGGATTTTCTGGAGCACCTGCCTGATGGAAGCAGTAATAGGCATTGATCTACCACTTTCCCTGATCCACTGCCTATGAAATTCACTTACCTCATAGGAGGGCCAGCCCTGGTTTGGAGTTGGTATTTTCTTCATACCATCAGAACTAAATGGATGTGAAACGCATGCAATTCTTACATAGAAAGAACAAAAGCCAGAAAAAATTGGCAGCCTATAGGCCTGATATTACAAAGATGCACGGGAATTGTCATTAATTTATGGAACATCTCTGGTCATAGTTTCTTTCCATGTATTCACTTCTTTCTCATAAATTCTGAATTTCTTTCCTAATGTGTGGTGGCTGCCCTCTTTCCTAATGTTCTCAAGAGGAACTTCTAATTTGTTGATGAAAATAGAGCTCTCTTTCAGAGAGTTGCCCTCATAAAACTACAGTTCCCATGCTTCTTTGCAAGAAGCCATGGCAGGGTTGATTGAAACCATGTGCCTAAAGTTCTGGCCAATTCAAGCAAGGCTTGTTCCTTTGTTTTGTGCCAAATTGTTCCACTGGAGTATTGTAGTCAGTGAGAAAACTCAGTGGATGCTGTTAGCTTAAAAAAAATCGAAATACAGACATATTCTTTTTTGCACATTGATTTTACAAGGTGCAACCCTATGAACATGTGAAAGCATGGTGGCATCAAGACCTATCTCATACCCTTCAGATGCTTAACTTTGCTGTTATTCCAATGTATCAAACTGCAGAATGCCACCAGAGGAAAAGTTAATAAAAACAGCGACATTAATCCGCTTTCCTTCCAGTAGGAGCTCCCATCTACCTGATCCACACCAATGAGGTTTGTTTAATGACACATCATTTCTACACAAAACTTACTAATAAGCAATTACTTACTGTCTGTTCTGTGCAGACAGACCTCTTCTAATATGTCTGAACTGGCTTTATGATGCTGGTTTTGTTGCTTCATTGTCAGAGAGAGAGAAAAAGGGAGCAAGGGGGAGGGAAGGAGGAAGGGAAAGATTAAGGGAACTTTGCCAAACAGTGACATGAGAACTATTGTACTTAGACATTCTAAGTACATCGGGTCGGTGTATTTAGCCTGCACAGTCATAATTGGAGATGCTGATCAATCAGTATCCTTGCTATGGGGCATGTTAATGGGCAAACCCCACAAAGCATAACAAAGCTTGTCTCTCCCAGGAATTAGAAGGCATACCAGAGCCTGAAGGAAAGATGGCATAAATTAGAAAGGATTGTTAGGAGGGCTGCGCTAAGAGCTCAGGATGAAACCTGAGACCAGGCAATTTCCTTATGCAGATGAAACTAAGATTGGTTCCCTGTGAGTTTGCTGAGGCTCGAGGATTTCTTAGAAAACCTAGACCGAGTGAGTGCTTACAGTGTTGATGGCAGTGACTTTATAATACCTGTTCAAAGCACTTTTTCAAACATTAACTAATTCATTTCCACAGTGGAAGTAATCCATTTCCCACCCAGGGTACTTAGTGTTCTTGCCCAGGGCTTTAAAATTATTTATTATTTCAAAATATAGGAAGCCCACCCTGCCCCTTCTTGTTTGCAGGTCTCACTAGAGCCCTCAGGGAAGTTTGGAACATGAATAACTAACAGTAACCATAAAACACTGCTTAGAACATTAACACAGGAGATTTCCCAGAGCTTGGGATGGGGTGGGGAACATGGGATTCTTGAGCTGCTGCTGCTGCACTGCAGCGCCTGACGCCAGCTGGCATAACCAACAGTGAGGAATTTTGGGAACTGCAGTCCAGTGGCACCTTGCACACCACACATTCCCCACCTATAGCAAAGGACACAGGGAATTGCCTATAGTGGATCATACCACTATAACATCTAACTCAGTTCACTGATTAGCTGTTCCTATCCAGGGACTAAGGCAGAGTCTTTTCTAGCATACCTTGAGATGCCAGGGATGGAAGCTGGGACCTCTGGCATGCAAAGCACTCACTCTACCATTCAGCCATGGCATCTTAACTTAGGCTTTCCCCAAGAATAGCCCTTTATTTACAACTAGGTTGCTCTTGGGCAGTTCAGGTTGTCCAAGGACCCAGTGTCTGGGGCTGGTAAGATATCAGCTGAGCTGTTATGCTATATGTGCCTAATCAGTGGAGTATTTCTGAGTAATTGCTCCATGGATCCACTTGATGAGAGGCAACTAATTGCTTAGGAATGTGGGTAGGAATATACCAGTAGCTGTACATCAAAAAGTACATCCTTTCAAAATCATCCACTGTGATACTATCATTAGGTCTCCAGTTGGACACTCAGCTGATTCACAGATGATCTATGCTGGCAATTCCTGGTCTAGTTGCATGACTCTCCATAGCTGGACAGGGAGCTACCACTGTTCCATTAAGAAAGGTCTCCTGGGCAGCTTATAATAAACACACAGCTTACATAAGACACACAAAAAAAAAGAAAACCCCACTGAAAGAATCATCAATAGAAACAACTCAGAGAAAGAAGGATGAGCCCACCCATCCATTCTTAAGATGAATGTCAGAAAAGTACAATAAATGCAGCCAAAAATAAATCTAATCTTGGCAAACTGAAACATTTATGATATATGCATTCTGTGGTCTTCAGCTAACAGATAGGTAGCCACATTTGGAAGCAACTGACAATTCTACACTGTTATCAAGGGTAGTCATTTGCACCATGGACAGTAGTAATTAAGTCAAGAAGCATGAGGCTCGGTCTTCAGCTGCCAGAAACTGCCACAGTTGAGGAAACCTTTTCTCATGAACAAGGAGTGCATTTGGATCCCACTCTTCCTCCAAGGAGCTTTAACGTGGCATGACCTACACCATTTTTTTCTTCATGATAACTGCATGGTTTAGTTGACAGATAACATCTTGTCCAAAGGAAACAATGATCTTCATGATTTATACATGGATTTGAACTGAAGTACTATAACTATTGCACTGGGAACATGAAGCTGCTGGGTTCTTAAAACAATAATTATGATAAGAACCACTTTGTACAGCAGGGGTACAGGTGGAAGAGTCTCAGGGCCAAGGATTCTAAGGCTGCCCAAATGCCAGGCCCTATCCATGTTCCCCAACAGTTTACTGGCTTTTGCAAATATATTTTTATTCTAAAAGATTGAAATGCTTCTCCCAAAACAGTCAGTGGAAATAAGAGCTGTGAGCTAATCCAGACTATTTTGGCCCCCAGTTCTACATGTGGCCCTGCTCAAAACTGGAATGTAGCCCCCAAAGTCTTCTCCAAAACAGGCTTCAGTGCTCAGGCTTAAAGATGTCTTTAAGCCTGAGCACTTGTTGTACATAAATTACCAAGTACAAATGTTTTTTGGGGGAAGCCTTTTAAAACTACATCTTCCCTTTAAGAACAGTGTCCTTTATGTGCCCTGGCACATCCAAGGAATAAGGTGATATGTCACTGTCAGCAGGGAGAGTCAGAATTCAGTTTTGTTTGGTGTGTCACTTTTGCCATGTTGCTAGTTCCAGACTTTGTGTAGGTAAGCAGATTTTCCCCAAGGGAAGCAGTGACCCACCTCCTATGGAGCCCCTTTGCTCTATTATGAAGCCAGTCCAGATCTTGATTGATAACTCAGAGGAAGCCAGCACCTGTGGACTGCTGAGGTCAAGCTGCCTTTGGGAAAATGTGCCAGTGCTATATGCACCTGGCTCAACATGAGAAACTTTAGGAACACTTCCAGCCCTTGATGACGGAGACTTGGCAACGAAAGGGATTTGCGCAAGATGTCGGCATGACTCAAGTCAGCTCATATACAGCTTTGCTTAAAGGCAGGAACCTGGAACAAACCTTGTCTAAGAACAGAACTGTGCAAAGAATTCACATGATTGTGGATTGATGGTGAAGGGCATGTTTGGAGGATTCGGTGTGGCAGACCAGGAATGCTTCATAATGTGTTCAGAAACTCAGGCCTTAGTCCAAGGATGCCCCAGGTATTCTGGTCTGTAAGACAGAAAAACAGGCAACGCACAACCAGCCCTGCTGGGGTGGTAAAGATATAATGAAAAACAACATATGGTATAGTATTCAAAAGACACTTAGGCACAGTAAAATAGCATTACAGCTAATGGGGCAGGATAAAAATCAAATCAAATCAATCAATAAATAAGAACCTGAATAGACAACGTTCTCTTTCAGTGTGTTTCTAGAAGTTTGCATTTCTGGCATTAATTGTATCATGATTTTTCAACACGGGTTGCCTCCTAAAATGAGTTTACAATACAATATGTTAGGCATACATAGGTGTATAAGGTAGCCTTTTCTGGCGGCTGCTGTTAAAATCCAGCTTCTAGGCACTTCCTTGCAGAAGGAGAGAGCCAGTGTCTGTTCCAGGATTTGGGATGCCTTTGGGCATGACATCCTTATATGGCTGCCTAAACTGGAAGAAACAGGACATGCAAACAAAGATTTCCTCTAGATTGTACTTAACCTTCTTGAATACTCTGTGCAAAGTGGAAATAATGGCCCTGTTTGTGTACTGAATTCAGGCCCAACCTTGCCACCATCTGGAACCAGCCTGGAGGGGGCAGAAGGAACTGTGGACAAATTCAGGAGCTGGCTGACATACAAAAATGCCAACCCAGAAAGTCATGTTTTTGTATGCATGATGGTTAGCATCATGCATAGAAAAAGGCATTGTACATCAAAGTTCAAAGCTGTAATTTAATCCTCCTATTCTGGGACTAACAAGTAGTTTTAACATTTGTTTTTTCATTCCCCACTTCTCTGCATCCATCTGGCTTCAGATATATCACTGTGCCTGAGATTTGCACTCACAATTAGAGGTTCAGAGACTACAAAGACCTCTTCTTAAAGATCCCTCCTCTTTATAGTTTTCTTTACCTCTTGCTTACCCTTTCCTGCAGTTGCTTTGTGCTAGGATCAGAAGATCTATGGAAAATTTTCCTGCCGTTCTTTCTTCCCTCTCTCACTGTGACATGAATGTTTCATCATCACTTTCTAGGCCAAGGCTGCATATGGGACATGTAAAGACGGATTGTGCTAAGTTCTTGGTTCACTTTCCTTCCAGTATTCTCAGCCAACAGAAACTGTCTACTCAAAAACTGCATGCAATTATTCTGTGACACAAGCTCCTGCAAGAAAGCTTCTACATTGTTGCCTGAAATGGAGTGACCTACATTTTAATCACCGCTATATTTACTTTCTCCTTGGTTTATCTGCATTTGGCGGAGGCTTTCTCTTGGCTGGAACTCAGGAGTGACGGGCAACAGGACTCATACTGTGATTTGTGTGCGCCTGCATAATGGCCCTTGTAGAATCTTGGCCTGGAATGGGCTGATCAAGTGTTCATAGCCGAGGGGGAAGGCTGGTAGTAGAAGGCAGTGGGAAATTTTCCATTACTTTTCTGTTGTCACAGCCTTGTTGAATACTAATTGCCACAGGAAAGCTTGATCAAGAACACCACTCAACTTGCCCTTTGGTTGATTTAACTAGTGGGGTTCAGGTTTATTCAATCAGTGGGGCTGATAAGTATTTATTGATAGGAATCTGGGTTTGATGTGCTACCACAGTAGGAAGTGAAAAACAACATTTGAAAGTGCACTGCTGGCTCTCAGTTGAGCCGACCATCCAAAATGGGTGTGCATCACTGTCCTGGTTGCTGTGTGCCTTTCCAAGGTAAAACTATGCTCAGAGTGGCTTACTGGGAAAAATGTAGTAACATTCCCCAATAATTCACCAACTATTGCAAATAACAACATTTATGCAGATACAAAGCTAAGCAACACATGTCGCATTAATAAATATACAGTAAGATTAAATATTTCACAATCATAATAAGGCCTAATCAAAGAGGAATATTAAAAATATTAAAAATATCAAAATAGCAGCAAAATATATGTGCTCAAAACTAAATGTTGTCCCAGCCACAAACAGCACACAAGATCCCATCCTGGGAGCAACCTTTGTAGCTGGAGTCTGCCAGGGTCTTGCCCTCCCAGCCAAACAGAGCCTTTCTCTCCCAACGTTACTCTCTACTCTCCCTGCAAAGGACCAGCTGCCCCACACTTAAGAGCGTGTTCAAGGAAAATATTGCTTGACAGTTTTTGCTTGCCCCTGGGAAAAGGGAGTTTAGATCCCAGGCATCACTGAGCATACCAAGACCTCAGTTAAGAACTTGGAGAATGCATAAGCAAATTAAATGTTGATAATTCTCTGCAGATGATTTAAGATGTTATCAGTTATGAATAGCAGGAAAGTGTGGTAGGGGCTGGATTATCTGTGATCCCGAAGTAAGGAAGAGCCCAGCAGACAGGGAGAATGAGGAATAAAAGAGAACCACCTGAGGAAGACAAATTAAAGTTTATTTTGGTAACACTTCTCCTGTTCTCCCCTACCTTGCCCATTAGTTGTCTGTTTTTACTCACATGTTAAAAGTAATAATGAATATAGCTTTATCCATTTTTCTTTCATTTGTGTTTCTCTTTCCACATGAAGCATATAAAAGACCTTGCAAGAAGATTACATAAACACATAAACATACTAGCACAATAGCTCAGATGGTAACTGGT
Organism: Varanus komodoensis; assembly: GCF_004798865.1. Taxonomy (NCBI): domain Eukaryota; kingdom Metazoa; phylum Chordata; class Lepidosauria; order Squamata; family Varanidae; genus Varanus; species Varanus komodoensis. The sequence goes on along the minus strand of NW_025335568.1, from coordinate 54,816,753 downwards.
ACATGATCTCTATTGGTAACTGGAAGCAATCTCTGGATAATATCCAGTAGTGAAGGGTTGCTTCCCCTGTCTCTGTATGGCAAGGAAACCTCCTGCAAAGATGCACTAAAGAGAAGTGCCAAGTTTGAGCAGTTAAAGCTTAAGATTTGGATAGTTAAATACACTTCAGGCATTATATAACTATAGGGTGATGGTCTGGTTATGCAACAAGGTAGCTGCTGTCTCCATACTCCAAAGCACACCATTTTCTGCCGGGTCCCTTGCTTAGCTTGCCAAAACCACTGGCCACAGTGCTGCTCCAGTGCTGCTGAAGGATTGGACTGGCTTTCCCTGCTGCAGGCTGTCGGTGTTGGCAAGATGCACCACTCACATCCCCACCAAAAGAAGGGATATATCTCTATTTCTATTCGCATCACTGCTACAGTAAGTTACATTTTCCTCTTGCAAGGAACTCAGTCAGCTTCCATAGTCCTCCCCTTATCCATCGTATCCCCACAACAGCACTGGGTGTGGGTTAGACTGAGAGGGAGTGCCTGGCCACAGCTGCATGGCTGAGCTGGGACTAAAACCTGGACCTCCTGAGTCCCCAGTCTGACTCTAACCATTATATTGCACTGGCTCTCACAAAAAAGGGGGAAGGACCAGGACAGAGATAGGCATAAAATGTGCACATGCTGCTGCCCATGAATAGATGCAAACCTGAAGAGATCTGTTACAGTTCAAAAGGAAATCTAAGAGCTGTCCTCACAGTGGAAAAGACTGTGACCAGGGGACCTGTGCCTTGCTCATGTTCCGGAGCAGATGCCAATGATAGAAAGGCAATTTCGAATCCCTGCTTCTCCCCCTCCTTGGGGTTCTTTATCTTTCAACCAGACTAGGACTGGGCACATCTTTAAACAGAAATGCTTGCAGATAGAGGTCTGAAAAATTGGGAGACGTTGGATGGATTCGGCAGAGGGAGAGGTGGGATTTACTCTGGGCCACTTATGAAGGCCCCTTCCTCTTCCAGGACGAAGAGATTGCAGTGAGAGGCCAGGGAAGAAGCAGAAACCACAATTTCCACACTGATCATCAGAAAAGGCAGCAAGACTAGAGACAAGCCCAGAGGACTGGTGCAAGGGGCACGTTCAAGATGGCCACTGAGGTGTCCTTTCACAACTTCAGACCAGGGATGGTTGCCTGAAGTGGGGGCAGTGACAGAAGCCCATCTTCTTTTCTATGGTAAAATCCCAGCTTTACTTATGCTGGCCAGTGTGTCTAAAACGGCAGCTTGGAGCTTTTGTCTCATTCTAGCACAGGAACTTATTATCATCTAGATCTATGAATATATGGAAACTATTTTAAAAAGCTTTCCCTTTGTTTTTTTCTATGAATTATTTGCCATAACCCATCTGTTTTATTTCTTTCTGCTTAGACCACAGATCTGTGTTTTAACAAGTTATTTTACTTTGGTGCAAGATCTATAAGGAAACCACAACAAGTACACATTGTACAAGCCACCTTCTTATGTGCAAACATGTTGCTTCTGATAAGCATCAAAGTACTGAGTGAATGATGTTGCTATCAGCTTACTCAAGGTGTCAAACCACAGAGGGAAGTCACCTGTATTCTGCTTGCTCTTTTTCTAGGGGTTTGTTTTGTTCTTTTTCCTTGGTGTTTTCTTCATATGTGCGAATCACATGGTTCCAGACTCAAACAACTGGTAGGATTTCTTAAAAACACACTCTTAAGAACAATTGTAATCATTTTACAGCATGGCTTGATATTTACTGCTGACATCAGACAGAAGTGCAGTTTTGTTCTGCTAAGCTTGAAGCATATCAGGGCAGGATCCAGGTTTTACGTCCTTGGATCCCTAAATCCCTGTCTCCTTTAGTGAGTCTGCCTTCTCAATGCCTTGCTTGTTTGAGAGGCAGAGAGCCAGTGAGCAAGCAGGCCATGGTGCCCACCACCACTGTCTGGGTCAAAGCAAGAGCCAATTGAATAAGAAGGTATAATGAAGAGGAGACACTCCTGCCTGCGGCCTCCCTCATACAGTGTAGGCCCTTGGCCAGTGCCCAACCATGCTGACCCAGCTGGTTGGACATAAACTATGTCCTTTTCCCATTTAAGTATTAGTTGTGCAATATACTAGGATAGAAATACTGCACAATCAAGTAAATCTGAAGTTGATGCCAAGGCATAAGGGATGGCATACAAAAAATTTGAATAAATAAATAAATTTATTTACTCAGAAAACCTTCTCATTGCATATCTTCCCTAGTAGGGTCCCACATGACTGAATTTGAGCAGGTAGTTTGCCTTTTTCTAAACCACTTTGCCAGTCTGGGCAAAAAAGATATGGTTGAATAGATGCAGCAAAGCTGAGATGGTGGCATCCGCTCTAGTGCAGTCATGAGTTCCTACAGCTTTCCATGTTCTGGCTCATGGCTACCCAGCTTAATAAGGTTTCTGTCGGTGCTTAAAGTATGGCCAAACCTGTGCCAGGATACTTTTGATGGCAAAATGATACTGATGAGATAAAGAAAATCCACTCCAGCCTGGGATCCAGACAATGGCTGATTTGTGAGGAAAGTGGATGTGATGGACCTCTATATTCTGAGGTAGCTCAACAGTGCCACCTAGAGCAAATGGGTTTTTGGAACACCACCATGAGAATTGGATTAGGTAACATTCTGGCTTTTTGTCTCTAAACGTGCACACCTGCGTGCACATGCATACACATCACAATGCTGCATATAGTTGGTGACTGGCACCTCTCTTAAGAGGAGAGCAAAAGGCATGGTGACTTAGCTTCTAAATAAGTTTTTGATTGGCTGGCTAGGCCATTATCAGTTTCCTGCACTGGCTAGGCATAGACTGAAGTTTTCTATTATCAGCCCCATCCAAGCCTCAGCTGCAGTCCATCAGAACGCTTTGTCAGAACCCCAACTCCCAAGCAATTGTTTTCTTTTGAGAAGTCCTTCTCAGCAAATGAGGACTGTTTACAGGAGACCTACAGACCTCTGCTTGACCTAATGAGATGCCTGAATTTCTCAGCCTCTGCCTCTGAGGCAGGCTTTCTTCCTCCTGGCATGGATGGATCTGTAGCCATTCATTTCTAAGAGATCAAGTTCCATCTCAGAGGATGAGTCCTTCAGCAGAGGCATGGTATGTGGAGGTTGATGTGGTGGCCTGTAATAGTGCTTCCCCATCCATAAAAAGGAGGCAGCACCCTATATAGGAAGGGTGGCCAGTTATCCTCTTTTACAGAGGACTGTCCATTATGAAAGATTTTGCATACCACTCATCAATTCAGATGGGGCTGCACCCAAGGAATTCAAAGAAGCCTAAGACTTGGAAGGGCAGTAATGAAGGAACTAGAAATTATCATCAAATGTAAGAACATTTCATTGGAGACCAAAGTCAAGATCATAGGATCACAGAATAGTAGAGTTGGAAGGGACCAAGAAGGACATTGGGCCTAATCCTCTGTTCAGTTACACTCAACACTCAAAGCCTAATCCTCTGTTCAGTTACACTCAACACTCAAAGCCTAATCCTCTGTTCAGTTACACTTAACACTCAAAGTTACTCCATAGTTCTCACATAACTGTTCAGCTGCAACTTGAATCATTCACACCATTATATTCCCAATCACTATATATGGGTATGAAAGCTGGACAGTAAAGATAACTGATCAGAAGAAAATGGATACCTTTAAAACATGGTGCTGCAGGAGAGTTTTGTGAATACCCTGGACTGACAGAAAGCTGAATAAGTGGGTTCTAGGTCAATCAAGCCATAACTTTCCCTAAAAGCAAAAATGACAAAACTGAGGCTGTCACACCTTGGGTGTATCATGAGAAGGCAATACCCACTGGAGAAGATAATAATGTTAGGGAAAATTAAAGGCAGATGAAAACATGAAGAAAGCAGAAGAAGATCAAACATGAGATGGAGCAATTCCATTGGGGAAACCAATTGCCTTGACTTTACAAGAGCTGAGCAGTGCGGTCAAGGGCAGGATATTTTGGAGGGCATTCATTCATAGGGTTATCTTAAATCAGAGATGACTTGATGACACATAACAACAACAATCCTTTGTTTGAAAGACTGTTCTGTTCAATAGTAGTTAAAAAATAATGAACCCTAACAACTGTTGCCTATCCACAGTTAGCACCTGGACTACAGACTGAACAGGCAATATGGTGAAATGGACTGTATAATAATTTCCAGATTTGCACCTGTGCATATATAGTAGCATAAATCAATGTTTTGCAAACCACCATCCCCTTTTTTGCTGATGAATTTCCTCTTTTTGGATGATTCATAAGTGACGCACCCAATCTACAGGTCTGAAGATAACATAGGCAAGATCTATCCTTTCCCCTTCCACACCCAGAGCCTTATCACTGGAACTGGTTTCATATGATGGGAGGGAGTAGATACTCTTTTTAAACCATTGTGATGATACATGCAATCATCAATACTATATTTGCTTCTAGTGCCAGGTACTAGAGGACCTGTGGTCAGTATCAATAAGCAGCAAACTGTGTCAATGTGTGCGTGCGCACAGAGAGAGAGAGAGAGAGAGAGAGAGAGAGAGAGAGAGAGAGAGAGAGAGAGAGAGCGCTATTCTGATTGAGAAGTCCTGGGAACTGTCAAAAATGTTGCTGTCAAGAGATTTCCTGGCATACAATTTCTCAGGGAGTTCAACATTAACTTTCTGTTGAATATCTGCCTCAGAAACTCAGTGAAATAGATAACATTTTTTCCTAATCTCCGTAACGTTCTTTATGAGAGCTTCATGTTTTCTCCGTGATACTCCCCAACCAGCTATGTTGCTTCTTAATAAAACAAGCTCAGAGTAAATAAATGGCAGGAGAACCACACTGCAGACTCTTGATTGTTACCTTAATTTGAACATTGAGTCAAAAGGGAGGGCCGAGTTTCTGAACATATTTAGCTATTTGAAAATGCCCTCACTATTCCATTGAGGGTTTTGTTTGTTTGTCTGAGTAGGGAAGGGGGCTTAAATAATGATTAAAATGTTAATTGTTTGGGTCTCCATGGCTTACAATAAGAAAGCATAGCATAACATTGCATCAAAATGTGTGATCATAGCTTCTTGCCAGAAGCCATGGTGAATTGTGGAGCAGTACACCTAAAAGCATGAGGAGTGACCTGCTGGATCTGCTCAAAGGTCCATCTAGTCCAGCATTTTATTTTCCGCCATGGTCAACCAGATGCCCATGGTGAGCCCACCAGGAGAATAATAGCTTGCTCCCACTGTTCTCCCACAACTGGCATTCAGAGGCATGCTGCACAGCTTCAAGGCAGCATGGATTAGGAGCCAATGATTTTCTAGGAAGCTGTCTAATCTCCCTTTAAAGCTGCTTCAGCTGGTAAACCTCATCACATCTGGTGGAAATGAATTTCATTGTTTGACTGTACTCGTTGTGATGAAGTGGTTCCTGTTGTCTGAACACCCACTGCTCAACTTCATTGGAAATTCCCAGGTTCTAATATTATGGGAGGAAGAAAAACTTCCAATCTGTTTTCTCCACACAATAAATGTCTATCAAGTCCCCAGCTAGTCACTTTATTTCTAACATGCCTCCCATACTGGAACTTTTCCTTATGGGAAGCTGATCGTTTAGTTGTCCCTTTCTGCATCTTTTCCAACCTGACAGTCTCTCCCAACAATACAGAAGCTTAAGGGTTGGTGGGAATGGCCATGTCAGCAGCTGGCTCTGATGTGCACGTGTGTGTGTATGGGCCTAGACAGCTCTTGTGCCAGTGGTTCTCAAGACGCCATCTCCTTTGCAGTCTGCAGCAGTGATAGCGAGCAATGGGATCTCCTGAGGGGTAGGGCTTGGAATAGGCCCCTCCTGGACTGAATTGGGAAGTACATCTAGCTTAGAGGCATGAAGTGTGGGTTTCTTTATGGGCACAAGAACTGGGGGCTACAAGTGGTCATTCTACAAGGAAGAAGGATGGTGACCACTCATGCATTACTCAAGAAGAGAAAACTTCATCCAAAAATAGGACATACATTTGTATAACATTTCCATATGTAAATTTATATGCACAGGTACCAATTTAGCAATAATAACTATCATTTAAGTAGAAATACTGTATCAAGGTGGGGAAGACTGTAACCAGATTGCTTGTCCACCTGCTCAGTTTGCTGGCCAATTCTTGGCAGTGCTAGTATGCAGAGCAACTTCAAGACCCTGGTGCTTTCCCTCCATAAAGTTTTTTGACCTTGAACCAGACTTGCAGTAGCTCTTCAAAGCAAAGGACTGCCCTTTGTAAGGTGGGACACTTTCCCACCCTTTGGGTAAGGTAGATAAGAAAGGATCCACTGTGGAAAATATTCTGGAAAGAGTCACCAAAGTTGCACATTATTTTCAAATTTTCATCTGAGGCCTATGGATCCTGAAAGGTCATCTAGTGGGAATTTGCAGTTCATACAATGGCCCATTTAGCATGAAAGATACCAGGCAACATAGCTCAAAGCTGTTGCAGAATCACCTAGCTCAACCACGAAGGAGTGATTTTCTTGGTCTTCAGTTTAGGACACAAAATCATAGCCTAAAAAAAAAAGAACTGTCACCACTATTAATGTTGAAACTGCTCCTTAGGAAAAGAGGAAAGAAAACATCTGCTTGGAAAATAAGATAAACCTTCAAAGTACTTTTGGCTAAGAACTATACTCATAGGAGGACAAGCATTGATTGAATTATGAAGTGGATGGGGAAGCCCATTGCAAGATAATTAATAACACTTGCTGGAAAACAAAGGACAGAAGTGCGTGACTCCAAATCACGCAGGATTTGCCCACATCCACTTGGCTGAGTAAGCGGGGTGTTTTTCAAACTATGGCTTGATTTTGCTCATACAACATTTTTCTTAACCACCCTTTAAACAAAAATGAAAATAGGCTTCCCACAGCTGTTACTAGCTGTTGAATACTACAATGCTCTAGGGCATCTAGTTTAAAGACAATGAAAATCATTGGATTTAGGTATCCCTTACTCTGCATAGTCTTATCCTATGGATAGCTTCAGTGAGCTGCTAAAGGTGCACTTCTAAAAAGTTTTTTTTCTGTCTATGCATGTATGAGATCTTATACGGCTGCTTTGCCCTGCGAGATGTGCAAATCGGCAATACTTTGCTGAAGTTCTCTGAATTCTTTCTCAAAGTACATTCTGACTTGGGTCCTTATCAGATTGCAAACTTATTTACCTATTTAGTTGTAGGGGTTTTTTTTAAAGAAAAGGCCATGCATATTTTATGCATATTTTTCCAAATATATGCAAATATATGCAACAACTGTGCATATCTCATTCTCCTTCCATTGATTAAAATGTATTTGTGCACTTTTTCTGAAAGGATGTGCATTTTTCATGCTTATTTTTCAGATATATGCATACTGTCAAATACATTTTTGGGGTCCAAGCATTACAGTGCAAGCTTGAAATTCATCAACTTCCACTGCAGATTTTATCTGAGCTTATGTTCAGTCCAGAGGGTGAAAACTGGGTAAATCCTGATCAGAAATGAACTCGAAATAATGTGGTGTAGTGGTTAAGAGCATGGGACTGGGACTCAGACAATTTGGGTTCTAGTCCCCGCTCAGCCATGGAGCCAACTGGGTGACTTTGGGCCAGTCACAGACTCTCAGCCCAACCTACCTCACAGGGTTGTTGTTGTGGGGATAAGATGGAGGAGGAGAATGATGTAAGCTGCCTTGAGCCCTTTGTAGGAAAAAGGCAGGATATAAATCGAAAAATAAATAAATAAATAAAATAATCTCATATATCCCTTCTCTAGGTGTTTCACAATCACACTTGTGATTGACAAAAGGCAGGATACTATCATGCCATTGCATTAATGCAAATTACACTATTCTAGCATAAGCATCTTTAGTGCAGTGGCAAAAATGCAAGCTTACAGAATAGGAAGGCACCATGCAAGCTAACACCAGTGGGACATAATGTGCAGTACTACAGTGATACAACACCATATTAGTGATAGGGTTGGGAAGCTGTCTCTCTCGTATTTGTGGAACAAAGGGTGCTCAGTCAGCCATCTTCTTCTGTGTCAGGTGCAGTGGTGGTGCTGCAGGGGGTGCAGAAGAGGGATGCTGCTTGTGCCATGCAAGAAGCACAATTCCTGGGAAGGACCCAGTGAACACTGGTAGCACCCAGCAAGAACTTAGACTCAGGGCTGCTGCAAAGTAGACCAGAGTCTGGGGAGCTGAACTCAGGGATTCTGTCAGATTCCCATCCTCAAGCGGATTCTTCACACATACCTACTTTTCTTTCCCAAAAAACCCTCTTGTTTCAAATATATTTCATGGAAAAATAGGAATCCCATTTCCCTTTTTTGTAGTGGCTTATCCTCGTGGAAACAGTGCTGCTAAAAAACAAAACAAAACAGAAAACCCTTCCCTAAACACCAGACACCCTCAGCATCAGTATATTTTTATTTCCAACCTCAGATAACTTTTAACTTTATTAAGCATTCCAAAATGTATGATCATCATGCCCGATGGAGAGGTCTGGAAGTTTTGAAAGTTCGCCCACAATTTTGTGCATATTTGGTTAGCCTTAATCAAGGTATTGCATGCCTGTGGATTTCAGAATTTTCCCTATGGACCAGCACAACTTACATGGTTTTATTATGTGACTTTTAAGTTTGAACAACTTTAACATGGTTTACTCCTTGTGCTTGTACTGTTTTTGTTTTGTTGTAAGGAGACAATTGGCCATTTTGTTTGGGGGATGTCTGGAAACAGCATGGTGGGGGGGCGGGGAGCGGGAGAAGGTTACACCTAGGGATGTTCCAGGAAATTGACCAAAACTGCTTGCATAAGTGAATGGATCAGTTTCAGAAAAGAGGTTTGGGACAAACAGGCAACCCAGCTCACTTTAAGTAGCTGCCTGCCTTGAATCTGTTTGCACTTCTCCTCTAGCATGGGTGGCTTCCTTTGTAGGAAGAGAGTGATCCGCACCTGCAGTGCTGATACATCATTTTCCTTTCCTTCTTCAGATTTCTTTTCTGTTTTTCAGAAAATTTCCCCCTTTTTTCCTGTTTCATTAGGCTGGGTGCCTCTAAGCAATTCTGAGAGGGTAATATTCCTGGGTGGCTCAGCCCACAGATTCCTGTTTCTACCCAAATTCATTACTTCTTCCTTCCTGGATATGGTGTGAAGCTGGGCACAGAGGAACTGAACAGAATTTGCTTGTAATCTGAGATGTTAGAATTTAAGAACATAGGAAGAGCCATGCTGAATCAGAGCAAAAAATCTATCCGGTTCAGCACTCTGTTCCCACAGTAGCCAACAAGAAGCCTACTGGAAACCTGCAAGCAGGACATGAATGCAATAGCACCAGTCAAAAACAATTACTTAGTGCTACTTTTGGAAGACTTCCACATGCACCAACTTCTCCTACAACAATTACACACACAGCTACAGCATATCTCACGTTCCAAACTTAATAAGCCTGCTTTGCACTATGAACTGTAGACACAATTCCAGCTATACCATGGTCCCAAAATGTGGAGGTAAACAGTTGCTTCCCCCTCAGGTGAGGCCAACAACAGTCCAAGCACATGGATGACATCACCTAAATCCTGTTGCTCTTGGCAGCAGTGTAAAGGAGACATTGTCTGTGGTCTTTTCTTCCCATAAAAAACACACTGGCAGTCTTTCCCTCTTCTTATTTCAGACACATTTGGGTCCCAAATAACACATAGAACAAAAGATTAGGACCTTCTTCTTACATAATTGATGTTTAGGTGGACAAGAAATCTGATAGGATGTCTGGGAATAAAAAGGGAAGGGAATCTTGCTTGATTTTGTAGTACTGAATGTTCTCCATTAGGCTTCAACATGCTCAATAGCATATGGAATTAGACAGAGTAAAGGAAAAGATGTTATACCAGGTGGTAGGAAAGGGTTTAGCTGTTTGAGCAGCCTGATCAAATCTCAAATCCCATTCAGATTTGGGATAACTAATGGGTTTTTTTAAGGGTTGAAGTAGTAGTAGCTTTCTGCCTGCCCATTTTTAAATACATTCCCCACACACCATGGTCCTTATTGAGGTCCTCCACACACTGCCATTTATGGCTGCCATTTACAAAATCCTTAATGAGATTAAAATCTATCCGCACATCTGCATTTCAACAAGTGACTTTGCCCTTACTGCTGTGCAGAAAAAAGGTGCAGGATGTGCTGTTCTGTCTTCCAAGACATGCAATATACCAACCTAACCTGCAAAGGAATACATTTAGAAGTCAACTTTATCACAGAAAAATACCATTTGAAAGCAATTTGGTGGTGACTCTTTACAGCAGTGGGTTAGGTTTTAGATCACTTCCAAGTTATGGTATCTGTTCTTTAGGGTATTACAGGGCTGGGAGTTGCTTATATAGGTAAGGTATTGATGGTATTTTGAGGAGTTAAGGATAATGGAACAAGGCTGGCACCTGGTCTCCTCAAACAGATGCTGGAGGGCTCTAGTAAAAATTACCACTGACACCTGTCCTGCCTCTTCCTTTTCCAGAGCAAATTCTTGACATTTCTTCTAGTGCTATGGACGGTCCACACAACATCACTCTGCAGAGCCCTGAACCGTAGTGGAAAATTAAAGGATCACCTTCAGTTAGGCATTCATAGGAGTGTTGCTGCTACCTGCTTACTGCCTGCCCAATGGAGTCAATGAGGAGTGCCTTGATGTGGGAAGGGGCTCACCAGAGGTGCTATGCAGAAGGCCCTCTAAAACCTGGGTCCATCCCTGTGGAAAGATCTGTCCTACTTGTGTCCCAGCAGGCTGAACACAGACTAGTAACTCATCATCAAACATAGTAAACCTGATCTTTTGCTACCTGCCTTGGGCTGCAAAAGCAATGCCTCTCATGCAGGTCATAATATATGATTCAGCTTGCTGGCTTGGACACAGCTTGCATGGGCCTGCTTGGAAAATAATAGAGGTATTTTCAAAGTTAACTGAATTCTGATTTGTGAATAAAGATGAACAGGTACAAGGGAGAGGGTCTTATCGTTGGTGGTTCTCTGATAGCAGGAAGTTCTCCCAAGCAAGATCCACTTGAGGTCAACATAGTTGACATTTCAGTACTGGATTAAGACTTCCCCTACTACCAGGCATTTGATGGGTCCTGGGATTTTTATTTTTTATTGCATAAAATTGTTTTATATTTTTGTATGCATTCCATATATATACTGTAACAGCATAATAATGTCATGGGGGTTATAATGGCTTTCGGGGCTTAATCTCTGTAAACTGCCCAGAGACCTCTGACTATTGGGTGGGGCAGAAATGTAATGCATGAATTGAAATGACGCAAGTGAAAACAAGTTTCTTTCCAACCATAGCTGGAGAGTTAATTGTGCAGATATTCAGAGGTTTTTATGATACGGATGATAAAAATGAACTTAGCAAAAATGCAAGCATGCAGCAACTATGCTGAAATGTAGAAAGAAGTTATGTGATATGTACTGCCCTAGACTGTCCAGAGTCTCTGTTGTTCCTCCAGTATCAGTGAGAATGCTGCTTCAGGATAGCTTTTCGGGGCCACGGCTGCATTTGCAAACAATGAAGCCCTATATTCATTTTGGTTTGCATTTTGTTAGACTTTCCTAATAATCAATATCTTCAACCAGCACACTCAAACTAAAGAACTCAAGAAGAATACTTAAATTATTCCCAGCATCAGCAGAGATGTAACACCCCATTCTATTAATACAAGGGAGTTTCCCAAGACATCTATTAATACCGCTATACAAATGTTTTTAGAAAGTCCTACTTCTATATGGCAGTAAAAGTTTTGTGGTTTAACCTATTTAGATGATTCTTACATATAACTATATTTTAAAAAACCTTCCTTCTGAGAACAGTGTTAGCAGTTTGACAGGATCTTTGGGTTTTATAACTAGATCTGCAGTGGAGTACTATTTGGGGCAAATCTGCCAGCTGTGAGGACATATTATATGAAGTATAATATACAGCCTTGATTATCAGGTCTAGACTGAGCACTAAATTGTTCTGCTTAACAGTTTGTGTAGTTGCTAATTTAATTACCAATACAGAAATGGCACCTTCCACTTGAGTTCTTGGTTCAGCTGATGCAAGGCTGCTGACTGCATTTAGTGTAAAGCTTTTTATTCTTGTGCAGTTACAGAGCCTAAGCTTGGAGTACGTGCTAAAATCTACGAAGAATGTAACAACTCAAAGCATATCATAAGGATTACCTTTAAACAAACACACACAAGCAAAATGGGCCTGTCTTTCCCTGGCCTTATCTTCCTGTTTTCTCAGATTCTAAGTCCCACTAAGCTCAGTGCTGCTTGCTCTCTAGTTAAGTGAGCAGGCACTGGTATTATTGGGCACATGCCAAAGCCTATGCCTCAACCCAGGACTACTGCAAATCCCTGGAGATTTCTGGCATTGCTCCTTGTCCTTTTCATTCTCCTTGATGACACTGCCTGCTTGCCTTGCCTGAATAAACAAGCAGGCAGTGATAGGTGAGTGGGGAAGCAATAATATCCTTTGCTGTTACTCCGCATCTGAAGAATGGTGTGGAGTGGGATTAAAGGGAGAGGGAAGTGGTGGGTAATGGCAACATTGACATGGAGAAGAAGATAGGCACAGCCTGTGAAAGGGCCCCCCTGAGAACAACCTTCTAGTACCTGGAACTAGCACTGTAAATATGGTAAGGGTCAAAGGTATCTATACTTTTGGAGCTGTACCATTTGAGAACAAGATAGCAGCATTTCTGTTGGCACCCATCAGAACCCTGCTAGATCAGAAGAAAGGTCCATCTAGTTTCCATGGGAAACCCTGTACAAGCAGATACCTCTCCTCCCCCCTGCTGGTTTTATTTTGGTTTGTACCATTTCTCAGGCTTCTTTACTTAGCGTTATTTTTTCTAATGGGGAGGGTTGCATGCTGCAACTATCCAGCACCATCTTAATTTGGGTTCCACAAAGGGTGCTTGTGTTTCTGCTGTGCAGACTCAGCCTCTGCCTTCTATGTAGGCTCTTGCACCAGTTACTTTTCTTTAGTTACACAAGTTTGTCTTTTGGGAAATGAATGCTGTAAGTGGGCATGCCCACCAGGGCAGCCATTTTAGGAAAGGACAAACCCCGCTCCATGGCAGATCGGTTATAAGAGTGCCCTTGCCAGTTTCACAATTCTAAAATGTGTGGACTGATCCCCCCAAAGTTGCAGACATAGAAACAGAGCGAATCAGAAGGGGTCTTTCGGGCTATGTAGTCTGACCCCCAGCTCCAGCCGGCTCCGCTCACGACATGCCCACCATGGGCATGTCCAGCCTATCTTTGAACACCAACATATTCCCTCTGAGTCTCTTCTTCAGGCTGAAGAGACCCAGTTCCCTCAGTCTCACCTCATATGGCATCCCCTGCAAACCGGCCATCAACCTTGTGGCCCTATGCTGCACTGACTCTAACCTAGCTATATCCTTTCTGTAATGAGGGGCCCAAAACTGAGCATAATACTCCAGTTGCAGGCACACCAGAGTCATATAGAGTGGTAGTAATACCTCTCTTGATCTAGACCCTTGATCTAGTCTAGATTCTGTTTCCCACAGTGGCTGAGCAGATACCTGGACAACCTGCAAGCATGGTGTGAAGGCAAAAGCCAGGGTACTGGCAACAACTTCTGTAAAGGTGGTCAAGTTGGAATGTGGCAACAAAACAAACCATGTAGGGTTATTAGTAGCTGCTGATTACTGTTCTTTTATCTTTCATATTCCCTGCCAGAAGAGTAACATTTTGCAATGATGAGTGAGACAGTGGGTGGGGAAAATATGTTTCTCTTCAATATTCTTCAGCAGAGAACTTGGAAACTTCACCTTCACCCTTTATTTAAAATAACAACAACATCTGAAGTGTGAGAAAAGGAATTGCTTTTAGTGATCCAGTGACTCCATGATGTGGGAAAGGGTTACATTGCATAAAACCTTAACATTTGCTTGATGGAAAGCCTCACTTTTAAAATCAGAAAGGCTTCATTGTGAACCTAATGGCAGCTGTGAGGCAAAAATATCCAGCTATCAGTCTAAATCCAATAGTTTATAGCATAGTTGATTCCAAGTAACTTTTAGCCAGAGTATTACAGTCACCATGCAGAATTCTCAGGAAACTATTTTTTTTAAAAAAGCAATTCTTATGTATTGGCAGAACATTTTACCATAGCTGTTTTTATTCCCCAACTTGGTATTTTCCAGTGTACATAAATACTTAGAGGAGACTTTTCCAAAGTTTCCTAAGTTATGTGAGTTTACTCAGAGCCTAATTTAGGTCTGACCTTGTTGATGTTTTGCTCCAGGGGCTGTCTGCAGTGTCAGGCCTCAACCCTTGGACTGTGTGAAGTAATAATAGACCATCTCTGATCATGTGCTGAGTGCTTTTACTTTACAACTGCCACTAATCACACATCTTAAGTAATGGGGAGACTTCTAGGGTAGAGTAGAATGGTTTCTAGAGAGGCATAAACTGAGGCCTAGCCAGCCTCATTTTAAAAACAACCTGTTTTTAGCATCATTACCAAATGCACTGGTTAGTAATGCAACACCTCTCCACCCCTGCATGCTGTGTTTTGTGTATTATGCAACCTCACTCACTGTGTATCCACGTTGTGCATTAAAAAAGAGAGAGAGTAAGAAGTGTTACTTTTATGGGTGAGTCTATGTTTCTATGCCTTTGTCCATCCTAGGCCTCACGGACCCTTGTGCTGCTTCCTCTGGGGTTTTACTGCTTCACAGCAGGGTGTTAATTTCCTGTTTTGAGTCTGTCACAGATGAATTCGCAGCCACCATTTGAGAAAAAATAGAGGAGGAGAAAAAGAAGAAAAGGAGAGAAAAAAATTAAAAGCACCCTGCTATGCTGGCAAAGGCACCAATAAAGCTCTAAAGTTGAAAGGTGGCCCTAGTGTTTCCTCACCGAGCAACACGGAGAGACCTTTCTCTCCATTTTTAGATGCATTGTTTGTGAAGAATCCTGTGCCCCCTCCCCTCAGCTCTTTCTTTCATTTTAATTACAGCTACACAGAGAGGTTAAGCAAGTCATATTTGCGTTTGGAAATACGTTTTGTGGTCCCTTGGGCTGCAGTGCATATGCTGCGCTTCTGCGTGAGCTTTTAAAATAGTTGCTGAGGCCAACCTTTGAAAAGTGAACAGTGAAACATGAGAGAGGGAAAGAAACAACTGAACAGAGAGAGGCAGTTGTGGAAATTTGAAGCGATTCTGGTAAAGGACAAACTTAAACAGCATGAAAAATGGCTATGGGCATAAGTTATCTTTGTTTTTGGTTTCTGCAAAGAGGAAGCATTCATCAGCAATGTTGCTGAAATCCTCCCCTTAGCTGCACTCTGGTATATTGAAACACAGAATTACAGCAGTCTTATCAGGGCATTCCTTAGCCAGTGTGGAATAGGCTTGCTACTTCCAATCTCACCACACCCCAGATTTTAGCACTTGCACCAGTAACAGCAGCTCAATTCTCCCCTCCTAGAGATACTGTGATGGCTTCAGTGGTTGAAAGTCTGCCTGTCACTGAGCTGGCACAAGAGACTCTACTGAAAACTGGAAGAAACTCATCATCTACCAGCATGCCCTTTGTTTATTCACTAATGTCTAGGCAAGCCTGGGAATTGTCAGACTTTAATCTGTATGAACATGCATAGGACTGTGTTCTTCAAAGCATCATGGCTTGTACCCTATTCACGTTGTTTTGAGAGAATATTATAGCAGGGATGATACTTGGACACAGAGTGAAAACACATCAGAATAACAGAATTAAAATGGCACTCAGTGCAACAGATCAACTTACATAATGAAGTCCCCCTTTATTTTTTTTTAAAGTTTTTGCCTGCAAATGGAAGGAACAGCAGAGACGAAGCCAACTAAGCCTGTGGTAGGGAGTTCTAGAGCTTTAGAGCAGCCACCAAAAAGGCCCTGTCTTGTATCCTCACCAAATGTGCCCCTCAAGGCCATGGAACCAGGCAAAGGGCCTCCCCTGATGATCTTAAAACTTGGGCAAGCTTGTATGGATGAAGGCGGCGTTATGCTCACATGACTCCAGTCCTCCGTCAGCTTCACTGGCTTCCCATTGAAGCCCGGGCCCAATTCAAGGTGTTGATTATGACCTACAAAGCCCTAAACGGCTTGGGTCCTGGCTACCTGAACGAGCGCTTACGTCCGTATATGCCCGACCGCCCTTTGAGATCTGCGGGAGAGTCCCTTCTCCGGGAACCCTCCATGAAAGAAATTAGGAGAGTAAGTACCCGGAGGAGGGCTTTCTCTGCGGTGGCGCCCAACCTATGGAATTCACTCCCCAAAGAGGTCCGCCTAGCACCGTCGTTACTGGTTTTTCGGCGCCAGGTAAAGACCTTTTTATTTAAACATCATTTCAATTGTTAAAACATATGATCTGGCCTGGGCAACTTCTTCTTCCTTCTCTTTCTCATCCTATATTTTTATTTTATACTGATAATTTTAATTTTGTATTTGTAAAGCAATGTATTTTTTGTATTTTTATATTTAATGGTAATTTATTATGTACTATTGTATTTCAATGTATTTTATCATGTTATGTACTATTGTATTTCAATGTATTTTATCATGTTGTAAGCCGCCCCGAGGTTTCGGCAAGGGGCGGCATAGAAATGTTATAATAATAATAATAATAATAATAATAATAATAATAATAATAATAATAAAAAGGCACCCTTTTGGGTAGGACTGACCAAAGCTGCCCTTTGTAGCACAGTCTGTGACAAGATGTAAAGGGTGATGGAGAGTAGGAATGTGTGAGGAATCCCTGGGCTCTGCTCTGCTTTGTCACAGCTGTGAGTCTGTTTCTGGAGAGCACAGGTAGCATTCTGGTTTGCCAGAACCAAGTCCTGCACAAAGACTGTACAAGCAGCGTCCCTCCTGTGTGTCACGTGCAGCAGCCTGTTTGCCCGTTGTACAACCTTGTTCCATGGGTGTTTGCAGACTTCCTCTTTGCTCAGCTTGCTTTGTAAGCCAGGGTTAAGCGGATTCCTCACACATTCCTACTCTCCAGCACCCTTTTGGGTAGGACTGACCAAAGCTGCCCTTTGTAGCACAGTCTGTGACAAGATGTAAAGGGTGATGGAGAGTAGGAATGTGTGAGGAATCCCTGGGCTCTGCTCTGCTTTGTCACAGCTGTGAGTCTGTTTCTGGAGAGCACAGGTAGCATTCTGGTTTGCCAGAACCAAGTCCTGCACAAAGACTGTACAAGCAGCGTCCCTCCTGTGTGTCACGTGCAGCAGCCTGTTTGCCCGTTGTACAACCTTGTTCCATGGGTGTTTGCAGACTTCCTCTTTGCTCAGCTTGCTTTGTAAGCCAGGGTTAAGCAGGAGAGGAAGTCCACAAACACTAGAGGGATGGATTCCGCAGAGCATCATTGCAACTCCAATTGAGAGAACAGGTAAGCTCTCTAAAGGGCCAGACTGGCCACAAATGGGACTGTTATGGCTCTCTGTCCTGGCCAAATGCCTGGCTCTGAGGTGATCCTTCCTCAGAGCTAGGCACTGTGGGATGGGTGTTACTGTGAACAGGACACCTGTGTGCTCACTCAGCCTGCTGTCCAGGTGCTAACAGTGGATGGACCACTTTAGGGCTCCGGTGCTCCCTGCTTATGGGTCTTCATCTTTGAACTAGATTCCGTTAGACAGCCCTTCAAACAGAGAACTGCATTCAAAGAGAGAACTACTCCCTGATCGCTATTCAAAGAGAGAGCTGTCCACTGTAAACATGAATATTCTACTGGCCTTGCTTGCCAACCTTAATCTGACATCCTCAGAACAGATTTCCTTTTATTCTCATTAGTTTGAGAAAATACTTGAAATGAACCACAAATACTTTCCCAACCCTTTCACTAAATTAAGGGAGAATTATCTATGGTAGCCAAATAACTTGAGTGGGCTCCCTCTTAGCGGGGTACATAAGAATATAGAAATCTGCCTTACATGGAAGCAATATAGGTCCATCTTCCCAATATTATTAACACAGACTGGAAGTAGGTCTTCAGGATTTCAGGAAGAAGCTTTTCCAATTCTAGTTGGAGAAGTCTGGAATTAAACCTGGGACCTTCAGCATGCAAAACATGTGTTCTACTATTGAGCTATGTCATTCATAATCGTGGCATCAAATGATAGAAGAGTTGGAAGGGGCCAAGAAGGCCACTAGGCCCAACCATCTGCTTAGAGCAGGACTCCAAGTTAAACCATCCCTAAACAGATTGCTGTCCAGTTGCATCTTGCATTCCTCCAGTCTTGGAGAGTCCATGACCTCTGTAGGTAATTGGTTCCATTGTTGTATTGTTCTAACAGGGATCTTTCTTGATGTTCAGCCAGAAACTGGCTTCCTGTAACTTTGGTCCATTATTCTGTGTCCTGCACTCTAGGATGATTGAGATCTTAGACTTCTTGTGTGTGACAGCCTTTCAAGTACCTGAAGAGTGGTATCATACCTCCCTTCAATCTTCTCTTCTCAAGGTTAAACTTCCCCAGTTCTTTCAGATTCTCCCCCTAGGACTTTGTTTCCAGGCGTCAGGTCATCTTCATTGCCCTCTGAATCTTTTCCAATTTCTCTGCATCTTTCTTAAGCTGTGTTGCCTGGAACTGGATGCAGTACCCAAGATGAATACTTCACATGATTTGGCCCTTAATGCAGCCAAAATAGCTTGCTTGCTTGCTTGCTTATTTATTTATTTATTTATTAAAACATTTCTATGCCGCCCCTTGCCAAGGCCTCGGGGCGGCTTACAACATCAAATACAAAATACATTAAAACACCTTTTTTGCAGCCACCACATTGTTAACTCATATTCAGCTTGTGAACTACAACAATTCCAAGATCCTTCTTGCTTGCAATATTGTTGAGCCAATATCCCCCATCTTGTATCTGTACATCTGTTTTCTTTTACTTAGGTGCAGAACTTGGTATTTGTCCTTACTAAATTTCATTCAGTTGTTTTCAACCCTATCAAGACAACCTTGAATATGGTTTGCTTTTCAGTGTATTATCTATCCCGCCCATTTTTTTTTTTTTTTTTTTTGTCATCTAAAAATTTGGGAAGCATTCCTCCTACCTCTTCATCTCTCATCCCATAGATATGCTTTTGGTTCCTTTCACTTAGGTGCAGAAATTGGCATTGACAGAGTTCAGCAAGTACAACCACATTCTGTACAACAGTCTTGACTGGAAAGAATTATGCTTTCTAGTGAAAAATATTATATTGTGCTTTGAGACCTGAGACATGGTAATATCTTAAAAGCAGAAACACCTTTTCAGGAAAGATGTCTAGAGCTCTAAAGACAAATGGACAATTAATGGATACTTCCTTCTAAGAGGATCACAATCTTCTGAAATAATAAATTTTTGATGCTCAGCAAAGTGACAATCTGGGAAAGCCCCAGTTTGCACATATAAAAACTGAAAGGGAGCATTGATCAAGAAAAAGAAATAAGTTAAAACACAAGCAGCACCTCCTACTGACAATATTTTTGCTGATAGATCATGTGCAAAAGTACCAGACTCCTGAATAAGGGGTAATATGCATACTTCTTATGAATTTTATGATAATTCCACATGGTAAAACCAGAAATTATGTTTCTTTAAATGAGATATTTCACTGCATCTAGTGGATTTCAATGTTGATGTAATTACTCAGTAGCTTTACTGTTGTAGCGCTGCACAGGTAGATGGGATATGAAAACAAAAACAAAACTCCAGTCTTAAACCTCTGGAGTGAGTTTACTTTTATCATAAAGTGTCTCTTCATGTATGTTACTGCATCACAGAGTTGTAGCTCAGTAGTTCTATTTATTAAATTTATTTATTAAAAGCTTTTCTTTCTAGCTTTTCTATTTTCCTTACAGAATGTCACAGGACAGAATAGAAAAGTTCTAGTCTGATACATTCATTCCCTTCACTGGACTAAGTTTCTTTTTGCCTTTGCTCAGAAGTCCTGTATCAAAGTTGCTGTCTGTTTAGGAAGTGGGTCCATCATATTCCTTCAGGGTCCATTCTACAACTTTACACAGATTTGTGGATTCTTCTTACTCCTTATCTGTGAATTAGGGTGATTGAGAGAGAAACGTGTGCAATTAAGACAGAAGCCTAGATGAATCACATATTTTTCTTTGAACTGCTCTTAGTGAAGAAGCTGTTTAATGGAAGCATTTCTTTATATTTTTTCTGATGGTCATCTTTAAGACAAGAACTACAGTGATGACCTCTGACTAAACCTCACAAGAACATCCACTATGGACTTGCAAGAACACCATCACTGTTTTTGAGTTTTATTTGCTTCTGGGTTGGCCATTGTGGTCAGCCATTGCTGCTTCCCGATACTGATTGAGGAAATTGAAATTTACATGCTTGCTCACTATTAGAAACAGATGAGCAGAACTTAAGGAGATGAGTCAGATTTGCTTGGAGCCAAAGGCAAGATTGATATAGTTAACCAGGTCTGTTTTGTGGCTTGCGTGTTTGTGGTTTATATTAGTACATCTTAGATGGGTTTTGAAAAATAGCAGCAATAAAAAAATGAAAGAAAAACGGTTTACATGGGCATTAGAGTTTGACTCCTGGGATCTAAATTTCTCCTTTTTCTCTATGAATACTGGTGTACTTATCAATGTATATGCTTTTCAAACACACATAACCTTAGCTGGCTGAGGGGGTGGTAATGGAATAATGTGGTATATCATATTCCAATCTCTAGTGGCTTTTCCATTCAAACACTCTCAAGACATCTTCAACCATCTCCAGTCATTAGCTCCCTGTCAGGAAACAGCCAACCATCTTGGGTCATTTACAAGCAAGCCATCTGTCTCATACAGAAGATGGCTGCCTTGCCTCCATTCTCTTGTAGTTACTTTTTCTTACCTTCTACTTTGTTTCCTGGTTCTTTCCTCCTCCTCTCTGGCTTGCTTCATTCCCCATCTTGCCTCCTCTTGATTCCTTTCCTTTGCTTTGACTGGTCACCTTCTCTTTTCTCAGCCTCTTCCTGCTGAAGCTCACCAAGGCTGTCATTAGAGACAATGGATACTGCTTGGACCCTTCCCTCCACAGCAAACCTGATTTCACTGCTTCGCTGGAGGATCTTCTGGCCTACCTTCTGCTTTCCTAAGCTATTGGGTGAAGAAGCAACTATGTCCATGCCTTAGCTTGGTAAGTCCTTCAGACATGCTTGCTGTCAGAAAGATGTCAGCCCTTGGTTTAGTGTTGGTCATTCATAGATCAACAAGACAAAGTACATGCCAGTATTATTTTGGTTAAATCTAAATCTGAGTCATGAATTTTGAATAGATAAATAATAGCTTTCTCTATTCATTAATAATTATGTGGACCTTTGTTTATATTGGTGTCTCCCCCCCCCCACACACACAACATTCAAAATGATTTCAGTGAATGGACATCATAACATCATTTTGGGGCTTTTCTTCCATTCCCTTGTGTTGAAAGCAGCCATGCAAAGCCATCAAGACCAAACTATGATGCCAACAACACAGTGTATGTTTCACCCCTCTGGCTTATTGTAAAATTAACCACCATTTACAATCTAGCAATTTTAACTTGGTAATGGACAACACATAAACTACTATGGGGACAAAAGTGATTATTCTGCCTAACTTATGCTATAAATAGTTCTTGTTAGTTTTGGTGAGAGAATGGTGGCTCCTGCTTAGACCATTTGAGCTAAATATATGGGTTAACTGAATTATTCTGCTAATTTGCTTGCAACTTAGGTTGCTGGCTCTGATTTCTCCCCACTAAACATACATTCCACATCTGATTAGGAATAGATATGTCCAGATTTAAAAAGGGACTGTGTATCACACAAAAGTGTACACTACACAGTCCTATATTAGCTCCAAAATCATGAAACACTGATGGCAAAATATATTATCATGAAAGAGGCTACAAAAGGGGCAAATGTTTATTCCCTTAAATTCAAATTTATGCACTGTTGATCCAGAAGAGAAGGCAGTGGATCCAGACAGGATATTTGGCCAGCAATGAGGTTGGCTCGCTCGCTCGCTCGCTCGCTCGCTCTCTCTCTGTGTGTGTGTGTGTGTGTGTGTGTGTGTGTGTCTCAGCTCTCAGCATTCATTGATGGAACCAATGTAAAATACCATGTGTTATCCCTAGAACATAAAGTAAAATATTAGTAAAGAAGAGAATGCCTCTGAACTCTCTTCGGAGTGTCAGTCTCTTATAATTGATTAAATATGGTCCACCCTCCATAGTCCAGGACTGCAGGTTAACTTTCTAGCACTCATCTTCATTTTCCCCCCTTTTTATAGAATAAAATATTGTTGTAGAAAGATAGATTGATGGACTAGATTGAGAGAGAAGGAAAAGAATAAGAAATAAAGTGATGGTAAATAATTCTGTGGGAAAACCAAGCCTTCCCATGTGATTTAGCAGCTATACAAAAAATAGGGGAAGGCCCATAGCTCCAGGAGAAGGTACAGCTCCATGGCAGAGCACTTGCCTCATGTACAGAAGGTACTGAGCTAGGTGCCATGCTTACCTCTGATGCAAAGGTTTCAGAGGAAGGGCCTGATGCAGAGATGCAAGGACCTGATTTAGGGACTAGGCAAGATATAGATGGTTAGGGTGCTGGGAATTTGCCTCTGCCTGGTTTCATAGTAAATTGCAGCCCAAGGGAGGCCATTACTCATTCTCAAATACCACCTGGGCTCACCATGGGAGATGTACCCTAGTTTTCCCAGTCTGAGGAATACTCTTTCATAAGTGGTCTGGAGCAGATTGGGGTGAGGACCTGGTATGTTCAAGACTGTCTTCTTGGCAATGCTGGTGGCTGGAAAGACTAGAAGAAAAACAGGTGGGTTTGTCTCCAGGTAAAGATTAATCATGGAGCTAGATGGACAGGAACAGCTCTCTGGTCTTTCTGCCCCAGCAGAAAAGCTAGCAAAATGGGGAAAATGGGCTATGAGTACTACATCAGTGGCCCTGGCTTGCTCTGCTCTTGAACCCTGCACTCCATGCCTTGGGATCTGGCCTCAAATCCTGTGCCTTGAGATCCTGTTTTGGATTAAACTGCTAGGCTTTAAGAACCTGACCATCTTGATTGGATAATCTGGCTTTATCTGAACTCAGGTTCACCCTGGACTTTAATCTATGGACTCTAGTGAGGTGCTTGCATTCTGCTGCAATAAAAGTGTTTGCTTTTTCTTGAACATGAGGCTGTTTGCTGAGGTTGCAAGGGAGTCAGATTTGATATGTGAGTGGCTACCTAGACATCACCCAAAAAGGAGAATTGGTTCTGCATATGCTGATTCTGTATAGAGATACAGATTTAGAAATAATTTCTGTAAATTAGAAATTCAGTGCATTGTACCATAGTGAGAAAGGTTGTGACCTGCTCAGTCTCTTGTCCAGGTATTAATTGCTGTTGCACATGTTTGAAACACCATGTATCCCTTCTTTTGGGTGTCCTCTCTTTAAAAGGACTTTGAATAGGCAGCTCTTCAAACAGAAGATACCTTAAAATAGAGGACTGTCCTTTCTAAAGTGGAGGACATGTAGCCACCCTGTGACTGGGCTCAATCTGAAATTATAGATTGATGGAGTTCATTCACAAGAGTGGGTGGCTTGAAATGTGAACCTTTCCCTTTCATATAAGGTACCTCAGTATGAACAAGAACCTTAAAATCCGCCTTCTTTCAAACTACAGTTTGCTCATTATTTCTACCATTTGCAATCAGAGATCAGAGGGCTCAAATCTGCATGTCTTTGTCCTGGGCTGCAAATGTTCGTGTCCTAAAGCCAAGGAGAGGTCTTGTGAGCTGTTGTCCAATTAATAGTTTGAGATTTGAGCCTAATACTTGGGTTTTGCAAACATTCCTCAAGGTTTTGCAAGTACTAAACAAGGAATGTTTACAAA
The DNA here is from genome assembly GCF_004798865.1 of Varanus komodoensis. Taxonomy (NCBI): domain Eukaryota; kingdom Metazoa; phylum Chordata; class Lepidosauria; order Squamata; family Varanidae; genus Varanus; species Varanus komodoensis. Next base: position 54,792,767 of record NW_025335568.1, on the reverse strand, counting down.
ATGCAGATGGCTTTTGAGCTTGAACAGAGCAGTGTCTATCATCCCAATCTCCAACATCTTCAGCTAAAGATCTTACATTGCACAGCTGGGGAAATACTAGTTCAGATAGACTTATGTTTTCTCATTTAATAAAATTATTTGTATGTTGCTTTCCAGCCTTAGAGGAGTCCCCAAATCAGCTCACATAAAAACACACTAAAAATGCTAATACTAATATTAATATACTACTAATAATACTAATATACCCAGTCTCCCAGTTATGAATGTCCAAGTTAAGAACAACCCCTACTTATAAATGAGCAAACCCTCCTTGTCCTTGAGTGGCAAGTAGGCACCATGGGTGCTGGTCACTCGGCAGAGAGTGGTGAGGACAGGAAGGAAGGAGGAAAGAATGAGGCTCCCTGAGTGGGTTACAAAGTTTTTAACTATATAACAACATTGGAATATTAAATTTTAAATTCAAAACAGTCCATTGTAAAACTTCACAGAATGACAATTGATCCACAACAGAAAAGGCACAACAGCAGATTATACCATTGAACCAAACCATTGAAATAATCCTAGCAGTTAAAATATTGGGAAAATAAAAAGGTCTTCACCTGGCACTGGAAAGAATACAAAGAGGGTTCCATGAGAACCTCTCTGGGAAGGTTTCAATGTGTTGGCGCAAGTCCCACATTCCATGTGGAGGGCAGCAGGTGGAGGCTGCCTGATCTAACGTAAGTTTCCTTGGTGATATTTTTTTAATTGAAGGATTGGTGTATAGAAGCCTTTAAGATACGTGAATAGGGCTGAAGTGAAAGTTTTGTTTCAGTTCTATTAATGCTCAAGATGACATGTTTTCTCTGATATTTGGCACTCCTCTTGATGTGCTTCATTCACTTTGAGAATTTTTTGTTTCCTAGCAAATCTACTTTGCAAAAAAACAGGGCTGAGGGAGAAACTGCCTCCTGCTTAGAATTTAGATTTCTATAGCAATGGCTACCATTGTGCTAATGGTCCACTGGGAATTACTTTCCAGTGTTGGTATGAGGGCAACAGTGGTGTCCCAGCATTTGTACATGTGAACTTAGCCATATTCATATTAAATGCCCTCTTCCAAACTGACAAGGCCCTGATCCAGAATGAGGCTCTACATATGCAGGTGTGCAAGCAAATCACATCCAGCTCTGTTGGATGTGATTAACAGTACATTCCTTTTCTTTCGGACATTATCTTGTAGCAGCTGGGTCTTTTTTCTTTCATTTTTACTGTAGAGCAGGTGCAGGAGTCCTGATCTGGATCAGGACCATCTTTATTTATTTAAGAAAATTGTACATACCGCTTCTCATTTTAAAAATCCCAAAGCAGTTCACAATATATTACAAAGCAATCCATCATTAAAAACATGACATCATTTGGATAAGTTGATGGTTGAGAAAATCCAGGGCAATCAAGTAAATGCTTAGTGTTATAGTGATCTAACAGGTCTATACAGGTGCAGACAATCTTTGAGGTCCTAATTTGTTTAGGGCTTTATATGTCAAGGACACCTTGAACTTGGCTCAGTAGCAAACTGGCGGCCCATGCAGCTGAGTGTTATGGGTACATATCGAAGCACTCCAACTACCACCTTAGCATAGGGTTGGTGCTTTGAAGGTCTGGGTGGAGACCCCCATGCCTATGCTAGAGAGAATAAGAGATGATTTAAGCATTGGACCCCCATTTCAAGTAATGTCTATTTTGTCCCCCAACAGAGTAGTTTCATTTTAGGTATGGTCCTGACTGGGTTGGAAACAAAGCTGTATGAGCAGAAACTGAAAGAACTGGGTATGTTTATGGTGATGGAGTAGATCATGGTAATAGAGTGGACACTGGAAGCACATTCATGAACGGGAAGATGTTAGGGAAAATGGCTGCAGTGTCATCTGAAACAGCCAAAGGCAAAAGACTTTGGTCGTTTCTTTCACTGGATTCCATATCTAGCACAAGGGCAGCCCTAGTAAGTTGCTTGACAGTAATCTAAACATGCACTCTCTATCCTGAGCAATGGGAAATTCCAGCTGTGCTACTAGACTGAGCTTCCTTTGGGTGAGAGGGCATGTGAGAACCTTTGCAATATTTGAAGTATTGATAAAAACTCTAAGCAAAGCATTAGGGAAGTTAATCAGACACAGTACATGAGAGGTTCCTCGGAGAAAGGCTCTGCACCCCAAGACTATTCACCTTTGGCCAATACACAGCTTCCCTGTCTCAGCCTGCCTCCCACCCTCCGTTTGCACATTCCAAGCACACGCTTTCTTTTGCACTTACTTGCTGGGGGCTGGATCTGCTTCATCCCTGCAGCAGAATGGTGTGTTAAAGAAACCCAGCGAATTCCACATCCAGACAAACAATCTGAAAGCTCTCTCCCCCACACCCAATACTCCACCAGGGATTATTGTAAGTAAAATTATGCTGACAGGTCCATTTAAAGCAGGGGTGCACATTTGGTGTTGGCAGGGGGCCAGGGGTAATGCATTTGCACACCTTCCCTTCCCTTCCCTTCCCTTCCCTTCCTCAATCAAAGACCTTTCATTTTCTCTTTTTAAAAATCTAAATGCTCATTGGGAGAAGAAAAAAATAGTAGCCGGTCAGGTTGGTTGGTCAGAAGAGATGATTTGGAAGCAGCATTCGCTGTGAGGTTCACATCATGCTAGAAACTCTTTCGTGTGCACAAGTTTGTTTTCTGCTGTGTGGGCAGTTGACAGGTTGGCCCAGCTTTTGCTGTCACAAGAAGTCTGTTTTAGACTTATCCATGCTGTCAGGGAGCCAGTCATTGTTTGCATGATGGAAAGTGTCAAGGAATTTCTTTTTGCTTCTAGGTGGCCTCTGAGCTCTCAGAAAGTTCAATTTATTTATTTATTTATTTATTTATTTATTTATTCATTCATTCATTCATTCATTCATCATTTGTTCTCCCCCCCCTTATGAACCACTGATACGCATTTTTAAAAATACAGAAATAAATGTTTTGAGCATTATTTTCTGGCCATCTTCGAAGCATAAACTAAATGCTTCATATTGAGACATGTAGCAATTCTCCAATGACCTTCCTTTTAAGGGAAAATTAGCTTCAAGAAGGTACAATGGAGAAATGGGGAAGTGGCAGTTTATACACTTACCCCATTGTACTGGTTCATTTTTCAATGGCTGCTTTCCTGTTCATGAGATTCCAGACCTGTTTGGCTTAGAAACCTATTGGGTAGGGTTTACCGTAATTCAGTTCTCCAAAGCAGAGTGGTTTAATTGGCACATGAATATAGTTTCATTGCATTTATATCCCACCTTTTTTTTCCTCTTGTGAGGAACCTAAGGTAGCTTACGCAGATCCATTTTATCCTTATAACAACCCTGTGATGTAGGTTAAGCTGAGAGTAAGTGACAGGGCCAAAGTTACCCAGTGAGCTTCATGGCTGAGTGAGAACTGGAATGTGGATCTCCCAGGTCTCCAGTCCAACATTCAAACTCCCACATCACAGTGGTCTAAACAATAGTGCCCCTCCCCACAAGAGCATGATACCAATGGATGGCTGCATACAAATTTAATAAACAAGCAAAGTTGAATAAAATTATGCAAATTTTATTTTGATGTTATGTGGGAAAATGTACTTTTAAAGTTTTAATCTTTTAAAAATGCAATACATCTACAAGTCAATGGAATACAAGAATTTTTCTAGGAAGTGAGTACTGAATTTCAGTGGGCATGGGAGACAACTGTATTTTTTAATGTTTTGATTTTTTTATGTTTTAATATGTATTTTAAATTATTTTTAGGGTGCCTTTAAAGATAAATACCAACTGAACAAGGTCTTCTCTTTCCTGTGACCCCAGTTGTGCTTCCTGTGGAAGGATATTTTGGGCCGGGGGGTTGAGGGGATAGTTCAAGCCAATTGACCTTTTTGTGTCTGTGGCTATCGCTGCTCCCCTAAATGTCAACATTGGCAGTGATATCATTCATTGGTTAAGAGCAATGAAAGATGGAGAAGGGCTTGTTTCTCACAAAACAATTAGGCAGAATACATGTTTTGCCTCATATTCCTGGAAATATTGTTATTGCAAATCTAACACCATTCACTCAGAAGAAAGTTGTAACCAATTGTAGCTCATAACAACATACTTAGGATTGGGATATGAAATGTAATTCTAACTAGAGCTGGGTGAACCGTCCAGTTATGCTTTTTCTTGTATTTGAATTTTTGGAATCTCAAATTCTTTGAGATCAGAATGTGAAGAACTAGACTCACCATGCAGACCAGTGGTGAGCAGTCCCTGACAGAAGCACAAAGGGGAGAGTCAATGCATATCTTTGAGGATTTGTGCTTGGTCTGTTCCAGGCCATTTGTTGCTGTTATGCAGGCCATTTGTTGCTTTTCTGTGCTGTCAAGTCATCTCTGAGAAGGGAACAACAGAGGTTGAGGTGGCTGGATGGGGTCACTGGGGAGGTGGGTCTGGGGTTGGATGGTCTTCCGTGGGATGGTGGAAGACAGGAGACAGGAGAATTGTTGCCCATGGGTTCGCAAAGAGCCCAACATGACTTCGTGACTGAACAACAAAAACAACAATGGACAAAAGACCTCCAGATTGACCTATTTATGTTATCCCTGCTTAGCTGTTCTACATTTAAGGTTGTGGCTTCCTTTATTGAGTCAATCCAGCTCTTTATTTTTTCTGTCGACTTTCCCTAGCATGAAGTTCTTCAGTGACTCTTGCCTTCTCATGATGTATGACAGCTTCAGTTGTATCATCTTGACTTCCTGGGAAAGTTTTGGCTTGAACTGAGCTAGGACCCACTTGTTCATCTTTCTGTCTGTTCAGGGTGTTCACAAAGTTCTTCTCCAGCACCATGTTTTGAATGCATCAATTTTCTTTGTTCAAGCCATAACTTGGATTTAGTGCTCTGTTCTGACTTGGGTTCAAGTAGGGTGGCCAAAAGTGCTTGTTTACAGAGGACTCTATACAGTTAGAAGAAATTCTTTGTTTGAAGGACCATCCTGTTCAATTTCAGTTTAAATATAAGGGCTGTGTAAAGATAAGGCCTTAAACATTGTTGCCTTTCAAGAGTCAATACCTAGTTGAACAGACAGGCAAACAGGTCAACTGGTCTCAGTTTTTTCTACTATGGTAAGAAGTACTGCATTTCTACGTAAATGATAATAGCAACAACAACAATAATAATGACTGTATTTGCATGTATACATATAATTGAGCCCATGCAGATGTTATGCAAAGTGCTCCTTTTTAATGATGATGCATTTCCTCTTTTTTGGCAATTCATAATGTTATGTTGGTGAAAGAAGCAGGCTGATGTTTGTGCCCTTTGCCAAAGTCAGGTCAGACTCAGATCAACCCATGGATTCTGCATTTACTTCCCTTTGTAGTGGTGGGTAACCTGTTGGAATGGTCTTCTCCCAGTCTTCTATGTAAGAGTATTCCACAATTAGACAGCCAGCACTGCAAAAGCCTTCTCTTTAGTAGTTAGTTGTCTCACTTCACTTGCCAGAGGTATTTAGAGGTAAACTTCTGAAGATGAACTTGGGAATGCATATAGGAGAGGTGATGATTTTTTAGATGGCTTGGCTGCAAAACTTTTAGGGCTTCAAAGGGTAATACTAGAACTTTGAATTGGGCCTGAAAGGAGCCTGAAGTGACTGCACAAAGCACTTGCACAATATGACTATATTGCACTGTCTCTCTTGCTCCCCTATTCTGGGCCTGCTGAATTTTCCAGAGCATTTTCAAAGGCTGTTTCACATATAGGGCATTACAATATTCTAAGCAAGAGGTATTCAGAGTTTTATTTATTTATTTATTTAATTTATATGCTGCCCCATAGCCCAATGGGTTGCTATCCCATTAAAATTGCTCCAAGGCATCTACTTTTTCTGCTTTGCTGGCAATCGGCCACCTAGCTTCCATGGGATCTTTGGGCATCACACCAAAGGAACAATTGCTAGTGGAGAAAAATTCAGGTCATAGCCCAACAACAGTGGCATACAGGCCACTTTGGAGACCAGATTGTGAGAGCAATGATGGCAACATAGATATTTTTTATTTTACTGTTGTGTTCAAGCACTGTCATCCAGTGGAAGTGGTGAGGAGGAGCCTCCTACAATCTGTCCCCAAACACCCAAATCAGGATCAGCTGTCCTTTCAGATTTCCTCAAAACCCATTTGCTGATGTTGCTACAGGGCCAAAGGCGTTTGTCACCATGCCACAGCATTGTGAACATCTGAGAGGTCTGGAAAGAAATACGGAGCTCTCTCTGACTTGGTTCCAAAATTAGCTTGTCTGTCGGGTCTGGATGACCAAAGAAAGTGACCCTTTTACAGATGGTGGAGCAGAAGCTGTGTAGGAAGTCAGTTATGCTGACACAGTTAAGATGGCAGAAATGCCTGAAGTGTCTACTGTGTGAGCTGAAAATATGCTGCCTAAGAAAGCCCCTATCTCTAGATTTCCCAGACAAGACAGTTGCCCAGCTAACCGCAGGATGAGTCTGTTCTTGCACTGACAGCTGCAGGAAATGGTCATGCGGCCCTTGACCATTGCTGACCTGGGTGTCATGTTTTCCCTCAGGATGCCATGTGCAAAGGGAAAATGGATATTGCTCTAAATTCTGGCTACTTAAATCTGTGCAACAAATAATGTGGGTTTTTTTGAAAACCATGTTTTGGACACAATAGGGAAGTCTGGATTAACTTGGGTGGTTTGAAATCCAGACTAAAGAAAAACAGAGTCCTGAATTTATTAGCACAAAAGATATAGAAAGCGTCAGAACATAGTAGCAAAGCACTGAGGGTTTTAGACAGGGTTAAGAAAGAATTTTAGACAGGGTTAAGAAAGAACCCCTCCCAGAGCCCTAAAGAGAGTCAACCAGTCAGTGTAGAGAACATTGAGCTGGCTAACATATCTAGAAGACTGAAGAATAACAATAAAAATCCCTGAAATGCATTGGCTATGGTTAAATTTACATTCTTGGTTAGGTTCTTGGAAGGCAGGGAAGGAATAAATTAAATTCCCTTAAATCTTAGTTTGGAAAACATTTGCTACTCCTAAGGCAGAAGCCTAAACATAAATAATAATAATAAAGCTTTGAAGAACCAGCAGTAAAATAAAGTAGAAATAAAAGGACTAAGATAAGTATTGGAAATTCCCAGAAATGATAAATCTAAAAATCTGCAGTCCATAGGGCTATGCTATCAGTGGTGAAACTTTTATTAGTAAGGAGCTCTATGCCATTTTTTCAGATGAGTCACATATTCTAGTGATATATTTCAAGAATAGCAGCAACAGGCTGAAGCTGCTCTGGGCATAGTTTAGTTGAGTGACTGAATTTTAGATCCATATGATTTCACTGCATATTCAAAGATTGAGCCTTTGATAGATAAGATGCATTTTAAAATGAGCCTCCTAGCTTTTTTATTTACAATTCCATTTGGAGATAGCTAAAGTGTATTGATGATAGCAATGATAGGCAATGTGTGGCCTAAAGGTTCTATTGCCCATCCATCTTGCTAGATAATTCCACATGTGCTGTTGGAGTAGGGCGTGATTCATGTAATATGCCTTTGTTTTTAACTGCGCACGTAATGGTTGCATGTGGAAAGGACGAGGGCTTTGTGCTTGATCACATGCAGAGATGCAGAAAGCTCCAGGTTCAGACCCTGGTGTCTCCAATAAAAGGATTTCTCATAGGGAAGACCTTTGGCTGGAGATCTCGGGGAGACACTGGTATGGAGGTAATTTTTGAAGTGCGGGTGCTCATTTTGACAATCCCCATAGCCACACTTCCAAGCATACAAGCAGCTGTGCTGATTCTCTCTTTATGAGTGTATTTGTCTGTGTCTGTAGGCCATCATCTCAGCTGCCCTTCTTGAAGTCTCCCCACTGAATAGTGTGAGGAGGGTTGCTATTAAGGAAAGGCCTCTTCAGTGATGGTACATTTCTAATTTTTGTCCAAGATTTTTTAAAAAAATCATTTGCCTGTCTTTTGAATTAATTTAATAAATGGCAAGTGCCTTCTCCTGACATGAACCTACCTAGAAACTACATTTGACACCAGAGAACTTGTTCCAGGTGCCTCCTCTAAAGAAGGTAAGGGAGGAAAGGAAGGAAGAAGCCCCTTTCAGTGGCAGCCTCCTCATTATGGAATGCTCTCCTCACTGAGGCCTGCCTTTTGGTGCCAGGCAAAGACTGCCCTCTATCCCTTGGCATGTGACAGCATACAAAAGGGCATTTATGTCCAATATCTTAGAGTAACTGTTGGACAGTTCAATCCTGTAGCTGCTAGACAGCATCTAGGCAGCCATAAGATTTTTTTTTTTTCAGAGAAACAGTTATGAGCTCAGGAAAGCATTTGAACCTCATACGTAGGTCTCTTACACCTGCACCTTGACATTGTGCCTACAGGTTTATACACTTGGAGTTTAGTGGTTTTCTGCAGGGAAGGGGGAGGAAAGATGAGCCAAAATTGGCCATCAAATGCCTTGCAAGATGGGAGAGGTGCAGAGGCAACATTTGACTCTGGGCTCTCTCTGCCCACCAGGTGTGTTTATGTACCATCAAGTTGTCTCTGACTTATGGTGACCCTATGAATGAAAGCCCTCCAAACTGTCCTGCTCATGACATCCTTGATCAGCTCTTATAAATTCAAGGCTGTGGCTTCCTTTATGGAATGAATGAATCTCATATTTGGTCTTCTTTTTCTTCTTCCATCTTTGATTTTCCCTAGCATGACGTTTTTCTCCAGTAAGCCTTGCCTTCTCATTATGTGACCAAAGTATGATAGCCTCAGTTTTGTCAGTTTTGCTATAGTAAAAGTTCTGGCTTGATTTGCTATTTTTCAACATAGCATTAAACTGATGGAAAAAATGATAACTAATGTTTTATTATCATTTTTCCATCAGTTCTGGTTCCTGTATTTCTGCCATAATTCAGACTGTATGGAAATTGTGCATTTGAGTGTTTAAAGGCAAATGACATGTTTTTCAAAAATAGAAAAGGGCCTGAAAAAAAAGAGAAAATCCTATAATCTTATTGTTCCATTATGTAGGCATGTGCTATGTTTTCATTCAGAATATTGTGCTCCATCAGTTCACCATATCTCTGAAAGAACATAGAGAAATGGTATATCTGCTTAACACACGCGAGAGAGAGAGAGAGAGAGAGAGAGAACTAAATTATGCAGGGGAGGAAATTATTTTAATTCTGAAGAAAGCATTTTCCCCTTGGACAAAAGATGAGTGCCTGTGGATGAAAGATTCATAGAATAGGTGGTCTGATGACAGAAAGTAGAGAAAATATTATTTCATTCTCAAAGTTACAAATGAATACAAGTAACTGAGTTTGCAGGTTCAAACCAAAGGTACAAGTTGCAGGTTCAAACCAAAGGAAGTGCTTTATGGATAGTATGAGAAGTTAATTTCAGTTCTTTTTTAAATTAAGATTTTTCCAGATCACACCTTCTAGACCAAAGATGGACTGAAGCACAACTGATTTTCAAGTCTGCAGTGTGATTTGTGGACCAATATTTCTTTGACTGGAAGTGCACATCTGAATGATGTGCATGAAAAATGGGTACAGTTAAAATGTACAGGAACATACTTTAATAAATAGAAAATGATGTGTACATAAGGCTGTACATTTGTAGGAATATATATATATATATATATATATATATATATATATATATATATAAATTTTCATCTGAAAAGAAAGATAGCTCACAAGCTCCTATGGACACAAGATGGAATGAGTTTCAAGGTGGAATTTAGAAAATTTCAGTGAGCTCACGTTGTTGCTTGTTCACGCCTCCTTACATCTTGCACAAAATTTAATCAGTGCATGACAGCAATTGCCACAGGATGTTACAATGCTTGCTAGTATACAGTGGTGCAGTGTGAGGTAGATGAAATGTCCATCAACTGTTGTCATAACTTTGGTCATGGCTGATTCCTCTCTCATCCTGCAATTCCTTGTCAGCTTCCAACACAGAACTGGACAAGCTTAAATTAAATTCATATGTGCGCATAAGTATGCTTTACTCTCTAGTGGACTGAAGAGAGGACTACAGCTCTGGCAATGGGCACCCAACATACCAGTACTGTGGCATGCACAGGTGCAGTAGGGCTGCTCTCAAATCCCACTCTAGCTGGGAAAGGTACCAGCTATTTGCTGGGGTGGATTCACTCTTGGAGGAGGAATTGAGTAGGGTCATTTTGAACATGTGCTGGTTGTGTCTCCTGTGATCAGTGGGTGACAAAATTACCTCTGCTTGTATTAGAGCAGGAAATGTCTTCTCCCAGGTTGGTTCGAGGCCTGGGCTGAGGATGCTTCCTTGCATGCTGCTTGCATTTGTGCTTGAGTCCAGCTATTTTCTGGCTGCAGTGGACATTTGCAGCAAATGAGTATTCTTCCAGAGTGGCCTGGATAATGTTCTTGGCCTTGTCTATGATGTTGCCTCATGTGGCCTGATTGTGTCTAGTGTTGCAGGCTTGGAGCATATGAGGCACGCTTCTCACGGGCATCCTTGACCTGCATTACCTCCGATCTCACTTCCTCCATGTTATCCATGCACAAAAAGACCAATCAAGGGTCTCTCAAGATGCCTAGAGCAGATGTCATCATTCATTCCAGCTCCAAGATTCCATTCCAGAGTTTGGGAAGAACTGAATGGATTCATTCTGCTCTCTGCTAAAAATTCCTGGTGTGGAAGCGCTGGAATCCTGGTACTCAGCCCTCACATGCACAGCGATCTTCCAAAGAGCATTCAGAACAGATGTGACCTCATTCAAAAGGTCTGCTAACTCACTGGGGCAGGGATCAGGCCTTTTGGATTATATTCCACTGCAAATCATCATATTCATTTATGATGCTCTATAAATAATAACAGTTAACAAATAAATATTGTCCCTTAGAGCTTTGACAGTTTGCCTTGACATGTCTCATGACTTCAAATATGCTGGTGCTTGGTCCTGGTAAACAGAATATTTGGAGCAGGGGTTGTGGGGGAGGAATTTGTTCTGGGGCAGGAAAGCTTTTTTTCAAAGTGAAGTGATGGATGTCCCTTAACAGAACAGCATTAAACAGAGTGAGGGAGGGGGGGGAGAGAGAGGTTGATTCTGGATGGTTCCAAGCATAATAGCAGACAGCTGAGTCTACTTGGTGGCTCCTAACCCATAGCAGACAAACCAGGCAGTTTTTACAGGCTCCCCATGGACTTCCTCACAAAAAGGGAAGGAGATTTTTTAAATCTTTCTCCCTCCACCCCCCACCGCTTGCTTTTTGCCAGAGAAGTTATGTCGTTCTTGGCTGATGTCCAGCAGAACCAAGGAAAGGAGGGAGGGAGGGAGAGCATTACAAAGGTCAAACCAAAGGGAACATTTTCATTTTCATATTTATACCTTTTCTTGTTTTTTTCAGTACATAAATCCCTGTAGCTCAAGCTAATTAGTTGGGGTTGTCTCCACACTCTTGAGAAGGCAGGGTTGTTCAAAAACTGTGTCAAAAACATTTATATATTAGTAGAGAAGGGTCAAAATACATGTTATGTGCCATTCTGTCATCATTTTCTTCTGCTGGGATTTTCAGTTCCCCAGGAAAGGGACTAGCATAAAATCTGAAGACTGGCTTGGGCAGTTAGGCCAAGGAAGAGCTACTTAAATCATTCTCTGCCAACCAATTCAAATGACTTTCTCCAGCTGCTTTTTGTTTCTATGGGGCAAACATGAAGGGTTCCTGCATAATATTCCTGGATTGGGGAGGACTGTGGGTAGTTACTTAAGGTGTTTTCTTGCTAGTAGAAAGGCCCTCCCAAGGTGGATCATAAATAAGTTTTTAGAACAACTTGGAGGATAAGATACAATTCACTATAATGGCAATGTGCATATACGCAAAGTTGTCTGTGCAACAATATAGACCAGCAGGATCAATTAAAATTATTAAAATTTATAAAATTAAAAGGCAGGACCAGTTTTCAGTTAAATCAGGTTTGCACTGGAAAGGAGCACTTTGCTTTGCCGCATGCAACAATTTAAACAATTACAAATATATTTTTAAATTAAACAAAGGAGGAAATAGAATAAACATTAGAAAGGCCAGGGAGCCTGGTGGGTGACAACAGAGATGTTTCTGGGCACTATGCTGGTGATTCCAGCAAGAAAGATTGTCAGTGGGTGTGTGAACAGGAGCTACACAGCTGATCTTGATGCATGGTGGGTTCACATAGGATCCTTCAATAAACCTAATCCTAAAGCTGGGTTGATTTTGAATTGACAGCCGGTACAGAAAGGATTAGGCAACCCCTTCTCCACCTATGCTCCTGTCATTGTCTTCCAGGCAGGAACTCGGCATCCTACAGGTGCTTTTCCTATTCAGAATATGAGTATCTGTTGGGGGAGAAGAAAGAAAACTAGAGGAGGGGAGAGAGGATGGAATGGAATAAGGCACCCTGGAAAACAGCATGGCTTAATGCCTTGAATGCTGAATGCAAACATGTCATACTGCAGTGCTTCACTGGAGGTCCCACTCATTCTCCATAATCAGATATGTTGCCAGGTACTCAAAAGAGACAGGGTCCAAGCCCATAAGACACAATCAATGTAGAGTTTGCATACGTAGATTTAGGAGGGGGTGTGGGTGGGGGTTAGAGCAGGTGGAGAAGAGGGGTTGCATCCTCCCTTCCCCTGCTTCAAGCCCATTGAAAATTGACCCAGCCATGGCAACTGAGCAAAGAGAACACACTGATAGATAGGCAGGGCTTTGGGGAAGAGATTTATAAATAACTCCTATATCAGGGCTTCTTGGTCCTAAACCTAAATGTCCCTGCCCAAAAAGCTGATAGGGACCCAGTTTTTCAGAGCACATGACTCCCACATTACAACAGACAGAGGTGTGCAAAATTGTACATGATATAAAGAAAGTGGATATGGAGATACTTCTCTCTCTTTCTCTTTCATAATACTGGAATCCTATGAAGCTGATGAGTGGAGGCTTCCGATATAAGGAAATCTTCACACAGCACGTAATTGCACTCTGGGGTCTGCCACCCATTTAGATGGTTTCAAGGGCGCCTTCATTGTGGACCAGGCTGCCAATGGCTACTAGTCCTGATAGCTTCAAATATAGGAAAGTCCTCCCTCAAGTAGGCCACGTGGTCCATGACTACTGCAGCTGAGGGGGGATGCCAGAAAATATTGAGGGCAATTCCCTTCTGGGGTGGGGACTGCAGCTTATTAAATATGTGCCTGAGATGTCCAGAATCTTTGGAATAAACCAGGAAAATGTATGAATGAGCAAAGCAAATTGTATATAGCACCTGTAGAATGATGTTGTCACCTGTAGTGACACTCTCCTACCACTGCGTTCTGCTGAACCCTTTTCAGAGAGTGCTGTGGGTATTCTTACAAAATGGTGGATAGGGTCAGTCACAAAATACTCATTTTCTAGATGGCAAACTGGTGAGACTAAAAGAAAAATAACTTGCACAAGATCCCAAGTACAAGTCAGAGGTGGGATCTGAGCTCTAAAACACAAGCCCACACCATTGAACTCAAACTAAAATGTTTAAAAATATGTCCCAGTTTTTTAAATTTTAAAAAATCTCAAGAAATAAAATAGGTCTCAGGACTCTCAGGAATCTTGGCTGGCACCATGTTCAAAACTCTAGATATAGACTACCTTTTCATTAGTACCGTAGGAAATTTTCATATTAATATATATATATATATATATATATATATATATATGACACCTCCATCATTCGAGTAGTAAATTCTTCTTTCATTGTTAGCTGCAGATTGTATTTACATGAATCAGGAAACATTGCTAGAATTAAGTGACCTTCTTTTTGAACAAGTCATGAGAACAAATCAAGTGGGCTTTTGAAGTGTATTCAGTTGGTCAGCAGGGAACACAGTGCACACAGCCTTCATCTCCATGTGCAGACAGTAATCCCATCAGACTAGTCCTCAGGAGATCAGTAGGAAACATGCCCAGCAGACCCATTGGTGAGCTGAAGTATGTGTTTGTTGGACACATTACACAGTATTTTTAAGGACCCCCCTTCCCTGAACCAGCTCATTAAAACACAAACGAACTCTTCCCAGTTGGGTTTCATTTCATCTTGGATGCTGTTTACATTTTATCTTATGATACTTGAACAGTGTGTTCAGTCAAAGTCTGCTCTTGAACTAGGTTTGATAAACCTCTAAGTAAAGCTGCCAAATGTCTCTTAATTCACAGAATGGTTGTTTATTTCAGGGAATAATCTTCCTGTCCTCTCTCAGTCTACATCTCCTGGAAAAATATTAGCTATTATTCATCATCATGGTTCACAGCATCAGGATAAATTTCGAGCTTTGGAAAGTATTCAAGAACTTTAAGAAACATACGCTTCTGATAAAATAAAAGCCCCAAAAGAAAAAGAAAAAACTGCCCCCAAATAGATCATAAATATGTCTTTACTTAATTGTTTCATTAAATTGTTCTGAACTGCCTATTTCAGCCTTCAAAACCACCTGATGCTCAAATTAGCATAACGGTGCTCAAATTAGCAATTTTGCTGCTATTGTAGAGAAATATAATTTTCCCAATTTAGGGCTTTCTTTTCAATAAGTTGTTCTGAGCTCTCCTTAAAATATGTTTTATGTAAGCTGCTTTAGATGTTACCAAGTAGCGGTGAAGAAGGAGCATGAGTGATGTCTCCCCATGCTCTTAGGTCATGCCAAATGGGAGTGAGAATTTGGGGAGGGTGCTTTCTGGCAAGCAGAAAGTCCCAGGTTCAATCCCAGCATCTCCTGTTCAAAGAATCTGGTAGCAGATGATGGGAAAGACATAATCTGCCTTTGATCTAGAGAGGTACTGCCAGTACACAATATATTAGGCTAGATGGACTAAAAGACTGACCACATTTCCCTAAATGATTGTATGTGGGATTTGCACATATGAACTTTGTGTTCTCTCATATGGAAACTTCTTCACTTGGAGAACAGAGCAAAAGCTTGGTGGCATGCCACACTAAATGCCATAAGCCCCAAGTTCAAATATTGACATTACCATGCACTGCTGGTAAAAACTGTATTTAAAACCCCAGATTGCTGCTGCCAATCAGTGTAGAAAATACACTTTGTTCTCTGACTCAGTATAATGCATGTTCTTATGATGACAGACACTTCTGCTCCATCAGACAAGACCTGACATTGAACAGAGAAAGTTCAAGTCCTTCATTCTTTGCTTCTCTGGTGCACTAGAAGACCAGCCTTTCCAAACTTGGTGGCCTTCAGATGTTCTGCGTTGCAGTTTCCAGAATATTGGCCCTACTAGCTGAAGCTGATGGTAACTGAATGTCCACGCTTCTGGAGGGCTGGCATATTGCAGAAGGCTGTTCCATGTCATGCATTCTTAGGAACATGGCAGTCACTTGGGGACTGTTTGAGATGCTCTTCACTCTAGTGTAAGATTATAGTACACAAGAGCTCCTCTGTTTATTTATTTATTTAACAAGAGAAGCTGTTTTTAATTGAGATATTTCTTGAGAAGGAGGAAAAGCAGTTCTAATATAGAAGTCTATTAACATTCATAAGCTGTTCGAAGGAAAAAGACCTAATCTTTTGCTAGAGGATTTGTATCCCCATGGGTGGGTGCATAACTTTGACTCACTGAATTCATTAATTCATACTCATGCAAACAACCCAAGAATTCTTAACAATAGCTTAGAATTCTAGATGACATATTTGGACTAGAAATGCGTATACATTTACAACCAAGCTGTAATCCAGCACTATCCTAAAGAAAGCAAAAGAACTTGACTTGTAATCAATTATGGAGGCAATTCCAAGACTGTTAATTTGAGAAGCTAAGTAAACAGAGCTTGACATGTATTGTACTGCTGTCTGAACTATTTTAACTTATTGCTTATTCACAAATGGATCACTGGAACTTGAGGAGCTATAGAGGAGTATGAATTTAATTTCATCAACTTAGAGCTTGTACACACACATCAAACACTTCCATATATAAATATTTATATATTTCTTTATGCATTCCTAGTTATAAGATATTTTCCAGATTCTATCCCTTGTTTTAAGGCTCTAATTTTCTCAAATGAGTGGAAATGTTATCATTTTCAATCTCAAAACGTTTTTGTCTCTATGTATGCAGTAGAGTCCTTTGTGCATGATCCATATACATGAACCAACGCTAGATTTCACTAGAAAACCATACAGGTGCCAGCATACAGGGGAACACTTAGTTAAGTCATCCTTGTTGAGCATCTTTACACTTGGGCAAGTCATCTGAGGCCACCCTTCTGTTTGCTTCTGCTATCAGATACTTCCCTTCTCCCTCTGGGCTCAGTCTACACAACCACCCCAAAGCAGATGGCAAGTCAAGTGAAACAGGATTCAGAACCATGTAAAGCAAGGCACCATGGCAAGTGACTCTAATGAGAAAAGGAGTCCAAGGCAAGTGGGGAATTTTGAAACAGGGAATTCTACAGGTTTAATGACAACTCCAACAAGAAAAAAGGTAGAAGACAACAGATGAAGTCAATGCAACCTCTCAGGGCATGTATAAGAAGGCCAGGCTACAAAGGAGTACAGGCTGGTAGATATTCGCAGGAATTGCATCAGGAAGGCTAAAGCTGAGAATGAGCTGAGGCTAGTAATGGAAGCTAAAAGCAACAAAAAAGCCTTCATCAGATATGTGCATAGTAAAAGACAGAGAAAAAAAATGGTGGTTCAAACTATTCAGTGGGTAAGGCAAAATTATGACAAAAAAAAAAAAAGGAAGAAGTACACAGTTTCTATTTAGGCTCAGTTTTTTCTCAAAAGAGGGTCTTGAGCTCTTTGGCAAAGGTGAGGTACAAACTGAAGGGGCAAGGTTGTAGCTTGAGATTGGTAGGCAAATAGTCAAGGAATGCATCATTACGTTGAATAAGTTCTAGTCTCCAGGGCCTGATGAATTGTATCCTAAAGGATCTGGCAAAAGAACTCATAGAACTACTGTCTTTGAGAAATCATGGAAATGAAGTGAGAGATAATTGGAGGAGGGCTAATTTTGTACCTTTCTTAAAAAAGGAGGACTTGGAGAACTACAGACCAATCAGTCTGACATCATTCTCTGGGAAAATTCTGAAGTAGATCATAAAGCACTCATTCTGCAAACACCTTGAAAACAATGCAGTGATTACTAGAAGTCAACATGGATTTGCTAAGATCAAATCTTGCCCACCTAATGTGGCTAGGAGTCCTTTTACAGAGAGCCTCTGTTTGAAGGGCTGCCAAATGATCATCTCCCTATAAAGGCACTCTCTTTGAAAGCCTTCTTGAATTCCATTGTAAAGCTAAGTTACTATTTTTTCTGAATTTTTATGTATACAAATTTGCACATGCATTTTGAATGCAAATTGACATCCCCTTGGCCTCTTTTCAGTCATGCATTTCTTCTTTTCTGACAATTCATAACGGCTATCCTAGGTGAGGATTTCATTATATTAGCCCCTGCGTCTGGTTATGGGGTATCTGTGTCTCCTTGCTCAGATGTTATGTGATAACTTGCCTACAAAAGCCCACAGAACTTTTCATGTGAATCAGGCTCAAGGGATCAGGCCAAGATGACATGACAACCAGGCTCTGCTGGTTCCACCACACCTGACTTTCCAATGTGGCAATTGTGGGCACCAATATATCCAGGGCAGATCTCTTTGTTGCGCAGCAGCCTTTCTGCCATTCCTGACTTCTGTTTTATTTCTTAGGATTTTTTAAATTTCAAAAACATGTTTGTTGACTGAGAGGCTGGCATGCAGCATAGCAAAGTGGCACTCATAAGAGTGGTTTCATGTTTTGGAGCTGCCTTAATATTAGCTTTAATTTATTTTTTGGGTCTACTAGTGAGGCTTCTGGGAATTGAGTGTTCTGCAACCAGCAAGACCTCAAGGCAGCCATTTTGTGACAGCAGCCAGGGTGGGATTTCAAAATTCCAAATGTGCTCACTGAGCTATAATGTTTGGGGATCCCTATGCTACTCCACCATCCAGAACAGTTGCTTTTGATTAATCTGTTCTGCATCAGACCATTTGCTGCATTGATCAGGGTGTATAATTGTATTTTGAGGAAGTTTTCAGGGGCTGTGTTCCAGTGGTGGGTTCCTCAAACAGTCTTAGAGAATGAGGAGAGACTGCACAAAATCTAGGAAACCACTAAAATGGGACAAAGGAGAAAGGGAGTGTGGCCATTAGGGGAACTCTTGGAGGGTAAAAACCCCTGGGCCTGGAGGTTTGCACTCTGACCTTACATACTATTAGGGTTAGCACTATTACATACTATACTATTACAATTAGCACTACTTTGATCTAATGCTAACTAGAAACTGCAAAAACAAAATAAAACACACAAACCTGGTTCTGAAAGCTTGTACGTACCTATCATCGTTATGTCATCTTCACTCTTCAAAATGTATTTACTTTTTTACTTATTTTGTTCACTATAAGCAATGGGCAGTATAAACTTATTTTGTTCACTATAAGCAATGGGCAGTATAAACATTACGCCTGGTCACTGCTATTCATGGGAAACCGTTTCCTGTTATTTCCAGTATTAGGAACAGATGGTAACTAGCACATATGCAGGCACAAACATGCACGCACACATGCACGCATGCACATGCACGCATGTGTACACACACACACATCCCTATAAAGTGCCCTGTATAGTGATCTCTGACTTTACACCCAAAGATTTATAGATTTAACCTTTCTATATTCCTGCCAGAAATCTGTTATAATTCTGTTTGGTGCCTGGTGGTTTCACTCATAAAGTACTCAAAGGCACCCAACAAGACAATCTTTGCTGCCAAACTTTTGCAGTGTAAGTGAAATGCAGGGCTTGCTTCCAAAACTGGCTTGAGGCTGGCATTTACATCAGAGAATCAGCATGGGGAGTGAGAGTAAGATGACCCCCCCATATGTCATGTATCATATGACTATGTATGGTTTTCCTAAATAATAAATCTGTATGGAGACAGAGGTTTCAGTTTGGGGATTGTAAGTAGATAAGTATGATTATATAAGAATCTCATATGCACTTTTAATGGTAAACTAATAGCGTTAGTGTTGTTGCTGAAAAATGACCTGGCTCATACTATGAACTCCTCCCACTCATGGGATTCAGCTGTACTATGAATTAAGTAACATCTGTTTCCCAAATTCTTCTCCAGCTTAAATCGAATCCAACCCCAAATACCTACACATTCTTTCTACCCTCTTGTTTACGTTTGCCTCCCCTAAATAGCAGGACCGCCCACCTTTGGTTGAGTCCTGCTTACTGAGTTTGCTGAGGTCTTCTCTCTCTGTGGACTTGAACACTGCAACAACAAATCCCAGACACCAGGGACCCTAGGAAATTGCATGGAAAAATTTCCCAGGATCCCTAGATATTGTAATCAGGCAGCAAGGAGAAAGGAAAGCGGGAAGTAAACAGGCAGCTTCTTCCTACCAGGTAAACAAGTAGGAACAAAAGAGTACTTGTGGGGAGAGGGACTGTGGAAATTGAGAGAGGGAGGGAACATTTGAAACCTGTCCTATTCCCGATGATGGTACTGGGAGCCCAACCATATCCACATCTAGAATTAGGCTACTGGTTTAGGAGAAATGCACTGGTGCCATTTCATGTGATTTAGCTATCTCAGATGACTCCTTCATTCCAGTGTTTTTAGTGCTTCTGTCACTAGAAAATGGCAACCAGGCTGCTCCTGGGAATGCATAAATCAAGGCCTGAATCTAAGCAAGTCAATTCCATTGTGCTGTAGCAACTCAACACTCCTTGCATTGTGTTGCATCTTCAGTAAGGCTGAGGCACATAAGAATTTCTCTCTTGATCCTACTTTCTTGAATTTTATGACTAACATCTTGGCAGGTAGATAAATATGAGGGTAGCACTCTTAGAAACTGAAAAAAGCAACCCAGATTCTCTAAAGTGTTGATAGAAAAAATATCCCAGTTGTCTTTCAATGTCTTTTGGGACTCCAATCACACAAAAGAATGCATTAGTTTTATTCCCCCGTCTTGTTTTATGCTCATTTACTAAATTTGGAGACTAGCTTTGCAATATTTCAAACCAACGCACACAAGAAGAGTGACCTATCTGTTATCTCGGCAGTTAATCCAGCTGTCAGAACATTTTCCAGCTAATGAAAATGTTGCAAGCTGCAAGCTTTCGGTGTGGCTTGGAAGCACTGCATGTACCTCTGGTTTCATAACTGGATATTTGGGGAGGATCTCTTCTCTTAAGCTTTCCAGCTGAAGAGATGTCCATCCTTGAGCAGAGGATGCTGGCTCTTTAATCTATGTACGTGTGGGTAGGAATGATTGCAGTGCTATGCTTGCTGGACTGATTTAAGAGTATCTGCTAAGCCTGGCTTCCAGCCATCTCCCTCCACCATGTTATCGTGCATGCCTTCACTGTGGGCCAATTTGTGGTGAGAATGTGAAGAATGTACAAATATGCTGGGGTTTGAGCAAATGCAAAACAATCTCTGACACTGTCTAGCTGCAAAATAAGTCCTGAACCCCCAAAGCTGCCTAATGCTAAATGGAACTCATCCAGTCCAATACTGTCTGCTCCAGCAGTCATCAGCCTGGCACCCTCCAGCTGTTTTGGATTCCAACTCCTATCAGCTCCAGTCAATTGTCAGGGATGCTAGAAATCATAATCCAAAGCATCTGTAGGAAAGCATCAAGTTGGGGAAGGCTGTCTTAAGGTACCACCTGCATCTGAGCTACCAGGCCTCATGCTTCCTTCATGAGTGGTACTAGCCCTAAAGCTCATACCCACCTTCTGAGAAAACCAGCATGCTCCATGAGCTTAATCTTCTGCACAGCCTCCTGGTTTCTCTGGATGATGTCCATCATCATTGTCATCTACCTCATCTTCTTTATCCTTTTGGGAAGGGCCCATAGCGCAATGGCAGACCACATGCTGTTCTTGAAGAAGAGTCCTGGTGGTTCTCCAGGTAACACTGGGAAGGATTCATACCTGAAATCTGGAAAGCTCCTGAGGAATCTGTGGACCTCCAAATGTTGTTGGACTATAATTCCCATTATCCCTTGCCATTGGTTATGCTGCTAGGGCTGATAGGAGTTGTAGGCAAACAACTCCCATCTGGAGGGCCACATGTTCCTTTTCCCTGATGTAGACAGTCCTAAGCAAGAGAAGCCAATGAACTTTCTAAAGTAATTAGTATGTGTGTTTAAAAGGTGGTTGATTAAAGCTCTAACTCTATATATGTCTACTTAGAAGGCAGTCTGAGTCAAACAGGTCTTACTCCCAGGTAAATGAGGATAAGTTTCAGCCTTACAGCTCTGCTTGTTCACTTGGAAGTAATCTGAAGTCAGTTTAGTGGGTTTACACCTAAATAACTGTGCCTAGCTAGATCTGCAGCCTTGGTTAATGCAGTATACTTTTATTATCCCCCATCATGGCAAAAATAAAAGATCCATAAGCATTTGAACAACTATGTCTTATACGGTGTCTAAAGATCAAGGCCTGTTTGTCACTCGATCTCCCCAGACTTTACCCCCTAGTGAAATCCAAGTAGTACACATGGAAGAAAGCATGTCAGAGCTTGGAGGGGGAAGGCAGCACAAGAATAGCTGCAGGAGTTCATAGTCATGGACATCTTGTGTTACTAACATTAATCCATTTCTAGAAGAACTCAGCCTTGCTTAACTCTTCCAACACCACATCAGTCTCTAGGTTCATAAATGCCTAGGTACAAGGGTTAATGTGTGTGTGTGTGTGTGTGTGTGTGTGTGTGTGTATTACAATGTAATACTGCCCCATAGCCAAAAGGCATTCTGGGTGGTTAATAAAGTTAAAAAGAACATATAAACAAAAAGAGCAGAAACAATATATAATAATAAAACAATAGAACAATAAAACCAATAAATCAGCAACAATAACAGTAAGGTTTGGTAGTTATATAGCTATAATTAATCAAGAACTTCTCTTGCCTAAGCCCACTAAAATCATTGTGGGAAAGTCTGCCAAGGGGCAGACTTTCTCCTGTCCCTTTGATAGATGTATGAGCTGCAGAAACAAATGGGTGAAGCATTCAGTGACACAGAGGTTGTGTTGTCTGCTGATCCTTGACTCAGGGCCAGCCCTACCATTAGGCAGAGTGAGGCAGCAGCCTCGGGTGGCAGTTGCTGTAGAATGGCAGCAAAGTATCGTCCTGCTCTTCCTCCAGCTAGCCTGCTTCCTTCACTTACAGAGGGTACTGTTGAACGGGGTAATGATAGCATAAGCATGCATACCAAAAAGATCTGGGGTTCTGGCCCATAGGCAAACAAAAGGCACAGTGTGTGTGTGTGTGTGTGTGTGTGTGTGTGTGTTTTGAAGGACCCAGTCTCATAAGGGCATCTCTGTTCATAAAAAGGTATGAAGGAATGGGGAGAGAAAGGCCTTTTGATTGCAGAAAAACACTTCAGGTAGAGCGATTCAGGGTGGAAGAAGGAGCAGGAGGTGAGGCTCATGTAGACAAAAAGGCAGCTTATGGAGGGGAATTAGATGCAACAGAAGTCATCATGGCCCCTTGCCTTTATTTCAGCAGGTGCTCATGGATAGCAGGGTGGTGGGGCAGAAGGACTTCCAGAGATGCAGGGCTCCAAAGGAGAGTTTTGCAGCTCTAGCCCGAGGGGACTGCCCCCTTAACACCACCTCTGTCTTGCACTAACAATGAAGTGGCAGTCCATGCAGTTTCTGCACATGAATGGGCAGGAGCGGGGTGCAGGGAATGCACCTTGCTCCTTTCTTCAAATGCCAGCAGATCTTGGTCCTGGGCTGGCCCTACACTTGGCTGCTAATTCGATTTCTAACATGGGTAGGTTTTGTTAAACAGGGTTGGATACAGCCTTCTAACAGCCATCTGAATGAGAGACCTGCAGTTTATGACATCAAACTAGAAAGGATAAGAGATGTCTCTGGTGTCTTAAAACTTTTCCAAATGGGGGAGCTTGGGACTGATCCCACTCTGTGTATTTAACACTTTCCTGCCTCTACTCTTTCCAGAATGATGATCTCCCCTTCCTCCAGATGCTATTTGCATCATTGGGGAAAACATGCCAATCTGGCAGACTCTTTTGATGGAAGGGGGTGCGATGTTGTCTTCCCGCTTTGCCTCAAGCAGAAAAATGTACCAGGCAGGTCCTGTGTGCCATGGTCCTGCTTTTGATTGTGGGGTGGCCATGTGTCATTCCGTACAGAGGAGAGTCCCCTGCTTGAAGGGCAGTCCAGTCCAAGTCAGTTTAAAAGGAAGTTCTTGAATTTAGCACTTGTGTAGTAGGCATGAACACAAGCCACCTGGCCAGAAACCTCCTTGCTTAGGTGAAATATGTTTTATTTCTATTGCAGTGAAGGGTCCTGTAGCAAAGGCTTGAGAACAAAATCTGGACTCCTTGGAGGCCAATCCACCAGGGTTCCCCAGACGGGTACCCTCCTCTTCCCTGTCCACAGATAATTTGGTCTCCTGTCATTTCTCCTATTCTAAAAGATAGAAACAATTCTCCTAGGTTTAGTCACTAGGATTGTTGATACATTTGCCCTGGCCATTTGACTTTTGTCCTTTCATTTTTTTTTGTTTTTGTTTTGCCTTCAGCTCTGCCTAACACAGGAACATGGGCCTCAAGAAGTAAAAGATTCTTCAAAATGTCAAATGATACATTTATTTAGTTGTAATATTTATAAGTATTTATATACTACTATGTGTAATAATACCCCCTTGTGTTTAATATAAATATTGGAATCACATTGATTTTAAATTAATTTTAATTTTGGAATGACCAGCAAGGCCTCATCTGATTATCTTAAAGACTGGTAGATATCCTGGCCCCAAGCCATTTCAGGCTTTGAAGGACAAAAACAAAACCTTGGCCATGGTTCGATAGCGAATAGGCAGCCAGTGCAGTTCTTTTAGCCGAGGCTTTCCACAGGCACAGCTGGGGGTCCCAGCGAGAACTCAGTCTGCTGCAGGCTGCACCAGCTGCAGCTTCTGAACCAGGCCCAACAGCAGCCTCACACAGAGCACATCACAGTAGTCTAATCATCAGTGCCTGGGTCACTGTGGTTAGGTTATTTCTATCCAGGACTAGATAGTAAGTTGGTAATGGGTGCTCAGGCCAGCAAGGTAACCTGTGCCTCCAGTGACAGAGACAGATGCAGGAGTACCATGAGACTATTTACCTGTTCTTTCTGAGGGAGGGCAGAAGATGTAAGTAGCCCAATTTCTGGACCTGTGATCTGACAGTCCACACACTCTGCATCTTATTGGGATTCAGTTTCAGTTTATTGCCCCTCATCTAAGCCATAACTGCACCCAGTTCAGAATGTGCAGAGTGGTCTTGCAATAACCCTCCTCATGATCCAGCTCCTGTAATCTTCTTTTCCCCAGACTTCTTCTTGTTCTTGGTCCTGTGTTAGGACAGGAACTGAGCTGAGAGAAACTCTGCAAATGCTTATGGAACTGCAGTGGTACAACCAGCAACCTTTGTCTGAAGCACATGCAGCACAAGTAAGTCACGTGTGTGGAAGAGGGATGCCATTTCTGCAGCACCGGCATGACTCGCTGCCTGGTTGGACGCTCATGAGACAGTGGGCCAGATTTTGGAGAACTGAGCTGAGGGGATCCAATGGATCCCCTCCATCTCCCCAGATTGGATTCCTCACACATCCCTAGGGCAATGCCTCTCCCACTTCAGATCTCCCTGCAAAATCTGGCCAGGGCGACTTATTTTATATTGTTATTTTTGTGTTTTAACTTTATGTCTGCACTTTACAAACATTTTAATTTAAGGTTATAACTTAATGTTTGTATTTTAACTTAATGTATTTGTATTTTAACTTAATGTTGTAAGCCGCCCCGAGGCTTCGGCGAATGGGGCGGCATAAAAATGTCTTAATAAATAAATAAATAAATAAAATAAAGCTGAGAGTCATCACTGTGCCCTCAATCTCCTAATGATTGTTCCCAGTGGTCCAGATAATATTAAATAATATTGGGGGCAAAATGACCTTGATAATGAAATAGATATTCATAATAGTATTTGACATTCGCTTTCTTAGGAAACTTACGATCTTTCCAATTCAAGCTTGAAGCCAGACTCACAAGATGAGAGTACATTCCTTACATGTTTTTATTTTATCATGTGGTTTATTCATTTCATTAAGAGTTTTATTTTATTAAGTGATTCATTAAGTGATCTCTACTTCATTTTTCTGATGCTCAGAGTAGGTTCATATTAGCAATAAAAACATAAAACAAGGAAGAAAATATAATAAGACTGGCATCCCCAGTCTGGCATCGGGGAATTGGTCCTTGTGTAGTGCCCATGGATAACCAGTTTTGTATATGTCCATTTTAATACACATACAAATCACATACACAAACACAAATGGATTTGAGTAAAATGCACACTACTTTCTAGCAACTATACATAGGGTTCCCCAAAAGTTGATCCAATATCTGAATAAGGATCCATTTGAAGGTGGTGTCTACATGCCACCAGTTCCCCTATCAAAAGAATTGCAAATACGTATCCTTTCAAATTTGTAATGACAGTCTTTTAGGATGCAACACTGGAGGGGGTACCTGTAAGCCTCTGATCTACTCCTCGCCTCCCTGCTCTCGAAATGTCCCCTAAAGCCCTTTGCCAGGGGTTGCTTTTGTGACCTCAGAGAAGCAGCTGGTGGGCTTCTTTTGCTCAGGCTCTGGCAGGAAGGGGGAACCAAGCATGGATCCCCAGCTATGAGTTTGGAGCAATTTTCCTTGTAGCTGGAATCTGAAAAATCCTCTGGCTGTCTAGACATTATGCTATTAGCTGTCTAAGGGACACAGAGAATCAATTTCCACTTCCATTTGTTAGTTTCCATAAAGCAAGTAAATATTTTGAAAGCAATATACCCATGTAATAACCTCTTTCCCAAAAGAAGCAACTCCTGGACATTACAAAAAAAGCATTAGTTGTATTGCATCACCACCAACAGCTGAATTAGTCAGTCCCTTGCTAAGGAAACACAGTGGAGTCCTACAGACATGCCACAAAAGATACTTAAGAAGATGCAGACCAAGATCTATAGGTAGAACAGGTAGGCACCAAAGTGGTGATAACAGATTAAGCATTTTGTGGTGGTTTTTTGAAGCGGTTCTTGAAACTTCCAGGTATGCCTACAGGCCCACAATTGTTGGGAACCCTTGAAGTATGACACAGTTAAGTAAGACCTGGAGAGGACTGTTAATACTGAACTCGATAATAACAGAAATGGCACTAGTCTACATTAGACAGAACTCTGCCACATTCTATAATGGGTGAAGATTTCAGAAGTACACCACATATAGCATATGGGACTAAGCTCAATGAGACTAAGACATGTGTACCTAGGAGCATAATCTTATGGCCTACCAAAATTGTCTGGGAAGCCTTACCATTTTTTGGAGTCCACGCATGGAGTGTTTGGATTCTGAAGGCTGAGCCAATGCCTCATCCCCTTGCAGCTGGCAAGGGGTATACCAAGGATGCAGGCAGTGGAGGAGGCTGGGACTGTGGATTTGCACCCATTCCAATCAGCATTCTTACCTCCTTCCCTTTCCTTGCTGGTCCTAAATGTAGATGGTCAGAAGCAGCTGACTGGATAAAATGCACAATGAAAGTCACAACCAGCTTGGATCGGATGCATGTTTGGAGGCCTATGAACATCTGCCACAAGGGCGGTAGTGTTGCCTTTTGGTTTATTATATCTTGTATGAATAAATAGTCCATAGTGCTTGCCTGGAACCTATTGTCAATCAGTTTCACAGGGTGACCCTTTTTAGTATTTTGAGAAAGAGCAAGAGATGGGGCGAGTTCAAAAAAATGTCTTGCCGCTGGTATTAACAACATTCCATTTCTTGGAATGTTTTGCAACAGTTAATTTTCTTCTCCATCTTCTCCAACTTTTTTTTCAACTGCTCCTTGTCACCTTTGAATGGTTGGTGACACCCCATAATTTACCACCTGGAATGCAGACATGAAGGAAGACGATGGGATGAAATATGGTGTCAAGTTTGTATCTGCTCACATTTCACACACTAAAGAGACAGCCCCTTTGGCTAGTTGCCATGGAGAATTTTCTTTTGGAAGTAAATAACCCAGAACAGAGAGAGAAAGAGAGAGAGAGAGAGAGAGAGAGAGAGAGGAAAAGCAAACGTACTCAGCTGCAGAATGTCATTAGCTCTCATAGAAGAGTATGCATGTTGTGTGAAAGGGCTTTGTATAATACGATATGACAGTAGTTGGAAATAAGCTGAGCAAAACTTCAGAGTTTCAACTTTTAAGGTTATTTTCAGTGTTCATATTAAGGTATGTGGATTTACAGATTATATTTGCTCTTCAAGGTACAATCCTGTCCATGTTAAGTGAGAAAAATGGGCATATCATTTCTAATGTCCCTCATTCAGCCAGCTTATCATTCCAGCACTGCAGCTGGGGCACAAGGTGGGAGTGGAGGGCTGGGCTGGCACATGGGCTGGCCGGCCGGTTGGTTGGCC
The DNA here is from genome assembly GCF_004798865.1 of Varanus komodoensis. Lineage (NCBI taxonomy): Eukaryota > Metazoa > Chordata > Lepidosauria > Squamata > Varanidae > Varanus > Varanus komodoensis. Next base: position 54,765,175 of record NW_025335568.1, on the reverse strand, counting down.
AAATGAGTGGGTGAGTGAGCAATGGCCCTTCAAGTGGCAAGATACATTGGACCAAACCTGCATTCAGGTGCCAACTACCCTCAGTAGTTAACAACTAGCTGCAAGGGCCCTGCTCTTCAGACAAGCTTGGACTTTGACTGTGCACAACAGTTGCAGTCCCAAAGGCAACATTTGGCTGTTGCTCAGCAGGCTGGGCCATGCACTTGTATGCCCATGCACACATGCATGCTTGCGCATGCACGCACACATTCACGAACACACACGCACACTAACACCAGTGAACCTAAGGCAGACTGCCCGTTCCTTATGGCTAGTATCTTGGGGAAAAGAATGGAGAATACAGGAAACTGATAGGATGATCTGGAGGACGAGGAGTGTGAGGGAGGACAAGGCACCCTTGGGTGGTCACAGTAAAAGCCTTTGAAGGCTGCTGATTGAGAACCTCTGAATTATAGGGCACCTTCAGATAGCACTCTGTCTTCTGTAAAGTAAAATATGTGGCCAGTTAAGTGTGGAACAGTGTAAGATTTCCTGGTCCTTGGATTCCATTTTTTCTGCTCCATAAAGAACTTTTAAACCTACTTACCCCATTTACTTAAGATTTAATGAGACATTGCTAGGAAAAGCCTCCCCTCTGCCTCCCTCCAGGAACACACACACACACACACACACACACACACACACACACAGAGAGAGAGAGAGAGAGAGAGAGAGAGAGAGAGAGAGAGATACTGTCATTAGGTGAGAAGTCCACATTTATAAAAATAAACAAGTGTATTTTTTATAAAAAAAGTTTTGTCCCATAAATGACTCAGTGGTACCTGTAGACTCCAATCCATTCTTTCCTCTTGTAGTTCTTTCTGCCCGACTGAGCTTCATATTTTTCATATACAGACCACAGATTTCAGCATGATTAAAAGGAGCATTAAATCAAAACACTAAACCCAGCATTTCTGAGTCCTGAAGTTATTCTGTATGCACAATTAAACATTATAGCCAAGTGAGGGCCTTGACTTAATTTTCCTATTTTATTAGGCAACATCTTATGTTTTTGATGCCCAATTTAGATCCGCTCAAAAACACCAATGAATTTCCTTTCTTAGAGCCCAACTTTGGTGTGCTGTCCTTTTTTTCCCTCCCCCTTCATATTATTAGAACCATATGGTCTATGGACTGGTGAGTATCTGGGGAAAGAATTTGGATTTTGAAGCTCACAGCATTCTGTTCCTCACAGCAAATGTAACAATATGCTTTGCATTAGCGCTCTCTGCAGGGTGGGTTTCTGAACCAGAGAAGTGCCTCTTATGGAATATATAGGCATGCTTTCATTATGTGCTGTGTCAGTCTCATAAAATGAGCATGGAAGACTGGCTGGAGTTTTGCACTCTGGAATATTTCCCTTTTTGAAGATCTCATTCTCGTTCAGTTTTCCGAAACGTAATGCTGCCCAGAGTCTGCCAAGGCATAGTTCTGGTGCTGTAATAAAGTGGGCATCTCCTAAAAGTAAGTGCTCCAACGTAATGATGCATAGGTGTTCTGCTGTATGGCTATATAGCACATTAATTGGATGGGGGGGGGGTAATTGTCCAGGGATCCTTTCCAGAGGCTGATTGACAGTGTTCTCCCATCTTCTTTGGTCTTTACAAAGCATGCCCAGAACATTAATACACGTTTTGCATACATCTGCAGATGGTTGTGGCTGGCTTCAGGTCCTTGTGGGCCCTTGGGCAAGGCACTCTCAACAGGTCCCCTCTGCCAGGGAGTCTACCATTTCATCACCACAGCCACCAGCCACCATTACTCCTCCTCTTCCTTGCACCATTGGCACCACGCGCTTGCTTGGCAAGTGACAAGCCAGCGATCAGCCAAGCAGCAGCACCTGCTTCTCCTCCTCCTCCTCTTCCTCCTCACCATCTGTGCCAGAGTCAGAGGCTAGTGACCAAACAGCTGTAATTATGAAGTGAAGAAGCAAGTCCTGTGGGGGGGGGGTTCTTATCAGTGGGCCCCTGTTGGAGTTTGGGCTCTCATGAGATGTCCCACCATGCCTGCCCTTGATGTCAGGCCTAGTTGTGCCAGCAACAGGTAAGGCCCTGTCAAACTGCACATGGTAGGCATGTCATGAATGGAGCCTGCTGAAGCTGGGGGTCAGACTAGGTTGCCCAGGAGGCCCCTTCTGACTCACTCTGTTTCTATGTTTCTAAACTTGGTATAAGTCCCCAACCCCAAAACCTCTGCAATGGGACAATGGAGAGTAAGCCCATTATGCAGATATTTCAGCCCAGAAGAGCCTCTGTTTGCCAAACCCGACTTCTTACTTATCTGGGATTGCAAAAGCCTGGCTGTGAGGGATAGGAGGTGTCAACCACCCAAAGGTGGTGGTGGCCTTGGTGTCAGAGCATCAAACATGGTAGAGGCCTATTTATGACCTGGCAGAAATAAATCAGAGCGTACTTCCAAGAGTCCCTCTTTCTAAAGCTGGAGAGAGTTAATGCAGTACAACTGTTCTCCCCAGGCTAGCTCATCACGACACAAGGGCCAGTCTGCTCTGCTCTGCTCTGCCGTTATGCAATGCATCCCTTTCCTCTGACTTAATAAAAATTCTTCCTGCCTTTTCAAAACCTTTCGCCCATTTTCAATCATCTTAAGTGACCCCCCCAGCCCACCCCCCTGTGAAGTTTTGTAGACTTCAGAACGGGCCTCCTTCTCTCTGCCTTCCCTCCTCTGCCATAGTTTCTAATCCAATTTAGTCAGCTAGTTAGCCCAAATCCCTCAGAGGCCTACAGTTTGTTCATTCTCCCACAGTGCTGAAATTTCCCTCCAGCCCAGCTGGCAGGAGATTTTAGAAATAACAATATCTCAGGGACGGTGGTGGTGGGGGAGAAGGAGCTAAAGATTGAATGGGGCCTTTTGTCCAGATCTCTATGAAGCCAGATTAATTATGCATTGCAGAACACAGTTTTAAAGCACTGAATTAGGTCCTCTTTGCAGTGAAAAGCGGGGGGGGGGGGGGGAGCCCAGCCGTGCAAAGTGAAAGCAGTCTCATGGCCCACAAGAAGCAGAAATTTAGAGATTTATAAGCAGAAGGATTTCTCAAAATCAAAAGGCAGCAAGATGTTGCACAAACTGCTTGGTAGCAGTTATAGCTAACATTTATAATGATTATTTGTTGTCATACCTCCTCTTTGACTGATGTGATAGGTGACTGGCTGACCTGTGATCATTTCCTCACTTCTTTTCGGGGTGACTAAGCCATTCTTGAAAACGCTTAGGCTTTGATGAATGAGAAGGTGCAGGCTTTCTTTGGCCAATTCTTCTGGGAATAAATGTCTTTCAACATTCTAGTCATGTTATTAACAATTGGGTTGATGACCCTTCAAGAGTTTGCAGTGGTTGCTTCAGAACACTACCTTGCCTTTGCCTGGGCAATTTCCTAGTCTACAAGTGAAAGCAGGAATAATCTTACATCTTTTTAATATTCCTGTTCTCACACCAAGGATCATAGCTTAACCTTCTAAAGCAAACCAAACTCTGAACAGTGAGAAATTAAACTGGGAAAACTTTAGAGGTATCCCCAGATGGCAAAATAGGGACACACTGAGGGCAGGGGTTTACCAGAAAATCTTTCATGGATAATGAGTTTATATTATTATACAAACTACCAAGTTTGTGCAAGAAATAGTCACTCCTAGAAACATTCTTCAACAAATTTAGAGATGCATCTTTTGTTGTGCCAAAAAAATCTTGCAAACTTTTGTCTGTCATTCTCATTTAATTTAGTAGAAAAAAAATGCTTTAGAAAAAAAATTCAGAGGAGAATACTATTTCGGAGTAATTCTCATGGGTGGGGTTGTGGTTCTTCTGCGTACCTTACTTATGAATGGCTAAGATGTGTGCACATGTTTGTACATGCCTGGCTTTCAATGTACAATAATCTCTCCATCAGCATCCCTAGTTCCCCACACTTGAAAGTCCAAGGGGAAAGTCATGAGGTTACTCCTCCCATTAAGAGCTTTTCTCAGATCAGGAAGTGCTGGCCATCAGAAAGTCAGTAGAGTGATGGAAAGAGATATACTAGAAACAAAGAACATGTGTAGCATCCTTAGACGCCTCACAATTCTAAGCTTAAAAACACCTGCAAAGTGATAACATAAAAAAGGCTTTAGGAAAAAATAAAGAGGCTCCAGTACAATCACTGGTAATGGTGAGTTCTATATCCCAGAAACTGTTGGAGAATTTCTCCTCCTCATCACCCCCAGTTTCTTTGCTTATAAATAAGTTGTAGAATTTTGGGAGGACATTGGAGTGAAGCATCTGCAAGAAAAGTAGGAAAGTGAAAGGGGGAGACAGACTCATTGCAAGCTTATCCCTCTGCCAGGTGGCAAATTTGTCCACCTGCTCTTCTCTCACAGAAGTGTTTTGCTTGGTTGAGCATGTGTGAGCTAGTGGGTTGTCCCAGAGTTCAGCCATGACAATTTCCAGAAGGATCAAACTCCCTACTTTGAGGTCAGAGGAGATTACTAGAAATGAGATTGGGAAGCTTCAGATCTCTGGTCACACTGCTTACATTAACAAACAAACAAACAAACAAATGCCCCTATGAATGAAGACAGCAGCCAGTTGTAATGATGGTGTTGTCTCCAATTTATGGTGACTCTATGAATGAAAGCCCTCCAAGATGCTCTGTCCTTAACAGCCTTGCTAAGCTCTTGTAAATGCAAGACTGTGGCTTCCTCTATGGAATTGTTCCATCCCATAGCTGGACAAAGCTTTAAGAAGTTTGCATCACCCAATTAAGAGGACTGGGAAGATATGGGTGCATTTCTGTGATCATGTGCACAGAAACAGCAGTTTCAGAGAGAGAGAATGAGAGAGAGCGCGAGTAAGAGAGCGAGCGAGCACACTGCTTTATATGCTACTGCCAGTATCACAGTCAGTTTCTGGGAACCTTGGGTGGGAGGGTGCTGTTGCTTGTGGGCTGATAGTTGGCCATTGTGGGAACTGAATGCTGGGCTGAATGGACTTTTGGTCTGACCCAGGAGACTCATTCTATTAGGTGATTTTTGATCAGGTTGGGATTTTTTTTCCTGTTGAAATTCACATTAACCAGATCAAGGCTCAGCATTCCTGCAGTGGGTTGGGCCAGAGGCAAAGTAAGCAGGTTGTGAAGCTAGTTTGAGCTCTGTATGCAGTCAGAAGCAAGAAGGTGGGAGGCTTCTCTCACTGACTTCAGTGGTGCAGCTAGAGGTGGATCTTGGAGCACTGAAACCCAGTCCTCATCCATACGGCGAACCAGAGAGTGGAAGGCAATGATGCTATCAGGGCAGCAGAAGCAAACTCTATAATATTGCTGTAGCCATGATGGTGTATGACTGATATGAGTTTAAAATGCAAAACTGCATGTGCTGAGCCACCGGGTTTGTTGTTCTAACATGCCAGGCATGTGGAAGCAGCTGCAAGCATGTCTGGGCAGTGCAGGGAAATGTATAATACAGATGGCCATCTAAAAGGAGCCTACATAAGGCCTTTGCATCAAGGGTTTACAGGTATCTAGCTGTCCTGCTGTCACGCCAAAAATCCCAAACTGGCTGAGGCCTTTCTTGTTGTGGGCACTCCCAGTATATTCTGCAGGGACTTTCAATGGTTCTTCCCAGTGCCTTTTAAGGCTAGAATGGGACCTTCTACAGACAAAGCATTTTTTCTGCTATTGATCTATGATTCCACAGTATTTGCATTTCGAATGCTTGGGAGAATAGGTGCCTATTTTTAAAATATGGCTTATAGCATTTCTGCCGCTGATAATATCTTTAGCCAACAAGCTAGCAAAATAAAACAATACATCTTTTTCTGTCTAGTGAGCTTAATTTGAATGGTCCAGGCACTGTGAATGAGTTGTTCTGATTGTAATCATTATTTCTTTGAGAAAATGAAAAATACAAGCATTCGCATAAAACTGGTGGCAGTAAATAGTTCTGTTGCAGATACTAAGATATTCAATGACCTCAAGCCGAAAACATTTCCTACAGAGATTGCAGTTGATACTTACCCAGCTGTTTTCTGTACATATTTCATTCATAATGCTTTTGCATGAAGGAGCAGGCTGATCCTTGTGGATGTTTGTATTTATTTTTATTTTCTTATGAAGCATGTTTCAGTCCATGCTGCATACACACACAGCGTAGCCTATCTAGCTGTCTGTTAGTTTGTTCATCCAGATTGTTCTGCAATTAATCTAGTATTATGAACACTAGATTGTTCTGCAATTAATCTAGTCTTATGAAAGGACACATCTATTACTTTGATTTTTACACATATGGCTCTCACTGTTGTTCATGTGGAGCAGGTCTACATTTCTTGGGGGCAGCATCACCTGGTGGTCTCCTGAGAAAAAGAAAAAGCACGATTTCTGATTTCATTACTGCAACTTTTGAGTGAGAAATTTCAATGAATGTTAAATTTTGTTACAGATATAACATTTTATATGATTGTCATTGTGAGCCATTTTGTCATTCTGTTTCGAAGGTGAGTTTCAGCAAGAAATGAAATTAAAAATGGAAGAAGTGTGTGTTCCAGAACATACCATAAAATCTTTTGCAAATAATCTGTAATACAAAATGCTAAATTGCCAAAAACAAATGTAAAATTTGCAAGTTTACTCTCAAATTCTGTGCAATATCAACAGTCTTTTACATCAGATAACATTGCTATTACATTATTATTATCATCATCACATTACATTTATACCTTGCCTTTCTTCCTTTGTAAAGAACCCAAGGCAGCTTATAATTTTTACTTCCGCTCCATTTTATCCTCACAACAACAGTTCTGTGAGGTAAGTTGGTCCAAGTGTCTGTGACTGGCCGAAAGTCACCCAGTGAGCTTCCTGGACGAAATGGGCACTAGAATCTGGATTTCACAGGACTCCAGGGCAAAACTCTAGCCACATTACTTCTCTTTAGCTGTCAAATGTAAATATCAAATTTTTGAAAGATATTTGAATACATTGAGAGAATGCCAGGAATATGTAACAATTGCAAATTTTGCAAATTTTGAAGAGACTAGAAGAAATTTTATTTCTGCTCTTAGGTAAATGTGGCTTTCTTTGGTAAATGGGGCTTTCTTCACATTTACCAAACATCTTAGATAAGTGGGGTTTTCTTCACAAAACTTGTTTTCACAAGTACTTCCATTTTGATTATTTATAATATATGATCACAAAAGAGTTTAAAATACTTCTGTCAACAGAAGTAAAAAAAACATTGATCACAATGTTTTGAGTTAATTTGTGATATGCTTTAATACAGTTCTTGCTGCACTTCCTATATCTCCCTGGTACCCCTCCCACTACTTAGAAAATAGAGGAATTTTCAAAGATTCAAACAAGTCCTTTCAAGCTTCATTTAGTTCCTAACAACTTCACTGTGGGAGCTTTTGAAATAGACAGTTCTTCTGTCAAAGTACTTAACAGATTGCCAAGGAACTGGACCTTTGTGGCTGATACTGCAATGAGCTCCTTTGGTTAGTTGAAGTAATCATCCCCAAACTGTTGTTTTCCAAATGTGTTGGACTGCAACTTCCATTAGCCATGCTGGCTGGAAATTGTGGGAGTTGTAATCCAATGCATTTGGAGGGCACCAGATTGGGAAAGGCTGAATTTTAGAACCACTCACACTGACTGAACTCAAACATGTTTATATGCCATGGTGGTTTAGCCTTATAAACCAGTCCAACTAACCATGGCTTGTAGTAAGGTTTAATAGATCCAACATGGCGTATTGTGTTGACTGAACCCAGGCAGCACTATAAGCCATGGTTAAATCAAAACTACAGAGAGCCCTTGGCAAGAGCAGTGGAGAGGCTTGCCAATGTAATCACTCCCATCTCTCTTCTAACAGCAGGGGGCATTTCAAAACTTGGGGAGCCTCCATGTGAGCTGGCAACTGTGTCCCTTCTAGTCCCAGGACTCATCCTCTCCCTCTGGGGTTTTCCTCAGGTCAAGGTACTCTCTACCCAGGGTGAACTGCAAAACTGAAGAGACAGTTGGGGCTAACACCTCCCCCCCTGCACTGTGGGTCCTGTTTGGAAGGGGGAGAATTGGGGTGGTCTTGGGAGGATGTTCATGTGGCCCCTCACTTTCTGAAGTGTGGTTAACACAGAGGCACTTTTTAAAAAAAACTTAAGCCATGGCTGGCACAAATGGGCTTGCCACACCTCAGGGGACATCTGTGTCCCTGCAGCATCCCCTGGGATACTGCAGGGGGATTGAGGGGGCGAGGAGGGAAGAAGAGGAGTGGGAGGAGGCACCTGACCCCTGGTGTGCCTGATCATCTCTCAGCCACAGAGGCCTTTGAGCCATAGCATGTGGCTAAAATTCCCAAGGGGTTTAATATGTTGTGCAAACCCAGCCCTTGGTTCCTTTCAGTTCACGGACTGAGGGCTGCATTCGTGGCACAGTTTTCATTGTTGCTCAGTAGGATCATGGTTATTAAAAAATTAAAAAGGAAGGAAGATGGAAAGAGACAATGGGAGAGAAAGCAGGAAGGGGACAGAGAGAAAGAGAGAGAGAGAGAGAGAGAGCTGCAGAAAACACAAGGAGAACGAAAAATATGTACAACTTACTCAAATTGAGCTTCTTGTTTGTTTGTTTGTTTAAAACATTTTTATCCTGTCCTTTGCACAAGCCTCGGGACAGCTTACAAAAGGTTAAATAATAATAGAAAATTCAATTAAAACATTCAATAATAGCAAGAGTTCAAAACTAAAAGAAAGACAGGAAGAAAGAAAAAGAAGAAAAAGAAAATGTGACTATGTAAAATGTTATTAATTTTTTATTAAAATATTAATTTAATTATTAAATGATGGCTAAATAAAAAGGTCTTTACCTGGCGCTGGAAAGAGTAGAGAGTTGGCACCAGGCGGATCTCTCTGGGGAGCATATTCCATAGTCTGGGTGCCACTGCAGAGAAGGCCCTCCTCCGAGTAGATACCCTCCAAACCTCCTTCAAAGAGGATTCTCGGACAAGGCCTCCCCTGCCGATCTTAGAGGGAGTGAGGGCATGTAGGGAAAGAGACATTCCTTCAGGTATCCTGGTCCCAAGCTGTTTAGGGCTTTATAGGTGAGTACCAGCACCTTGAATTGGGCTCGGACTTCAGTTGGGAGCCAGTGAAGCTGATAGAGGACTGGCTTTATATGAGAATAATGGCCGGCCCCCGTCAGCAACCTGGCAGCTCTATTTTGTACCAATTGAAGTATCCATTTTCAAGGACAGCCCCACGTAGAGCGCATTACAGTAATCCAACCCAGAAGTTACCAGTGCATGTGTCACTGTCGCTAGGCAGTGCTTGTCCAGGTAAGGATGCCGCTGATGGATCAGCCGAAGCTGAAGGAAGGCGCTCCTTGCCACTGCCATACCTGGGCCTCCAGGGACAGCTTTGGGTCGAGGAGCATGCCTAGGCTGTGGACCCCGTCTTTTAGAGGGAGTGCAACCCCATCCAGGACAGGACCAAAATCACTTACCTGAAAACCCGAACCACCCACCAAAAGGACCTCCGTCTTCTCTGGATTGAGTCTCAGTTTGTTGGCCCTCATCCAGCCCATTACCTTGGCCAGGCACCGGTTCAGGACAGCCACTGCCTCACCTGGATTGGTTGTAAATGAGAGGTAGAGCTGGGTGTCATCAGCGTACTGATGAGTCCGTAGCCCAAACCTCCTGATGACATCTCCCAGTGGTTTCATGTAGATGTTAAAGAGGGGACAAAATAGAGCCCTGTGGTACTCCATGGCAAAACTGCCATGGCGCAGTGCTATAGTCCCCCAGCACTACCTTCTAGAATTGACCGGCCAGATAGGAGTGGAACCACTGCCATGCAGAGCCTCCAACTCCCAACCTGACCAGCCTATCTAGAAGGATACCTTGGTTAATGGTATTGAAAGCTGCTGAGTGGTCCAGGAGAGGTCCACATGTTACACACGTGAAGCTTAAAAGTGGGCTGCAGACCTGAAGGGACTGAAAAGCATGTGTACGATGAGGACATGGGCTTCCCTTTGCTTGGGATTAAAGGTAGGTAATTGCTGCACACAATATACAAGGGGTGGGAGATGTTCAAAGGTGCAAGTGGGCGATCCAAGAGGAGGATACACCTGGAAATTCTCTACATTTCCTTTTTCTCCCCAAGTGAGCAGAGCCAAGTGAGTGTTTGAGGAGAAATATTTTCACTCCAGGAATGAATCGAGATTGTAACCTAGAGACTTGACAGAAGGGAGCACAGAGCAGTGCTGTTGCATGCCAAGAGCTGAGGCAGCTGAAATGCGCTGATACAGACTTTTCATTATCTGAAACAATTACTTAGGCAAGCACAGCATGAGACTTCATTAAATGTTTTTGAACTTGGATTCCTGATAGGGAGAGCATTACATAACACGCTCTTTGTGAGCACCGGCAAACGGGAGCATACAAAAAGAGGCAGCCAGGAGCACTGTGTTGAGCTGCTTTCTCTCTCTCTGCTTTTAAATCTGAGCCAAGCATTAAACAGACAGGCCTATCTTTCCCTTGCCCGCCTCCCTCACCAACAAGAGCCTGGTTTTCATCACAGATTAATAAACCTAACTCTGCTATTTTACTCCACTTCCCACAGCCCTCCCTACTTGGCACTCTTGGAGGGGCATTCGTGTGTTTAAAGCTCACCTCAATGTAACAGATGGGATTGGGAGCTAGGGGTGTGCGTGTTCGTGTGTGTATGTGTGCAGAGTCCAGAATCTGAACATGCAGACCCTTTCTCGGCCTCACCTATGAATTAAAAACTAGTAATAGAGCAAAGGGCTAAATTCCACATAATGTGAGTGGGTGTCATGCAGGGTGATTTCACTCAGGGGAAGCATGATCGGTTAGCTGTTCATGGACAAGAGCCCCTCCTCAATACCACAATGGCTTGCTTGTTCACCTGCCTCTGTGGCCCAGAGAGCAGGGGTGGGAGAAGGAGGAGGAGTCAATGCCAGAACTACTTGCTTGCTGGCTTTCGTCCTGTCAGGTAAGCAAGCAAGGGGTAGAATGATGAGAAAGAGAAGCAGTAGCAGCTGGGGATGATGGTTGTGAGAAGAGAGACTGACTGAAGTCCCACTGGGCCTGAAGGTATCTTACTTTAAGGAGATAGCACTGTTCCCCCCCCCACCTCTCTTTCTGAAGCACCAAATCTACTGGGGGGAGGGTAGTTCACCTCAACCCTCCAGATAATATTTAGAGGGTGTGCAGGGCAAGGGTTATGAGAATCTACCATTCTGATGGCAGAAGGATAGCTCTGGGCACAGCGCAAAGCTCTTATAATGCTCCTTCAAGTTAATTCAACTCACATCCTGGTGAGAGCCAAAACAGACATGACTTTAAGTCTGTATCTAGCAGCTACCTTAAAAATTAGTAGTAACAATCCTGACTAGGCCCAGAGGCCCCAGTCAAGACCTCAAAAACATCTCCACCCTCTATGCTAGAGTCCTAATTCACGTGGAGGCCTCTGTGCAAAAATAAAAACAAAGGTGTATCTGTTAGATATGGATTTCAAGTACTATCTGTTTGACCCTGAAGCTCTGAGCAAGAAGGAATTCCATAGTAGCAAGATTTGCTGCTATTGTTTGTTTAACCAAGTATTTGCTGAGTCTAGTTTAGCTAGCCCTTCTGCTCTTTTTTTGAGCAATTCTAATTTCCATTTTAACTCTTGTGTTAATGAATTCTGCCCACCATTCTTTAATTTGGAAATGAAAGGCAGTATATAATTTTTTCATGAATAAATATACAAACAGATAGGAAAAGGAGCAGGTTTGAGGAGCTCTGGGGGTTTATTTCTTAGATGCAAATTTATAAATGTTATGAGTGAAACTGAAATATACCATAGTGTGCACATCTGTGTGCAGATGACCTGCATGTCTTGCTCACTCTGCCATCTTCATGCGCAGCTTTAAGACCCGGCTCTTCCTTGTGGTGGATCTGGATCTTTAACTGGAACTGGACTTGACAGTCCTTCAGATAGGACACCTTCTAAACAGAAGGCAATTCTCTGGCAGCCTTTCAAGTAGAAGACTGTCCTCTGTAAATGAGAACACATGACCAAGCTATCTTCAGGGGCAGCTCCATTGCAGTTATACAGTCAGGAAGTTATGAGAATGTGGACCTCCATGGCTAGACTAAGGTGGAGACTGGCCGTGGGCCCCTGCTGGGTTGTGGGCCTTGGCAGATGCCCAAGAAGGTCACCCCCCAGTGCTGGCTCTGCTTAAAGGAAGTATTTCTGACAAGGAGAGACAGATGCCCAGATCAGTTTCTCTTCTGGTTATTGTGCTCCTGTCTCATCTGAAATCAATCTTGGAGATTCCCAACCAGGTCAGATGCACCAGATTAATTTTGGATTAGACAGAGAAAGAGGCAGAACAGGAAACATAAGTCAGCTGTGTATCCCATTCCCTTCATTTATCACCATGTCCACAGTGGCTCACGATCTCTGCCTTGTGTCTCCTTGGGACCTTACAGTTAAAACCAGCCAGTTGGAGCTGTACTAGAAGAGAATAGAAGGATAGGGAAAAGCTAGGCATACTGGTGTTCACAGCATTTCCCTTAATCAGGAGCAGGAAAATATGAATCCTTGAACCAGTGAATGCTTTTAGGGAACCTTCTGGAGCACCTCCACTTAAATGTGATCAGTTAAATGACAGGAAAAATATTATCGGATGAAGAGATTGATTAAAGATTATTCACCCCTCCCCCCCTGACTTACAGTAGTATCATGATGTCCCTCCTAGTAGATGGGAGCTGTAGTCTGAGACATATTGAAGGCAACTGTTTGCCTGATTGATTGGCTTATTTATTTATTCATTCCCTTTCTAGGTTTACTGTTCCCTTAGCAGATTACAAACAACTAAAACCTAAATGCCACATAACAGGTAAGAATATCAAATACCAGTCAAGTACTTGAAGGAAAAAATACAGTATAATGCAAAACAAGAAACAACACAGGTATCAATAAAACACCCATAGTAACATAGAACTGGATGGAGGCCAAGCAAGAAGCGACAGCGCAGCCAACTGTGTCATGTATGTGTTTGCCTTGTTTGCATGTTAAACAGGAGGCAGGGATTTGAATACATCAAAAGGAGCTCCTGGGGAGGAGAATGGAAATTGGAGATTGAGATTGAGGCACCCCATTGCTTCAGGCCCCTTTTCCAGGTTTTTCATGCAAGAATCACAAGCAGGATTCTTCAGTAGGTGAGCAAGAACAAATGTTAGGCCCAAGGAATGAATGCAGTGATATGAGAGCAAATATTATTAGAAGAGTTCTGCCTGTATTCATATACTTGTTGAATGATGACCGGCGATTGCAATAAAAGTTGGGGCGCCTACATTTTGAAACCTTCTATTTTCATGGCAAATGGTTCTCTGATTTGTTTCTCCAAGACGCCTGCTTTCCCTGTCTGCTGCATCACCATGGTACCTTAGCTCTAAGGTTACTTTAGCAATGAGGCATTTGAATGACTAGATTTTTAATTTGTTTACATGAGGGTGTGGGGAAGGGACTCAAAACCTTTGTTCTCCTCTTTCTTTTTCCTTTGTTTTTGTTCTTTCGGGGAAAAGTAACCAGGCATTTATGTTGGAAGAATTGGTTTTGCAAAGAGAAAGTTCTTCATCTTACTTGGGAAAACAAAAAGCTCTGTTTTTTAGACAGAGGATTGAGACAAAAAGAGAGGGCGAGGAGAGAGCGTGTTAGAGTTTCAGGGATGTCAGCCAGCTGCCGAAGAGACCTGATTTCCCCTCCACTCACTCCTCCAAACTCCATTTTTGGTGCTGCACATTGATGATTCCAGCTGTCCCGCTGGGTCATGGTTAGCTCTCAAGGGAGATGGGTCATGTGATGACCAGAGGGACTACTGGGAGTCCCATGGACCACGCGCATGGTCTTAACTTGGGACCCAAATGAGAGAGTATGGGTAAAACAGCCTATTGAACTAAAATCCAGCTTGCCGTAGTCTGAAGGAGGGTGAGATGAACTTAAACCAAAGCAGGAACATGATGAGGGATTCCTCTACCCATCATACTTCCCATATTGGAAATTAACCATCAGCTGTAATGGCAAATGTGTCTGTTCCAGCAGCTGGTGCAACACCTTGATGAAGGGTGTGATCTCAGGAAATCCCTGTTTCTAATCTATCAGTGGTGCTGCTGAACCTCATAATCACCCAGTTTGGAATACAAGAACAATATTGCCATAATCCGTGCTGTTATTCAAAACTAGGGCCCCCATGGGTCCTCTGTGGCTTGGATTATAGGCCAAACTGGAGAAAAAATAGTTCTGCCCTTTATCCATTCATAAGGCTGTTGTTCAGGGACCCTGGCCAAAGTAATTTTCCCAGGTGCCTGGTGTCCACATTAAAGGTGCCCTGGGTAAAGTACAATTAAATTCAGTGGGAGAATTCACACAATACATTAAGCCCGAGGCTTCCCTCCTTCCCCAGGGGCCTCAATGTGCCTGGCTGACAATCACACACAACATGGCCCCAGAGCCAGCCCCAGAACTCCTGCAGGTATCCCAGGGACACTGGGGGAGCATCAAAGCCTGCCCCCACACCACACTCAAGTCATTTGTGGCTTGACTTTTTAGAACTTTTTTTTTCCTTTGGTGGTTGTAAGCCCTAATTTTGCATTTCTGTGGGAGCATCCATGAGGTGTCCCTCCAAGGAACTTCAGTAGTACCCGGTAGGTGTAAAAAATGAGGGACACTGGGTAGATCCTTGCAGGCTGGAGAGTGTGGAAAGAGCCCCTTCTGCAGCACATGCGTTTGTTTTGCAAAGAGTTACAAAGTGGGTGAGGGGAAAAATAGTCACCTGCAGCTTGTACTAGGCATTGGATAGGGTGGGGGACTGCTGGTTTTGGACAGCAGCCACCTCTCCTGGCCCGTACCTGCCCTGGAGTCCCTTGGTTTTTACCTTCACCATTTGTACAAAAAGGGAAGTCCAGGAAAAAGAATTATAAGGAGCCCAATTATTTGCATACAGGGTCCCACTGTTACTTTTCAACAGAGAACCATGTGCAAGGTACTGATGGAGTTCTTTGGACAGGTACCTTGTGGATGCCTCCTATTGGGACCATGAAGAAGGGCTGGACAAGCTGGACCTGGCAAGCCCCAAAGGACTCATGGTGGGTTGGGGGAGCCTTCGCCACCTGCATCTCAAGGGATACTACGGTACTTGGGTAGCAGCTGGCAATGGTAGTTGCCTGCTAGCCAGTTGGCCAAAGTGACAAGCCTGTAGGTTTTTCGCCTGACCATGGAGGAGAGGTGGTGTGACCCCTTCCAGAAACCCCAGAGATCCCATGTTGGTCTCTAAGCATGGAGTTTCCTACCCATAGTTTACTGGGAGAACAAACAAAAAAGATTTGCTATTGTTATTTCCTTATGTTTATAAGCACTGTTGTCCAGAATTCCAAGTAATCCATAATCTCTCTTCTGTAGCCCATTTATGACATCTGATATAGGAACACATGACTATAGCACCTCCCAATAGGAATATATTGGTTCAATCTGTAGAGACCCTTGCCTTTAACTGCTTTTATTTCCACGAGTCTCAGAACATATCTGCTTCCTCTCTGTGAATAGCTGCTGAATTTCTTCTGAAAGCTGTAAGATAGTTAAATAGCGATGTTGCCGCAAGCAGAATCTCAATATTTTGATTCTCAGAGTCCCTCTAGCTGCCACAAAAAGCTTGTCTCAAAGACTGTGGAGTGAGCTCTCTGGCTGTACCATCTATAAAGGCTGATCTAAGCACCATTCCATCACTATTATCTCTGAATTGGTAGCCATTGTTCATAATATATTTCTCACTGCTTGTGCAGTGAATATTTCACACATTTGTGTTTAAGCAAAGGTGGTGTGCTGCATTGCTGGTTTTGTCGCTACTTGCTGTGTTGCACACGTTTTGCCCAGGAGAATAAACTTGGTTTGGAGTAAAAGAGTGAGCAAATTTTGATGTCTTGGAGTAAACTCTTAAGATATGGCAAAAACAAATTGATATAAGTTGATTAAAAGTTTGTGAGGGAGTAGATAATTATGAATGAAGCAACTGTAATTGGAAGAATACAGGTATTGGGAATATATTTAATTCTTGTGGAAAAGAACTTGACACATAGGCAGATTTTAGACTAAAATGTTAATTTAAGCATTTAGAAGTAATACACACTGTAGCATCACCCCCCCCCAAGTG
The DNA here is from genome assembly GCF_004798865.1 of Varanus komodoensis. Classification (NCBI taxonomy): domain Eukaryota; kingdom Metazoa; phylum Chordata; class Lepidosauria; order Squamata; family Varanidae; genus Varanus; species Varanus komodoensis. Next base: position 54,748,947 of record NW_025335568.1, on the reverse strand, counting down.
TGTGTGTGTTTGAATGTCTGCAACAACTGCATTAAACCAACTAACATTATGCTTTAGGTGGTGCTTGTTTTACATCGAGGACCTATATTTTGTGCAATTGCTTTCAACCACTGAGACTTTACAGCTTACTTTAGGATAGGAATTGGTGAGAAAAGTTAGGTTCATATTTCTATTCATACTTAGCAAATTCATACCTCCTGAATCTCATCATGAATCAGAAAGCAGTTTATAAAGATAGTAAAAGTTCCTTTCAGACATTGAAAACTATACTTTTCTGAAGTGTGGGCACAGCTTGGAAAAAGGCATTCCAGAAATACATACATTTGAAAATGGGAACATAAGGAAACATGCATTTGATATAGCACATGCAAGCAATGTGTGCATTTTTTAAAAAAATATGCACAGAAACCCTCCATTTAATGGAAAAATGGCTGCAAAGTGTGTACATTTGGGAAAAAACCTGTTAGTGTTCTGCTCTGTTTGTATACTCAAACCAACACAAGCAAGCTTCTTTGTCCTTTTCTGGGTATGCATCCTCCTTGCCAGCATGTTTTTGGATAATGCCAGAAACTAGGTGCATCTTCAGGAGCTTGCTTAATTCAGATACAATATTCCCAGATGCAATACCCCCAAATTTGTTCTTGGGAAATATATTTTAGGGTGGTATCTGATGCTTTCTGACTGCCAGCAGGACTCTTTACTAGCACAATGGGGTGCCAGTGGTCCTTAAAACAACAAGAAACATTTATTTCTGCAAGACGACAAGCAAATTGCAGGAAAAAAACTGCTGACCTTTCCTATTCCATAAATGAGTGTTTCTGCTAATTTCCAGTTACTTGAATAACTCTAGTCCTTTATGCTAGTGGTGAATCCCCCTAGTGTAATGGATTAAACAGAAATGCAGCAGCAGTACTGAGTACAGTAATTTGATTTTGTTAATTTTTAAAATTTTTATATTAAAGGGATATTTTAAAGACAACACAGAACAAGGCTTAATTTTTCTTCAGCTGCTCTGTTCAGGCTTGCATCAAAAACTATGTAATCCTTAATGTGCCATTGCCTTCCATTTTCTAAGCCTGTGAAAGGCTTAGAAAGATATAGATATGAATATGATGGCAACCGATATTTCTTGAGCAACAAACCAGACCATGACTGAGTCAAATCAAGAATGTTTCCAAGCTAGGGTATGTGACCTCTTGACAAGATCAGGGGAATGAAAAGTCAGCAATGATATAAATGGCTTCAGTGTTATCTGGAAGAGTGTAACTGATTTACTAACACATGCTGCCACATACTTAGTAATGGTTCCCCCTTCCCTGTGATTCATAATATTAGAATACTGGGTGAAGTCTGCTTGGCTCCATGTAGTATTTATGAGTTTTGTTGATAATAAGCATTCAGGGGGGGGGGGGGAAACAAAAACAAACCTCATCTGTTTTCCTACAGTTCTCTTTCAGCTCTTAATGTTTATTTTTTTGATGTATAAATCCACACCCAATAGTCCTGAACAGGACTCCCTTGGCAGTGTACATGTTGGCCTGTTATTACTGTATTGTGTTTATAGCCCATCCTTTTTCCTCTGGTGAGGAACCCAAAGTGGCTTAGATAGCTCCATTTTTATCTGTGCAACTAGCACTACGAGGTAGGCTAGACTGAGCAGGCGACTGACCCAATGTCAGGCAGTGACCTTCATGGCTGATTGTGGACCAGAACCTGGATGTCCCAGATCCCCAGTCCACCATACTAACCACCACTCCATAGTGGCTCTCAGGACGAATGGTGCAGCATGTACGGAACACAGGAAACTGCCTTATATTGAATGGGTCCATCTCTGGCTCCATCTAATCCCTCTAAGCCCATATCATCGACATGGACTGGTAGCAGCTCACCAGGGTTTCAGGGAGGAGTTTTTCCAGGCTTATTTGAAGCTGCTGGGGATTGATCCTGGGCCATTTTGCATGCCTGCCAGTGGTCCTCCCACTGCACCACAGCCTACTCCAATGCCCTATAATATTGTTTGTTGGGAACTGTGGGTTTCAGCATCAGTCCTAGCTGAGAACCACTTGGAAATGCAATGGCTTCCTCCCCCAAAACAAAGATAAACAGGAATAGTCAGCTCTTAGGCTGAGTGTGGGATAATAATGAGAAGGCGATGGCGATGCAGAAGCAGGGCTTCCATGATTCAGAATACAGCACCTTATATGTTGTATCACCAGTGGAATGATCCTTCTGCAGGTCTGCTGAACTCAGTTATCTGGGTTTCAGGAGTTCAGAAAAGCTCTCCAGAGCACCATAAATAAGTGAATACCAGTCCTGCTATTAACATTCAAAGAAAGTATGTGGTATACTTCAAAGGAAAACTACCAAAACTTCCCATTCTAAATGCACAATTGGGATTATTTTACAATTAATAATTGAGCATTTCATCTCCCACGTGTCCTTTTATTCTCAGGACATCTTTCAAGGGTGGTACTTCTTTGGAACAGGGGGAAGGGCTTCCCAGTCCAGGTACTTTTACTCTTGGAAACTTTTATTTACCATTGCCCATGTTCATCATGTGTTATTTGTCATTATTTATTTTTCGGCGCCTGGCCAAGACCTTTTTATTTAAACGATATTTTAATAATTGATTATTTTATTTATTGGTTTTAAATTATTGAGACAGGATGTTTCCAGATTTTATATGTCTGTATTTCTATAGATATTTATTTATATGTTGGAAGCCTTCCCGAGGCTTATGCAAATGGGATGGAATACAGAAATTCCAAATAAATAAATAAATGATTCCAAGGCATTTTGAAATGGTTTCTCAATTTTTCACTGCTGTGTTATTGGATATTGTTGATTTTGCTGTTTGGATTTGTATTGTAAAGCAGAGTGTTTGCAAGTTATTTAGAAACTAAATACACAGGGAGAGCAATCCTATGAACCATTGGATTGTGTGTATCTTCCCTTCTGTGTTGGAGACAGGCTCTGACCTTGGAAGAGGAAGTCAGATATCTGAGCTTCTCCTCCTGCCCCCTCTCAGCTGGCACACAAAGGGCTTGGCGGGCTGCTTCTGAGGTCAGAGAAGCAACTCAGAAGAGAAGGTGGTGTTATGATGAGCAAGGTGGAAGTGACCAGGATATGAGTTTTGGAGCTTTCTCCAGCCTCTTTCCATCTTCCCCAACGTGTACTTGCTAGACAAACTAAACAGCTCTCTATTGAAAAACACCCAGGACAGAATGCGGGGAGGTGAAGACAGCCTCTGACACTCCCCCTGCCCTGGTAGCTTCTGCTCAGCAAGGCCCAGGAATCTTGGCAGCCTCTGCGTTGGGAGGCTTCAGAACTAAGCCTCAACTGACTTCAGTGGGACTTCTCCAAAGTAAGGGTTATCGGTTTGGATGGGTTGGGGCTGTAGCAGGACTTCCCCTCCACTTATGACAGCCCATTCTGCTGTCCATGCATGTATCTTTATGTTCTCAAGGAAGAAAAGAAGGCCCCTGTTGAGAAGTCTATAAGAAGCCTGTAGCTGCGACTGTGCACCAAATACAAAGAATAGGCCAGAAAAAATTAACAGGCAAGGGGAGTTAGTTATACCAGTGCTAGGTGGATTTAAATCATGGGGTGTGAGAACACCAGCAAAAGTAAAATGGGATCTGTGGAACCTCCATGGGTATAACAGAACTCTCCAGTCTGGAGGTGCCTTCTACTAGTGGAGCCCCTGACTACCCCTTCTAAAGTAAAGTAAAGTAAAGTAAGGTAAAGTAAAGTAAAACAATTAAAAATAAAAACAAGCAAATTTCATAACATACTTCAAAATAATAGTTGTTGTTGTTGTTAGTTGCGAAGTCGTGTCTGACCCATCGCGACCCCATGGACAACACTCCTCCAGGGCTTCCTGTCTTCCACCATCTCCTGGAGTCCACCTAAGCTCACACCAACTGCCTCAGTGACTCCATCTAGACACATCATCCTCTGTCGTCCCCTTCTTCTTTTGCCATCTATTGTTCCCAGCATTAGACTCTTCACCAGAGAGTCCTTCCTTCTCATTAGGTGGCCAAAGTATTTGAGTTTCATCTTCAGGATCTGGTCTTCTAAAGAGCAGTCAGGGTTGATCTCCTCTAGGACTGACCGGTTTGATTGCCTTGCAGTCCAAGGGACTCGCAGGAGTCTCCTCCAGCACCACAATTCAAAGGCCTCAATCCTTTTGCGCTCAGCCTTCCTTATGGTCCAGCTTTCACAGCCATGCATTGCAACTGGGAAAACCATAGCCTTTTCTAAACGCACTTTTGTTGGCAGGGTGATGTCTCTGCTTTTTAGTATGCTATCTAGATTTGCCATAGCTTTCCTCCCCAGGAGCAAGTGTCTTTTAATTTCTTGGCTGCAGTCCCTGTCTGCGGTGATCTTGGAGCCCAGGAAAATAAAATCTGTCACTACCTCCATTTCTTCTCCATCTATTTGCCAGGGAGTGAGAGGACCGGATGCCATGCTCTTAGTTTTCTTAATGTTGAGTTTCAAACCAACTTTTGCGCTCTCCTCCTTCACCCGCATCAAGAGGCTCTTTAGTTCCTCTTCACTTTCTGCCATGAGAGTGGTATCATCTGCATATCTGAGGTTGTTGATATTTCTCCCAGCAATCTTAATTCCAACTGGTGATTCATCTAGCTCCACCTTTCTCATGATGTGTTCTGCATATAAGTTAAATAGGCAGGGCGACAGTATACAGCCTTTCCAAACTCCTTTCTCAATTTTGAACCAATCAGTGGTTCCGTGTCCAGTTCTCACTGTTGCTTCTTGACCCACATATAGGTTTCTCAAGAGACAAATAAGATGGTCTGGTACTCCCATCTCTTTAAAAACTTACCACAATTTGTTGTGATCCACACAATCAAAGGCTTTAGCATAGTCAATGAAGCGGAAGTAGATGTTTTTCTGGAAGTCCCTAGCTTTCTGCATGATCCAGCGTATGTTGGCAATTTGATCTCTAGTTCCTCTCTCTCTTAGAAATCCTGCCTGTACTTCTGGTAGTTCTCGGTCCACATACTGCTGGAGCCTAGCTTGTAGGATTTTGAGCATAACTTTGCTAGCATGTGAAATGAGTGCAATGGTGCGGTAGTTTGAATATTCTTTGGCATTGCCCTTCTTTGGGATCGGAATGTAAACTGACCTTTTCCAATCCTGTGGCCACTGTTGAGTTTTCCAAATTTGCTGGCATATTGAGTGTAGCACTTTTACTGCATTGTCTTTTAGGATTTTGAATAGCTCAGCTGGAATGCTGTCACCTTCACTAGCTTTGTTGTTGCTCAGACTTCCTAAGGCCCATTTGACTTCACATTCCAGGATGTCTGGCTCGAGGTCAGTGACCACCCCATCGTGGTTATCAGGGACGTTAAGCTCTTTCTTGTATAGTTCCTCTGTGTAATCTTGCCACCTCTTCTTAATCTCTTCTGCCTCTGTTAGGTTCCTGCCATTTTGGTCCTTCATCATGCCCATCTTTGCACAAAATGTTCCCTTCCTATCTCCAATTTTCTTGAAGAGATCTTTGGTCCTCCCTATTCTATTGTTTTCTTCTATTTCTTTGCACTGTTCATTTAAGAAGGCATTCTTATCTCTTCTAGCTATTCTCTGGAATTCTGCATTCAGTTGGGTGTATCTTTCTCTTTCTCCCTTGCCTTTCGCTTCCCTTCTTTCCTCAGCTACCTGTAAAGCTTCCTCAGACAGCCATTTTGCTTTCTTGCATTTCTTTTTCTTTGGGATGGTTTTAGTTGCTGCCTCTTGTACAATGTTGCGAACCTCTGCCCATAGTTCTTAAGAAAAATAAGAAAAAAATCTTTCAAAACAATTTAAACTATTTTAACAATTTAACAAAGACAGTGCATACCTCTGACTACGCCTTCTAAACTGCCTTGGATACATGACTGAAAAAGTTAGAAAAGTGCTTTTGGCCTTTATACTAATTTTACCCTACCTATTCATCAAGTCTTCCTAAGATGACAATATTCTGCACTTCCCCCCCCAAAGTCTAAAGATTTTGTAGGCATACCAAAGAAAAACCAAAACAATGACCCAAATAATATTTTTTCTTTACTTTCTCAGTACACAGATGAGAATTGCCCAAGTATGAAAATGTGCTTCCTTAAATCTACAGTAAAGATAGCCATCCTCCCTTACCAGCCTGCTCGCGTATCACCAAAGGTCATTCAGCTGGTGAGTACAAGAGGGCCATCCCATTCCCACACCCTTGGAATCATCTTCCTTAGTGGGCTTATCAGGCTTTTTTCTGCAGGTCTTTAAGAAGCCTTTCCAGTAGGATTATTAATTCCCCATTATGTCTCAGGCTCCTATTGTTGTTTCAGTTTTTATTGGATTATTTATATTTTAGTTGAAATTATTCATTGAATTGCTCTACATTCACTTAGTATGCTTTACTGTGCATGCTGCCACCCTTATTACTATAGTGTTAAAAGAATTCTAAATAATCAAATCCTCCCTCTTCAATATGTGATCATATTAATTCTCATGTCACTGCTGAATCAGGCTGTAGTATGTATAACGTCTGAGTTCCATTTCTCTGGTCTCCTTCACATTTTCATTGTTGCCTTATCTGTTTAAAATGAAATATCATTTCATTTCTAAGTTAAATGTATTAATTAAATATTAAAATTAATTTTAAATTAAAATGTACTAACATATTTTTCAAGGAAGTTATTATTAAAGTTCAGGTGTACAGAACATTTACTCTCGCTGGATATTTTATCCATAATTTATTCCCACATGGAATCAAATGCAAGAAGAGCCATCCATGCTGGATCAGACCAAGGGTCCATCTAGTCTAGCATTCCTTACATAGTGTCCAATCAGCTGCCCACAAGAAAACTACAAGCAGGACATGGGTGCAACAGCATTGTCTTGCTTAGAGTGTTCTCAGCTACTGGTGTAGACAGGCATATTGGCTCTGACAATGGAGGTGGGATATAACCATCTGCCCTTGTAGCCATTGAGAGCCTTGTCCTCCATGACTTTAGTTGTCTTTTAGAACCATCTTAATCGGTGGCCCTCATCATATCTTTAGGTAATTAATTCCATAATTAACAATGAGCTTTTGGAGAAGTGCTGCCTTTTATCTGTCCTGAATCTCCCACCAATAGATGCATTATGAGATATGGGGGGAAATGGTTCCCTATTTACTTTTCCCACACCATGCATAATTTTGTGCACATCCATCACATCTTCTCTTACTCATCCCTTTTCTAAGCTAAACAATGCCAGCTGTTGAAACCTTTCCTCATAGGGGAATTGATACAGTCCCTTGAACTCTTTAATTGTACCTTTCTTCACTTTTTCCAGCTCTACAATGGCATGTTAAAATCTGTTGACCATAAATAAATGTGGTTGCACCATAGATTTGCATAAAGGGAATAAGCTATTGGCTGTTTTATTGTGAGGATAAGATGGAGAGGAGTAGAACCTTGTATGCCACTTTGGGTTCCTTGCAAGAGGAAGGAAGTTGGGATATAAATGCATCAATGATAATAATAATAAGTTCCTTTCCTAACATGGAATTTGACTATGCAGTGGCCAAACCATGGAGAATGTGTAATTATATTTACCACAGTACACTAATTTTTTTCTGCTCTTAATAAGAGGCCTATAAAATTTCTGCATAGCTGGCAAATGTCTCGGAAAGGGAAGGCCAGAGTGGTATCTTCCTGTCCAAACCTGGACCATAGCTGATAAATTGAAGATGGTATACAAAATCATGAAGCGGCAGAGATGAGAATTGAAATACCAAACTAGAAAGGTTCTCAGAAGTCAAAAGTAGCACTTTATGTTCTGCCTGGAGGCAGCAACGAATTTAGTCAGATGCTGGAGGTAGAATTGAATGGATGTAGACGCTACAGCAGTTGCTCAAGAGATGCAAACATAACTTGACAGCATATACACCAGTATTAACCCAAGAGAGAATCACAGCACACAAAGATGAATAGAAAAGTAAACTGAACAGCTCTGGTGGACAAGAGCCAAGAACTGAGTTAATGGTTGGCGTGGATTTGGTGAAGAGAATGGAAGATGGAGCCAAGCCATCTTTCTGTCTACCCCATGGACATCGATGTTCCCAGAAGGGCTCTCCACTTTGGCAGTACTCCTTCTGTCATGACTATATTCTTGGCTGGCCCTCTCTACTACAATATATACCTTTATGTTGAGGCAGGACCTGTGTGTGGCACAGGTAGAGATGTACTCACGCTGCACCTCCTATTGAGTGAGTAGCCATCCTGTGAAGAGTGCCTTTCGGCCAGAGAAGTCTGAGGTGTCTCAACAAAGTGTTGAGGTCCAAGATGACCAATCCTTGCATCTAACAAAGAAAACTGGAGCCATTTAAATTGTTGTGTGGAAAAGAGAAAAAATGAAAGAGAGGCATGAGAAGTAGTCCTGCAGAATCCAGGCAGATGTGGCTCAGTGCTTCAAACTAGGCTACATTATGTAACTTCCTGTCCAGGGAGGCCCATCTGGATTCTTCTCTCCTAGTCTTTCAGAGGACTTTTCATTTCTGACAGGCATTTTGTGTGCCAGACTGAAGGTTTTTTACTGATCCGTGGCTGTTTTTGCCTCAATAACATTTTCTCTACTTTCAGACATTTTGTATTGCTGTGATGTGTTTTTGTTATTTAATCTGTTGAGAGTTTCTCTGAGCAGCACAATATAAGGGTGGGCTATAAGTATTGTATAAATAAATGCAAAAGCAATTAATGTATTTATCCCCCTCTCACTATGTCAAAGGCCAGCAGTGCCCTGCTCCATGACTAGAAGGGAAAATAAGGCTGTTTTGCCCTTCCCTTCTTGTGGCCTTTTCTGCTGTCACCAGACACAACCTTTTTCTCTGTGTCTGCCTCTGCCAAAGCTGCTGTAAAACTCTCTGAATCTCAGGTATATACTTTAGCGAATGTGAAAATAGACTATTTGATATGAGTTGGCTATTTGATATGGGGTGTGAGAGAAGAGACACCAGGTTTCAAATAGCAGAGTTAACATCCTACTGAAGAAAAATGTCAATAAGAAAAAGTGCTAAAATTTGAATGGATACTCTCTCCCCCATCCTCCCGCCGTCGCCCACAATATCATATGAACAACAGTGTAATAAAACTAAGAGGGATAAATGCTTCCAGCTCTCCTAATTAGACTTTAGGAGATTTTACCCAGGTCCATTATCGTAGCAATATTGTATTGTCATTGGTCCAGCTCTTTCAGTCATTTCTCCAGCAGCTTTGATTCTCTCTCTCTCTCTGGCCTTTGGCCTTCTTTCCTTTGTTCTCTTCCCCTTGCCTCTGAATGTTATCTTCTAAAATAAGTTTTTTTCTCTTCTCAATTATAATGAATCAGGAGAAAAGTTTCTTGTTCAATTCTGTCAACTAAGTTTCCATTTCCTATAACTTTCTCTCTCTGTTTCTCTTCCTCTCACCTTCTAATAACCTTTTGCTTTCTGAGCTTAACTTCCTAACCACTGCAGTTTAAACTTTCAACCTATAAACTCTTGTCCTTTTGGCTGAAACTAACACACACAGACACACACGCAATTCCTTACTATCCTAAAATTAAACCTCACGACAAAAATGGAGTCCAGTTCTATACTTTCATCCCCCCATTTGGATAAGGTCCATCTGGGTCTATATTTATATTATATATTATTTATTACATTTGTATGCTACCCAATAACCAAAGGTCTCTGGGCTGTTCCTAGGAATTTAAACCCTAAAGTATAGCATGATAAAACATAATATTAAACCTTTAAAGTTTTAGAAAGGAATTAAACCAAAGTAAAAACAACTTACTAATTTACTAATTCTGCTTGCATAATAGCTATTTTTTCTTATTTCATACTTTCCAAATTACTCCAGGTTTCATGGGAAGGTATAGACTCCAAAGACATCACAGCTGATTTCAGGACTTGCTTATTTAGGAAAAATGAAGCTAACCATGTGAACTTTCTGTCACAGCCAAGTTACTGATTGCAGGTGTCCACACTATAAGGGGGCCAAGCAGCACTAAGCACTTCTATTGGCATTAAAGTGCCTGACTCACTGGCACATCCCCAGCCCATCTTCCTGACATTACTTCTCCCCTTATATCCTGAATTACTTTAGACTGGTTATATTATGGCTTCTGTATACATTATGGGTTTTTTCTGGCATAATATCAGTGTGTGCTAAATTTTTGTTACTTGCTACTGAAGGATTGACTTCAGTAGGTTAGTGGAAGGTGAAATTGTCCCATTAGGACTTTGGGGTTTTAGCAAAACAGAGCAACTTGGAAATCATTCAGTTGCTTCTCACCTTCATCACCCCCCATGGTTTCTCTGTCTCTCTCTCTCTGTCTTTCTCTCTGACTTGCAAATGCAATGCTGCTTCCCCAGTCTCCTCCCTTCCTTTTTCTTTGAATAACTAATACGAATAAATCACATTGACTGGAGCTTACTCTTGGCAAAATCCGCAGGAAGGGGGCCCATTTGTTTGCTAGCTTTTGGGTGGAGGGGAATAGGGGTTCTGGTCCCACTACCTTCATCCCATGGGGGTTGAGAGGGCAGGCTCTTGAACAATCCTGTGAAGTGGGTTGGGCTGAGATTCTGTGACTGGTACAAAGTTACCCAGTTGGCTCCATGGCTGAGCAGGGACTAGAATCCTGATCCTTTGAGTCCCAGTCCCATGCACTTAACCACTACACTGCACTGACTCTCAAACATTTTTGGCTGCTTTTTGGCAGCCAAATCTCTTATTTCTTTCACCAATGACCTTGGTAGCTTAGGATAGGCAGATGCCCTACTTTATAGAAGGCAGTCTTCTCTCTGAATGTGTCCTGTGTTGGAAGAAGTATCCAGTTCAAGTCTGTGTTTAAGGGAAAGGCATATGGAGATTTGGGGTCTGGATGTTTCTCATCAGTGACAGCAGTCTAAGCAGTCAGTGCCCAGGGAGCCAGCCAGTCTTCTTCACTATGTGAAATGCATTTCTTTTAAAATTATAGTTACTATTTCCAAATGCACATCTGTACTAATGTTGTGTATACAAATGCTATGCAAATTTGTATCCTCTTTTGCTCTCTTTTCTTGCTACATTTTCTCTTCTTGGGCAACAAGCAACTGGCCAGCCTACTTGCAATCCCCTGCAAATAGCATAAATGGACCATATAGCAATATTCCCCAAATGATTCTATCTTTGTAAACAAGGCCCAAAAGGGGTTGGGCAGTTGTGACCCCTGGGTGCCCATACAGGTAACTCTGAAAGTCTGAAAGACCTTTCACAACTGCCTTGCCTGCTTCCCTCTGTTACAGTCAGCTTCATTAGGGGGTCCTAGTTTCTGATATTACGTGAGAAGGAAAAATGTTTCTTCCAGGGTTGGCCTTTACCATTAATGAGACACCCACTTCAAGCAGTAAATCCTGGAGGTGACGGCAAGACATTGGAGGAGAGCCCTCTGGTTTGGTCTCCAAAAGTTAGCTTGCTGCCTTCTGAGGTGGTGGAAGATGCTGTTCAGATTCAACCTTCTGTCCAGTCAGCTTCTGTCCATGGATTGGAAGAGGGCACTATCTTGACCTTCACCTCAGGCAGAAAAATGTATTTGGGCCAGCCCTGGTCTTTCTTTCCACTCTTTCCAGGCCATTTTAAACCTCTGAAATACAAGCTGGAGCTGCCCTTTGGAGATAAAAAGACCCCAAAGCTCTAGCTGTTCTCACAAGAAAAATGTTGCATCCCTTTCATTATTTTAGCTGTCCGTTTTAGTAGCTTTTCCAGTTCTATGAACTCTTTTTTGTAAAGGAGTAGTCAGTTTTTCCAGGACCAGAAAGATCATGATAGATACTGGAAATGAATAGTTATATTTATGCAATGTCAGTTCTGATTTTCAGACAATATTCCCTAAGTAGTGTACAAAACCATATAAATGCATATTCCTCATTTTTACAAAAATATTCATTAAAAACATGAATATTTTTTAAAAAAATAAAATCCACCCATGGAGGGTTTCTGGCAATCAATCAAATAAATAAATAATCAATTTTCAATTCTTGGTGCTAACATAGTATACAAATTAAACCAATTTTCCAAATTGGAACTATGTGCAACTACAATCAGACAAATATGTAGACTAAAGATTTAGCACAAACCTGTGTTCAGCTGCTTCTGAAATGTTATAAAAGAGGTTGCTAAGTGAACAGTACATGAATTGGCATTCCAGAAGTCTGAAGCTACCACCAAAAAGACCTTCCTTCTCATAAAAATTAATCTGGATTGCACAGAAGATAGAATGAAAAAGAACCTCACGTGTATCTGAAATTTCGGTGCAGAGGTGCTCCCTGAAACACTCAATGTAGGGGTTTATGAGTCAAGATGGTACTTTCATGCCCCATTCAAACACAGTGATAACCAATTTAGTTGTTTCAAACTTTCAAAATGCTGCATTTACATCAATTCCCTAACCAGAATGCTTCTGTTCAGATTTCCAGCCAGCCAGATGTGCCTTCTTTCCAGATTCTACGCGGCATCATGGCCTCAAGATGGTCAATTCACACCCACCACCCAGTTTTCCATATTTTCCAAGTAACACTCAGCCTTCTGTGGCTTCTAAAGGGAACTAAACATGCACATGAATGTCTTTTCTTTTCTACAATTTTTATTTTTGTGTGTGGTGTATTTCTACATATATTGCAATTCACCTGAGCATGCTGATGCCACCCTCTTGCTTCTCCATGGACACCATTTGGCTTTAAATCTGTTGGCACAGGGGCACAGAGTTCACTACTGGACTGCCCCAACCTTTCTTTGTCACCATTCAGGCAGTAGCATTCTGTACCAGTCAGAAATTTCCACATGCTACACTTTACGGCAGCCTAAGTTTGACTACATTTGTACCATGGGAAACAGGAGCTCTAATTACTATTTTCCAGATCTCTAAAGAACTGCCCTGGCCACAGCCTGAAACATAGAACAAGCTGAAATGGATGTCTAATTCATCCCCATCTCGGCAGGATGTGTATGTATTACAACCCAGGGGCCACCCATATGCCTTAAAAAAGTAAGCTGTTATAAATCAAACCATAAGAAGATCCATTGCCATGCTGTGGAAGAAGACTCCTAAAGTACTTCGCTCTCTTTCTCTCTTCTTGCCTCCCCTTTCAGAGCTCTTATCTTCTCCAGTTTTATATACTGTTCAGTCTAGACAGTGGAAAGTGACTAGCATATCTATATGTCAAGAATGCTGTGGTAAATCTTTCAGATAAATATAGCTGAGCATTTAAAAGTAAAAATAAATGTCTAAAGCTCTCGACTGATTAGCAGCATCTGTCTCAGGCTTGATGTGTACTTCTCAGAAATATTCTAATACCTATGGTGTCTATATTTAAGTAACCTTGTTTCTGCTGCAATGATCACATGTCATAAGCTATCTCTATATTGTTGATTTTGTTGCTAAGCCTCACTGTGAGTTTGGGTTTCCAGCGGTTCGGGTTACACTTTTAAAAACAGGTCTTCCAACTGTTTCGCACTCCACATTTAAAGATGATACCCAGGCAGCTCTTACTATTCCACACTGGGTCCATTTTGGCACTAGACACTTACAGCTGAGGGAGGAGCTAGGGTTACAAGCCAGCCCTACACTGGACCTGCTAACTTTCCATTCCGGAAATATTGTTTGGAAGGAAGCTATAGGCCAAGAGGCATGGTCAATGAATTATCCCACAGCTGCCCCAGATTCTTAGATCTTGCAGTAATCTTTGCAAGCAAGCAAACTTCCTAGAAATCATTTACTGGACATCTAAGGGCTCGTTCATTACTCGTAATTATCTTTGAAATCTAAAAAGTAGTCACAAGGTTTTTGGTCTTGCTTTGTGTTTGGTGAAAGTCATCTTGGGGAAGGTCTATAATTTAGTGGCATCCTATGCATGTTTATATTGAAAAAGACTGCAGTTTGCAGTGGACCCCAGCTAGCATGCCCACTGGTTCCTGAAAATAATGTTAGTAATAATATTAGTTTCCCATGCTTCATTCTGTAGCAATTTATGCTATTTGTGCAGCTAGCAATATATAGATATATTGGCAAAGAATGCCGCATGCTTTAATAGCACCTGTAATTCTTTTTATTTAGAACCTTGTGACAACCAGAGGTATGTCGAGTAGCACCTTCTCAGAGCTCCTACACTGGGGTTCCTCTTGATCCCATTTTCACAGAACAGCTCAAAGAAATACCAGTATTGCGATGACTTTTCTGCTCCCCACACCCAATAGCTGTCCAAATTTATCTCTAATATATGTGTTTACAGATTTGACAAAAAAATCTACATTGCAACCCACTGTAGGAATCATTTGATCTAGAGGCAAAATCCATGACTATTTTGAAGAGTGTGAGGAGCCATATGCATCACATAACACTGGATGTAGGGGAGGTAATTACAGGAGTCTGAGTCTGTCTATCTTTCTTTGAAATATTTATAGCCTGCCTCTGGGCCCCCAAAGGGGCTCATATCATAGCCTAAAATAATATACAATCAAAAGCAATAAGGAAGAAAATTAAACAAAATGCTAAATGGAGAGACAGAGCAGAAGTTAAATCACAATTCCAAAAAGAAGGGAAAGGAAACTAAACTAAACCGTGGAATCAAGTTTGACCAAAAGCAGTGCAAGGCAAAGAAGCCCTTAGAGAACACAGAAAAGTTAATAGAGATGGGCTGATTGGACCTTATAGGGGCTTCCCTACATAAGGCACGTGCTGTGCACTTGTAGACCCTCAGTTTGTAGGACCTGACACAAGGTCATCCTTCTCCAGATCCTCTCCCTTTGTTTTCCAGCCATTTTCACAGTGAGGAAAGTCTGGTATTGTGCTCCATGGTGCCATTATTTGCTACAGAAAATGACATATATTTTTGCAATTCTGCCCTGTAACACAGTGCCACCTGTGCCATGCAATGGAATATCTAAGAACTTATAGAAAGGCAGAGATGGACACTCTAATACTTCTGCCAAAAAATAAAAAATGGGGACGCCTGAGCAAAGCGCATGTCCATATGACTCATATTAAGAAATCCTTAGTCCTCCTGCAAAGAAAGCAGCAGCAGCAGTAGGGCCCCTGGTGCATGCCTGTTGTAGTGGAGCCCTGGGACAGGGAAATCTACAACCCAGGCACCACAACAGAAAAGGCCCTGTCCAATATCCCAGATTGGACCTCCAGTGGCTAGTGAGGCAGAGCAAGAACTCAGATGATGATTGCAAAGGTGGGTCAAGCTTATATGGGAAAGGGGCATTCAGGGAATGAAAAGCATAATGACAATAATAGCAAAAATATTAGTAATTAATAATAATTATACCTGTTTCTTTTCAGGAACAAATATTTACTTAACGTATATAAAGTTCTTGCAATCCAAACATGACTTTTGGCTATATAATAGAGCCCCCACAGGTAGGTTACCATGTCTTTTAAAAATATACAATTTTAAAATGGCAATTAAAATATATTTACAATCTACAGGATGTTGACTGTACCTGATTGAGGCAGGAAACATTCTTCAGGTTTTTGGAACTATCATTGTTACTTGATGGTTTGCTGGTTACAAAGAAATAAACTTTGAAGCAGCAATTATAGAGCTAAACCAACCAAACCAGAACAATGTGGAACACAGATAATGGTATGGTTGCAAACACACACTTGTGCACATGCGCACACACTGTTCGACTTCAACTGGGCATTTGCAATTTGTTATGCTACCTCTACATTTTCCACTTAGAACTGTTTTAAATTAGCTAGAGTAGTTCTATCAGCCACTCACCAGCCCTTATTACTTGCTATTGTGCAATGATTGGTTGTTGCACAGTGGCCTGCAATCCTGCTTGGGCCAGTTCTTGCTCAGCAAAAGCAAAACATGGTTCCCTTGGGTTGATTTCCTGTTTTGTTGTTTTTTCATCTCATGCATCTGATTTCTTTTATTGTAGCCTGTTTCAAGAAAAACCCTGCTGGATCCAACCAAAGCTTCATCTAGTCCAGCAGCTGCAAACCAGCTGCTCACAGGATCCCACAAGCAGGATGGGTGCAAGACCTCCTCCTGCCCGAGCTCCTCAGCAACTGGTGTATGCAGGCAGGCCACCTCTGGTAAGGAAGGTAGCACATAGCCAGCAAGGCTAATAGCCGCTGATGGCCTCTTTCCTCATGAATCTGTCCAATCACTTTTTAAAGGTGTCTAGATTGGTGGCCATCAGTGCTTTCTATGGCAGTGAATTCCATTGTTAACTATATGCTGTGTGAAAAAGTACTTCCTTTTATCTGTGCTCAACCTCTCACCAATTAGCTCCATGGGCTGACCCTGGGTTCAAGCATCATGGGAGAGGGGGAAAATGTCTCCCTCTCTACTTTCCCCATGCCAGGCATAATGTTAAATACCTCTATCATGTCTCCCCTGACTCGCCTTTTTCCTAAGCAGAGCAGCCCCAGTTATAGCCACTCCTTCCAGGGGAGCCGCTCCAGCCTCCTGATCATTTCTGTTGCCCTTCTGTGTACTTTTTCCAGCTCAATAGTGTTCTTTTCTTCAGGTAAGGTGACCAGAACTGAACACACAATTCCAAGTGTGCTCACACTAAGGATTTGTATAAGTGGAATAAACTTCTGCTGAATGTGAAATTAGTTTCCTGGACAGATGCACAGCCCAATATGTGTTGATGCTGGTATATGGTATGGAAAAGTTTGGCTCTTGGGAGGAGAGGGAAATACTGGGCAGAAAGCAATACTGTCGCTGCACTTCCACCCAGTCTTTGGGATCCCCACTTGTACAACAGCAGGTCTAAATGCATTCCTGGAAACGGGTGAAAATGCTTGGTCCTGGAACAGTTAGTTTTCCACCGTACTAGTGGTATGTCTAACACATGGGAAGGACTGAATACTATCCACCACTTCCATTTTGTATGCTTTTTTGTATGTTAAAAATGGAGCGCTGTAATCAATCTAAAAACAAAAACAGCCCTGAAAAACACCAATGAGGCATTTACATATGGAATTTAAAATAATACTTATTTTATGTATTTACAGGAATAGATAAAAGGGGCCTAGATAGAATTTTAGATAAAGATGGATAAGATTCATACTCCATTTTTCTCATCTCATATGGTGCTCAAGATATTGAATAGAGATATCATTTGGAATATATACAGTGGTACCTTGGCTCATGATCTTAATCCGTTCCAGGACTCTGGTCATGATCCAAATTGGTCGTGAGCCAAGTTAAACCCCATAAGGTTCAATGTAAATAAGATTAATCTGTTCTGTAACTTTTTTTTTAATCAGAAAAATGTGAAGCAATGTGACAAAGAACAACAATGATCGTGGCCATCTCCCCCCTCCCCCACCGAGCACAAGTGCGGCCATCTCTCTGCTCCCCCAGCATGATCGCAATTGTGCCTGCCATCCCCGCACGCACCCGTCATCTCAGCACGCTGGGGAGGAGGGGAGAGATGGGCACGATCACAGGTGCGTGGGGGGAGAGAGACTGGCACAAACGCAGGCGCACGGGGGGGGAAGAGACATTCGCAAATGTGGGTGCGCTGGGGGGAGAGACATGCACGAATGCGGGTGCGCTTGGGGGGATAGGTACGATCATGCTGGGAGGAGGGTTGCGCTCATGCAGGAAAGACGAGCGCAATCTCAGCCATCTCCCCCCAACCCCCAGCACGATCGCGGCCATCTCCCAACTCAGGGTGCGGGAGGGGAGATGGGGCGATCGCAGTTGCCACCCAATGCGGAGTTCGCGACTTGAGTCAAAATTTTTATGAAATTTTTGTTCACAACCCAATTTGTTCGTGAACTGAGGCATTCATGAGCCGAGGTACCACTGTATAACTACACTCTGTGCATCTATGCTTTCAGCTTTGAATTTTGAGGTGTGCGCATTCAAACATAATTCTACACGATTCTACATTAGACAAATATTCTCTGTTCTCAATTACTTCCAGATGCAAATGTGTTTGTTTTCAAAAACACGAGGTAATGTCCAACAAGAATTTCTCCAAACTGCAATTGAAATAAATAGATATCAATGCATGGAAAATTTGGGCAATTTACATAATGTACTGTGGTTTATGACGGTAGGCACTGGGATTGGTTAGTGCAGTATACCAAGCCCATTGTCTATATATCAGAAGTGAAGTATGGTGGAAGAAAATAGGTACATTTGTTTTAGATTAAGTGAACAAGGGCTTTATCGTTCAGTATGAAAAAGCCACATGGACAAACCATTTCCATGCAGCTATGTCCTGCCAGGAATAATTACAATATGGTCTTAAAACTATATGTTTTCTTTACTGTCTAGAAACTGCATTCTTACATTTAACTGTCTTAAATGTGTAGTTTTATGCTGCTCAACATTTCACTTTGAAAATGCTAACATTTCTAGAATGACAAACTGCAACAGGCATTAACAAAGCTGTGTGATCTCTTTGCAAGAGATATGTGCAAAGCATCTAATACTAATTCTCTAAATATAATTGCAGGCAAGCTCCTCTATAAGAGACTTTGTTACATTTTGTTACATATTGCCAACTGGAAGACATGCAATCCTTTGGATGCATCCCAGTGGCAGGTCCAGTCCATGCCAAGCCATGAAATCAGACTGAACCCAGACAAGCAATTTCACCAAGAAGAGCCTGGATCTGGCCAGCTACCACAAGGTCCAATGTTGTGGCTCCCAAAGGAAAGTGAGATACTGCCAGGATTAGATGACTCAAATGAACATTTCTTCGGAAGAACGCTTACCACAACCTACCTCAGAAAGGCCAGTACCGCTTCTTTCAAGCATTATTTGTTTGAGTTTGGAAGAAAAAAAGTGGGATATAACTCAAATAACTAACTAAATAAGTAAATATTTTAATATTAGTAAATCATTTAATTTAATTTGATTGATTGAATAGATTTGATGACATTAACTACTAGTAAATGAGAGGGGCAATGGTATAGGTAGTCATCTGCACTGCTCCAGGAGACCTGTCCATGTGCTCATTCACAGTATCAGAAAGTCATTCAGTTGTAATAGGGAAGAGGCCAAGGTTACTTTAGACTGGCTACTGTGTGCAAGGAAACATTTAAGTCCACCTGAATGCAAGTGATGGTATGGTCAAAGTCAGTAGCAACATCATGGGGAGGCATGACTGGGCACTTGCCAGGGCCCCCACCTCCAGCAGGGACCCACTGGCAAGAAGCCCCTGCCCTTGCTGCTGCTGGTGACTGTTGCAGCCTGCTTGTTCACCTACCTTTAACTCCAGTTCAGAGAACCATGGTGGGAAGTAGATTCCACTGCTTATTTGCGAGTTCTCTGCCCATCAAGCATGTTGTAGCAATGATGAGAAAAAGGACAAGGAACGATCAAAGTTCATGAGAATAGTGCTGCAGTAGGAGACTCACTGACCGAGGGAGCCCATTAAGGGCTCTCAAAAGCATGGAGCTGGGGCTGGTGCTGGTCTTTCCCAGCCTTTGCTTCCAAAGCAACCATCTTCCCACACCAAACCACCACTCACCAAAGTGTCTTGCACACATGACACAGGGAGGGAACAAAACAATCACGATTTCCAGGAGGTCCCTTAGGTAAGACCCTAATCCTGGACTACTTGGAACAGCTGCACTGCATGATTTTGCATGGATTGATGTCAGTAGAGCAATTAGAAATATTAGGCTGCTATAAAATGATAGGTGTTGAGCTGTACCCACTGGTGTTTTTATTTGGATGAAGGAGTAATTCCAGTACAAATCTAAATAGTTTATCAGTGTAAGGGTAGTCTCTGAAAGTTGTTGTTGGGGAGCTCTATGATGTATTGATTTATTTGTTTGTTTGTTTCTATACTGCGAGGTATTAAAAAAAAAAAAACCTAAGTGGCCATTGTCTCAGTGGTCATGAACTCTCTCAGTGGAGATTGAAATAAGTACATTTGAAGATGACAGATTTAACCTTTTTACTGTTTAAAATTATAGGGCAACTAAAATTTCAGTCGTATTGAAAATTCAACAGAAGTTCAGAATATTCAGAAATTCAAATTGCAATTGGGCAAGTGTACAACAGGGAATTTCAGTTTGCGCAACACAGAAACAATCAGGTTCTGCTGTGGGTACAGTCTGTACATGGAGGTACACAGAGAACTGTAGAAAAGTTGCTCCAGAGTATGTTCTGGATGTACCACGTTACATTGATCATATTATACCGGTCCTATACAAACCATGGGCACAACTTATCCTAAGTACCACTGGGCTCTTGTAGTATGGAAGAGAGGAGGGTCAGAATTTTGCTGTATGTTCCCTTTTGCAGGGGTTTTTTTTTTTTGTTTCTCCAGGGCTGGTCTAAATGTTCCCCACACTGAAGGTGTAGTCAAGGGCTGTGGATCCATAGCTACTCACCTAAGCTTGCCCCTTTCCCCAAAGTTCCCCCATTTTGCTCTGTTTTTTGTTTATTATTGCTATGTTTGCAAATTAACAACATGTCAATGTTCCAACTTCAGGAAGACCTGGTGGCATCATTGTTAAATTTTCCTGCCCAAGGGCTTCTATCAAGCTTTGTAGGATAAAGTCCATCACAGTGTCTCTTGGATCATGTCATTACTCTCTAAAGCTGTTGCCCTCAAATTTTTGCCCTAAAATTGTTCCCTTTTAAGATGCCTCAAGCACTTTGCTGTGAGAGTAATGCATCCCACCTTCTAGAATAGTGAAATGGCTATGCACACAAACATGTAAGAACATCTAGATGCTTCCAAAGTGCACACTCTTTAACCAAAAATCTGGTTTTGTTGCCTGCATGAACTATGTAACTTAAGAAAAAATGCACAATCCTCTTCTTTTATATATTTTATTCTGGTCACCTAAATTCTACCTCCAGCTACTCAAATGTTATTCAGCTTCTGAAATTTTGCCTGAAATTGTCCACGTGCTTAAAAGCATGGGTCCTCCCCTTTCATCCGGCCTGCCCCGCCGCCCACCACCCGCGTGGTGCACTCGCCACTGCCTTGCAGTGAGGGCTGGGGGCAGTGACTTGCTCGTTCAGAGATGGTTTTGAACTCACTGGGAGATCTCCGAGCGAGCGAGTCGCCGCTGCGCATGCCCAACGCCATCTTGCACGCACACGACGATACCTCACCGGCCCGCGCACCAAGGCAACTGCCCCCCTATTGAAAAAGTTTGAGGACCCCTGCTTAAAAGCATAACTCCACCAATGAAAGCTGAGTTCAGAAGAAACGGAACCTGACACCCCTTGTGGCAGTCTGCCTTTGGATGCCCATCCCTACAATCATATCATACACATAGTCTTGTACAGAGAGCATCATATGGGAGACTGCAAACTTCAACAAAGAAATTTGGATGTTACTTAGGTGAATGTTGACACTTGGAAGAACCTTCATTGGTGCCTGCATTGCAATCTACAGTTTACGAATGGAATTGTAGCGAAGAATTGTAGCCACCTACAGTCCCAATCTTTGGAAATAGGTGGGATATAAAATAATAATAATAATGATGATGATGATAGGAAGAAGAAGAAGAATCGTCATCAGGAAGCTACGGTCAAGGATCCATAGCTTCTTTAAGTTGGTTTTCCTGCTCAGACTTCCTGCAAGCTAAGAAATTGGGTGTGTGCGCGTGTATGTAAGTATGAGCATCCTGCTGTTCTTATTTCTTCATTCTGTGTGATGAAAGTTCTAGTTAGCCAGGCCATGATTGCCTGGCGGAGCCTGCAATTAACATTTATGAGCATTTGATAAGATACTGCAGTGGAAGGCACACCTGCACATGTGGCAGCACTGCTGGCTTTGAGAAAGCAGTAAAGCAGCTTCATTCTGGCAGAGTCGTACAAGCCCAAGAGGGAGAAGACTGGGATTTCATTTCCTTGCTTTCAAAAGAAGGCAGAGTGCAAGCAGAGATTTAAAAGAGAAGGCTTATCCTGTCCTGGCATCCTAACATTTAGGAAACCAATCTGTCTTTCAGGGAAGTTTCAGTGCTATCCACAATAGCACTGGATTTAGAATTGGAAGCCTGGAGACATAAGGAATAGATTTTGTTTTATTTTTTCTAAATAGCCATTTAAAGAATCAAACTGTGAAAATGCATTACAAAAATGCTACTCCTGTTGACATTAAGACTGCATAAATTATTATTCATATATGGATGAGAATATTAGGTTGGGAGGCAGCAAATGAGTGACATTCCCCCTCTCCGCATTAAGGGCATATTTACATTGCAGGTTTAAACTGGTTTTACAGTCAATTTTCCAATGATAATTCTAGAATTTCTAGCACCCTCACTAAGCTATGAACCCTAGCATTCTTTAGAGGACACCACAACTGCTAAATTTACAGAAGGGAGAACATTGTCATGGGCTTCTCAGAATGCATAGGGCTCCCCCACCATGGGGAATATTACGTGTCTGTCCTGGACTGAAGTGTTTGCCATGGTTATGTATAGTCAAGTCATCTCCCATTTTTATGGCAACCCTATGAATGAAAGATCTCCAAAATGTCCCATCTTACAAGAACCCGGCCCTGGGCTACCACCGCCAGTGCTGCCACCACCTCTTCCTCCTCCTGCCTCAATGTTGCCTAACACGATCATCTTCTCCAAGGAGTCTTGCCTTCCCATGATTTATCTGAAGTACAGCAGCCTCAGTTTCATCATTTTTGCTTCCAGGAAAAGTTCTGGCTTAATTTGATTTAGGACCCATTGAAGCTGTAGGCAAACTGGGAGGTGGAGATTTTTTCCCTGTTGCCCTTTCCAGCCACCATGGAAAGCTCTGCTGTGGATTCCTTATCTTTGGAAGGTGATGGGAAGGAAGGAAGGGTTGGTGTTGGGGCAGAGGGGAAGGAGAGGTCTTGGATCAGTTCATCTTCAGAACTCAGCCATCAATTGCCAGATCAGCAAGCTAAGACAGGCGCAGAAGTTCCATAAAAGCCTCCAGTGCTGTTCTTGCACTGCAGGGATCTGGACAGCAAAGCCTTGAATAGGCTGAGGCATGAATCATACCTTTAGGATTATTAACAGAGCTCGGAGAGCTCTCTCACAGTGGTCAGATTCACATGATCACAAAGGAGATACAAGCCACAGTATCTCATTTCTCCTCCCCGTGTATGATGGTCGTGTACTGGGGGAATTAGCAGACTCACCCTGGTAGTGCAGTTTGTTCTGCCATGTGAAACCAGGCAGTGCAGCTTGTTGTGTTGGGTCACAAGCCACCCAGAACCTGTGGCTTGCTGCAGGGCTCTTGGTGGCCTGCTACCCAATGCAACTGGCCACCATGGCTTGGTTTGCATTTTGAAGGTAGTTGTGCTAATTTCCACCCACCAGCACATGGCCGTCACAAACAATGTGAAAAAAAGATGCAGCCTTTTCTTTCCTCCCAAGGAGCATACAAACCAAGCCATGGGCTCCCTCTTCTGCTTTCATTTACAGGCTTTAGATGAGGCACATGAAAGTGAGCTGCGCATTATTATTACTTTACCTTTATACCCACCTTTCTTCCTCTTGCAAGGAACCCAAGACAGGGTTGATTGAGAGTCCATGACTTGCCCCAAATCCCCAGTGAACTTCACAGGTGAGTGGGGGCTAGAACTCTCCTGAGTCCCAATCCCACACTCCATCCATGATACTACACTGACCATGATCCCCAGTTCTGTGTTGGTTTGCACCATCTATTCTTTAATAGTCATCTGCTTCAGGAAAAATTCCTCAGAATAAGGATGGATGAATTGGCCTATTTCCCATCTATGCCACTTTATAAGCCTTCATCCCTCAGTTTGTAACATCCCATTTATGCATTAATGTGTAGGCTTACAAAGAATCTACTTCAAAATTCTGATTGAGATACTAGTTAAATATGTTTTTATGCATGAATGCTATATTAACACATGCCCTTTTTTGCACTTATTTTAATGTCTTTGAGCCAGGGATACTTGGGAATCATGAAAGGGCCAAGGAATGGCTTGCAGTTCTGATCTGCACATTGATGGTGGGTGCCCGGGAGCAGTTCAGGGCCGTTTATGCTGGAATTTGTAAAGCATGGATTCCTCAAGCATCCCTGGTTCTAAGCAGGTGCTCATTTTTTTCTGTGCCATAACAAAGACCAAGATAATACTGTATTTCCCTATCTCAGCGTAAACAAACAAGCTGAACTCTGCACATGTGCTCAGCAGGATGGAAAGCACTTCAGCATGGTACAGTCTCAAGCTACAGGGACATGAAGAGGACTAGAAACATGATGCGACCAGAGCAGATCACCAAGATCGTTTGCATTTAGCCCAACAAAAATCAGCTTTCATTCCTGCTGAGGACAGTCACTAGATGCTGCTTATTTTAAAGACTCTGTGTTTTTTTCCTCTTCCGATGGAAAGGCTGTTTTTAAACTGCTTTCTTCATTTTTCCCCCATGGTTGTTTTTGGGTGCTGCCTGCTTCACTTACTGCTGAGATGGGGTAATTAGCTGTCATCTTGTCAAAGAGCATGTACATTTCACATTGCCATTCTTCATTTCATTCCAGGTTTGTTAATTTCACTCCTGTTGGCTTCAGCTCTCACTGCTCTTGCCAATTCGACAGCGGGACAGCTGTTTGAGAAAGGCGCCAAATAAAACTCAAAGTGTAGGGAGCGCGTCATTTATACAAAGATGGCTCCTCAAGGAGAAGGATGTTTGATTGAGGAAATGAGGTCTATCCATTCCTATGCAAAACATACATGAAATGTTTATGCTTGTCTATGCCATTGGCTGCACTTTGCCCAGCTTGCAGATTACAAGTGGCCATTGTTTCAGTATTTATCGCAAACTGGAGGATTAACATGTTCTCTGCAGAGCTTTTGAAATGTTGTTTATAGGAAGTCATATTCTTCTTCAAAAGCGTATTTTTTCTTTTCTTTTAAAAAAGTATTTCTTTGCCGTGACTGCATTCGAAATGGAATAGATGGAACTGCCAAACTTATTTCTTCTTTTCCAGTTAATGATTAGCATTGCCGTTTTTGGCAAGCACAGACTCTTTTAAAGCCAAGCTACTCCCTCTCCCCCCTCATGGAAAAAAAATGAAAATGTGAAAATGCTGTGAAGGATTTAGAATGCTACAACATTCAGTTTAATATTCATAGTCATGTTATTTCTTTCCCTTGGTAGCTGAAATTTTCAGTATGGGTGGGCAGCTTAACTGGAATCCACTGTCTATCCCTTTGGTGACACTGACTCTCAAAACTGGAGAGCTTGCCTTGTTGTTTATTTTCCCATCTGAGCTCGCCGTAAGGCCCATCAGGTGGAAATTTGCCATGGCAACCAGAGGCCCTGTTGCAGAGTGGTCAAGGGCACGATTCAGCGTGCCGGTCCAGTGCAGATGTTCTTCTATGCAAATAAATTTTCACTGGGGTGGCTTACCAGAAGAGCATCAAAAAACATGATAAGGTGCTTTCAGGCTAACTTAATTTGGAGATGGGACTACATATCTCTAGTGCATTTTGTGCCAATCAAGACAATTCGTTAGATTTCAGTTGCTGTTGCTGTTCTGTCCTGTATCACAAGAACTAAGGAAGCATCCTCACTTCACATGCACAAACTCTACTTTGGCTATTTGCAATTGTCTGATGGTTAATTTCAAATTCTTGCAAAATTCAGGGCTCTTTGTGCAAATTGCAGAAGAGAAGCCCAACTTGTGCACAAATTTTCTTGGATTTAAATATATATGGTATGCATATCAGACTAAGTTAGCACCAGTGCAGGGTTAACAGAATGGAATCCCCAACCCATTGGATTTTCACTCCCCTATTAAAGTTCTCACACATCCCTAGTTGTGGCAATCTGGTTGTGGAATGAAATTCTCAGATTCTCCATTGTATCCACATTGTGCCCTTCCTGGTGCCAGGTGAAGACATTCCTATTTTCCCAGGCATTTAAGCTTTGAGCTTTGTTGTTTGAAGTCTCTTGCCATATTTTAAATCTTGACACTGCTGCTAGGTTTTATTTTGGTTTTTATGTCTATCTCATTCTGCAGTTTTAAACTTTTATATAGTGAGATCCTATGGCCTCTAGCCAAAGTCTAGTGTGCTCCAGGATCATTCAGCTTCCCATTTACAAGGTCTAAAAAAGTTCCAACTTTGCATTTGAGGATCTGTGCTTGGATTTTCCTCTGTCCCTTGCAGCAGGTGCAGAAAGAATGCATTGGCTGCATCTTGGAGGTCATAAGAGCAGTCTTAAAGAAGGAGTGAAGAAGATGTGTCAAGGCTGGGAGGGGAAGAGATGATGGCTGCTAGAATACTGCATATCCTGGCAGTGCTCCAGCCTCCTTCCCTCCCCATCCAAAGCCACAAAACTGGCCATCAAGCTGTTTTGCAGGGCAGGAAGAACACGGAATACAATTCCCTCTGCACTTCTGCCCTGCATAGGATGCCTGAATTCTGAGTTCAGAAATTTATGTACTGCTTCACTGAATCCACGCCTAGTGTTGTTTCCGCTTTCTCTTCTTCCATTACATTTATACCCTACCTTTTTTCCTCTTGCAAGGAACCCAAGGCGACTTAAAAGCATTTTATTCTCACAACAGCCCTGTGAGGTAGGTTAGCCTGAGAGTCAGTGACTAGCCCAAAGTCACCAAGGGAGCTTCATGATTGCACAGTGACTGGAACCTGGATCTTCCACGTCCCAGTTCAGATCTGCCGATTGCCCACCCAGTCCTAAACAAACTATGAACATGGAAAAATAATTACTTCAGGGTGCAATTCTGTGCATATTTGGATAGTCTAAAGCTCCTAAATCATTCCCCAGACTGCCATGCTGGGAACTGTAGGGGTCCTTTCTGACCATATAATCATTGGATTAATCCCTAAAGGATCCTGAAATCCTCATTTTTAATGAGGCATTTCAGAAACAAGCAGTTCACTGCTATTGCTGTCCAGACTTAACAGATCAAGTGCTGCTACCCAGTGTCGCTGTCAGCAAAACCTGCTAGTTCTGCTTTGCCTATTTTCTAACAGAGATAAAACCTTAAGTGTGCTTGCAGGTGTTGAAAGGTGTGATGCCGTGCAGAGAGCGTGGTTGCAAAATTAGTGCAGACCTGCACTTTAGTGGGTTCATGCGGTCCTGTATTTTTGGCAGTTGAAGCATGCAAGTGCAAGCTTTCTAAGAATTGCTACAAACACAGAGAACAATTCATTGCAGAGAAATATAAATGCAGACTTGGCAGTATTGTTTGATTGTGGCTATAAAAGGGAAGCAAACTGCTAGACAAAGGGTTCATTCACATATGTACATTACCATCTTGAGGTTGCAATGGGTGATAAAGACAATACAAGATTCATGGGGGAGGCTCACGGTCAGTCATTTGCATGCTCTGCTTTGTCATTAATGTCACTACTAGGGCATTATTATTAATACTACTACTACTACTACTATTATATTTACCAGACTTCTTATAGATTCATGTAGTCTTTGTGGACCAAAGGACCAATGCTATGCATCTATGATTTGACTTGTCACCGGTTTTACCTATTCCTGCTCCAGAATATTAGCTGGAAAATAATTTTCAATATATATTTCCAACGGGGAATTCTTCATATGTATTGGAAAAGATCCCCCGGTATGGTAGACTAGGACTGAGTAGTCCACCATGGTGCTTACTTTAGTCCAGGGATGGACTCTCTGCTTAGTCTCTTACTGTTTTTAAGTTGCATTTATAGCCTGCCTTTTTCCTAAGCCAGCTTACATAGTTCCATTTTATCTTCACAAAAACCTGTGAAGTAGCTTAGGCAGAGACTGATTGACTGGTCCAAAGTCACCCAGTGAGATTTGTGGCTAAGTGGGGACTAGAACCTGGATCTCTGGAGTCCCGACACTAAGCACGACACTACACCACACTGGCTTGTTGTTGTGAGGATAAAAAGGAGAGGAGGATCACGTATGCCCCTTTGGGTTCCAACGTGGAGATGGTGGGATATAAATGTAACAAAGAAATAATAGAGTTCATGACTGCTTAATCATAGGGATGTTTAAATGTAGTCCATCATGCCTTCAACATGAATGGGAAGGGCAAATGCTTGATAGCCATGTCCCAGATAGTTGCATGTTTGGTATTAGTGGGATGATATTTCATCACCTTCTGGTGGAATGGCATCTGGATTCTTTGTCAGAGAAAGGGTATTTTTTCCTGGAGGGTTTCTTTCCCCACTGTGGTATTGCAGAAATGTGCACACATGGTAGAAAGGCTGCCACATACATCTGCAAGAAGAGTTCTGTTCCGGGTTTAAAGTGGATCCCGTGCACACGGGCCCTGCCCCAACATTACTCTGGCTGCAGAGAGTGCTCAACTTGAGCAGCGCCCCTTTTCTGGACAGGTCGATCCAGCAAAGCAAAGGTGAAAAGGGGGTGGTGCCTCCCACATGCACCAACATGCTATTCCATATGAAAATATGTCCTCTTGAATTCAGAGGGACTTTTGCACAGATAAGCATAGAGTTGCATCGTGAATTTTAGTTAGCGCTTCTTTTAAAATATGCTTTATCCTTATTGTGAACACAGACATTAAAATAAAGCTTTTAAATTTAGCACCCATAATTCTGGCATAAATGTACTACTGGAAGTCCCCAGATTATGAACATCTGAGTTACGAACAACCTGTACTTATGAACAAACTGCCATAAAACCTATTAATTTTAAACAATTACTGCAGGAAATTGGCATCACCATAGAGAGAGAGGAAGTAAAATGGGAAAGAGGATGGGCCTCCAAAGCATCACCATAGAGAAAGAGAGAGAGAGAGGAAGCGAAGCAGGATTGAGGGCCGCCTTCAAGCGCACCTTCCTGCCCCATCCAGAGAGGGAAGCTTCCTTTCCTTATTTGCACTGATTTCTCTGTTTCCCTTCCTTTGCCATTGCCGTCAGCTTGAGATTGGTTTGCACAGGGAGGCGGAGCAACTTTAGAAAAGCCTGTCCCAGCTTGATGTCCTTCCTGATGTGTCCATCTACACTTGCTGGCACCCTGTATCCTGCATGGGTGGGGCATGCTGGGAATTGTGGTCCAGCACATCTGGAGTGCATCAGGATGGGGGAGGCATTGCTTCATAAGGCGTCACAACTCTGGCTTATTTCCCAGCCTGAGGTGGGAGCGAGACCCCAACATAATAAGTGAAATACTGCAATTTTCCAGAAAGGAGAATCCCAGCACTATATAAAATATTTTCTCTCTCACACACACTATTTGTAATCCTATGTGGTGAATGTTTCGCACTACGAGTCCCACTGACTTCAAGGACATCACCAACAACTCTCGTTGCTTTGGCTTTATTATGGAGACAAATTGAAGTTTGTCAGTGACACTCTCCAGCACCTGCCTCGTTATTCTTTTCTTATTTTCTCCAAAGCTTTTAAAATAACATCCAATCAACAGAACACTAGTCACAGTTAAGAACAGGCAGGAGTTTAGGATTATTTTCTTTTTAAGCTGCTTTTCTCCTTGTTCTGTCCCTGGAGGCAAAAAATGTTACCACTCACAAGTATCTTCATTGGCTTTTGCTTTACTGTCACCCTACAGGAAGTTAGATGGCAGGCCAGAGCCATGCAAATGCCTGTTGCTGAGGCCATCAGAAGAAGTGCTCCTGGCTGTTCTACATGGAACTTTAGCCTGGTTGGCATCTACCCAGAGAATAGCCTTCGGTGTGGTGGCTCCCTCTCTGTGGAACTTACTGCCTCTGGATGTCTGACATTGTTTTGTTTCTAGTGCCTACTTTGATTTCAACAAGCTTTCACTGATTGATTACCCATGAGTTTTCTTTTCTCTCTCTTTTTTTTGCAGTGGGGCAGGAATTTCTTTAAATCCTTCAATGTGTCTTATTCCTTTCTCCTTTTATTGTTTACTTTTCCAGATTCTGTTTAGAGGTAGAATGGAATATAAGTGTTGTAAATGAATAAACACATACATTCTTTAAAGGGGCACTTATTATAGGCCTGCCTGTTCACTCTGATTATCCTCAGAGTATCCATTCATACATGCGACCTCTGAAATTGTGCCATCCACCTCATGGACATAGTCCTCTTCTACAGTTGCCCCCCAGACTTTGAAATCATTCTTCCCTTGATTTTCCAGGAGAGGGTAAGACATATTTTTCAAAATCCAAAAAAAAAAAAAAAAAAAATCAATTTGAAAATATCTTCAGCTGCTGCCTTTATGGCTGGTTATTTATTTATTTAGGGGACTTCTGTGCTGCCCCATTCTCCGAAGTCTCGGGGCGGCTCACAACCATAAATAAATAGAATTCAATAAAGCAATATAAATTAACTATATAAATTAAGTCGCCCTGGCCAAAGAATAAAATGAATAAATAATATTAACAATTAAAATAACATTGTTTTTTAATCTGCCACAACTCATTGGGTGGGTTACGACAAGTGCCATTGGGTTAAGATAAGAAGCCATAGTGGTTTTTTGCTATTGTTTCTCTGTTGTGTTGTGTGAATCCAGTCATGGTATTTCACCATGATAAGTTTGGTCTTCAGAAATCATGATAATAAACAACAGCTTGTTCTGTGGTTTCTCTGTACCACCATTGCTTATGTTGTCTGAACCCAGGGTTATGATTTCCATTGACCTGGTATGCAACTATCACAGAGTCCTCCAGAAATAGAAGTAATTGCAGGAGCCTTTGGGTGTGGGCCAGTGAGGAAAAGGCAGGTGACATAGGCAGGGAGTGATATACTTTGGGATTGAATTTCAGGCACAGTGGCTAATAGGATACACACCTGTGCCCAAGGACTGAGTGGGAAGGATGGAAATCATGATCGAGTAGAAACTGCTTGATCATCTACCAGGTTGATCATGTTAGAAAACTGTGAATCATGGTAACCATGCAGAGTTGCTTGTTGTGTGAATGCAGCCACTGTTTTATAGCACTGCGTGACTACTTAAAAAATAAATCCTATTGTGTTCATTGTGTGGGGCTTACTTCTAGGAAAGTGGGCATAAGATGCAGCCTTAAATTAGTTTGCTGGGTTTTGTGCTTTTTGATGCTTGTGGTTTATAGCAAAT
This sequence comes from Varanus komodoensis, assembly GCF_004798865.1. Lineage (NCBI taxonomy): Eukaryota > Metazoa > Chordata > Lepidosauria > Squamata > Varanidae > Varanus > Varanus komodoensis. The sequence continues at coordinate 54,717,939 of NW_025335568.1, read as the reverse complement.
TTGACAATTTAGTCCATTTTATTTTTATTCTTTGGTTTTCTTAGTTTCCTTGTGTATCTTATTGACAGAAGAGCAGGCAGGAAAGGAATGATTTTAATACTACAACTGTTAATTATAGCAATAGTATACTGTAAATAGTAAAGGTATGAGAAACAAAAAACCATGAAGACTTTTAAAATTACATCCAAAGCAGAATTAATTGATACATGTGTGTGTGTTTTAAAGGGCGGTGCGAATAGGCTTAGGGAGTTGCATGCAAAGCAAAAACAAGAGGATTTCTATAAAGCATCGCAGCATATCATAATATTTGATACCATATCAGTGGACTGAAAGCAAGAGTATCTATAATCTACAGAGAGCTGGCTTTTCATTACTCTGTTTGACACTGTAGAGATGCAACAATGGCAAAGAAGAGTTCTTTGCTGTCCTTGCTACCACAAAATTAGCCTTATGACGGTTTCCCACATGTGCCCAGTAGTTTTCCATATGTTTTCTGCCACCTCTGCTCTAGTTGTTGACCAGGCCATTTCATATCCTTCAGGTCATCAGGCTATCTAAGTACACATCGCTGTATAATTGGATCTAGGACACTTGGGATCAAGAACATTGGTGGCCCAAGTCAGTTCACTAGTCCAAGCAGAGACTGCGGTCTGACAGCTTTGCTGGCTAAAAAAATACACAAATATACTTTTTTGTGTATTTTCCTTCTAGTAAACTACCCATTTCAGCATTAGGAATTTGGTTGTGCTAGGGGATTCCATTTCCCTTCCCTTCTCACTTGCAAGGGCATGGATGGCATCTATTGTAGAACAGCTAAATTATATTGGCATTGTTATCTGGGCAGCACTAATGCAAACCTCAAGAACAAAAAATTATAGACTGTGGGAAACAAGGCCAAGGATTCTGGGAAAAATTAGTAAGTATATAGAAGACCAAGGCCTGCTGAAAAAGGAATCAGCATGGCTTCCACAAAGGTAAATCCTGTTTCACTAAACCTTTCAGAATTCTTTGAGAGTGTCATTAAGCACATGGAAGGGGTGATCTGGTGGGTGTTGTTTACTTGGACTTCCCAAAGGCTTTTGACAAAGCGCTCTGAGCAAACCTAACAGTCTCAGAATAGGAGGAGAGAGCCTCTTAGAAATCAAGTAAAGCACAGAAGGCAGGGAACAGGAATAAAGGGTAAATTCTCCCAATTTAAACAGTGGTGGTCACAGAGATCTGTACTGAGACTAATGTATTTCAGTTGATCTCAAACTAGGAATGAGCAGTGAAATGGCCAAGTTTGCTGATGACAACAGCTTATTTAGGGTTATTAAAACAAAATAGGATTGCGAGGGGCTCCAAAAGGATCTCTCAAAATTGGGAGAATGGGCATGAAAATGGCAAATGTGGTTCGGTGTATGCAAATGTAAAGTGATACACATCAGGGCCAAAATTTCCACCTTCGGGCATAAGCTGATGGGATCTGACCTTGTGGTGGCTGATCAAGAAAGAAACCTTGTGGGGAGGTGTGGCCAGATGCGAGAAAATATGTGGCTCCTGTGAAAGACAAAGGCAAACTCCAGGCTAGGCATAATTAGGAAAGGGAAACAAAGCTGACAGGATTATATCCCCCATGTTCAATTCTGTGGTGCAACCACACTTGGAACACCATGTCCCATTCTAAGCATTGCACCCAAAGCAGATATGGCAGAGTTGGAAATTGTGCGCCAAAGGGCAATTGAAACGATCCAACGGCTGGAGCAATTGCCCAGGGAAGAAAGCTGGGGATGCTTAGCTTAGAAATATGGTGAGTGAGGGTAGAGATGACGGAAGTACAAAATGATGCATGGTGTGGAGAAAGCGGAGAAGGAGACCTTGTTCGCTCCCTCTCATACTAGTAGAACTTGGAATCAACCCGTGAAGCACATTGGTGGGAAATGCAGAACAGATAAAAGGAAATTCTCCTGACTGGGAACTACATGTTAGGAGATGCATTCAAAACTTTTGGAATGGGGGAAGGACCTGCACAAAGGCTGGGAAAATCTGTGGAACCCCAGGGGCTGGATTGGAACCCAGGGTGGGCTAGTTGGGGAACCTGACCTTCTTCCACACCTTTGCAGCAGATGACAGACCTTATGCAGAGGAGAAGGAAGGCCAGATGTGACCTATTCTTTGCATGAGAAGGTGAGGGGGTTCGAGTGGCAACCTGTGGCATGCAGGTGGATTGTTCTTGGACGCTTCTCTTTCTGTGAGGTTGCTAAACTGTCTAACAAAACTAAATGGGCAACAGCCAGCACCAAGCTTGCTAACTTCATGGTGCCTGCCGGACCAGGACCTTGCCAAAGGGGAGAAAACCGGGAAGAAGGGTGACAAGTCTTGTGGGAGCTGTTTATCCCTATTCATCCCTGTTTAAATCATTTAATCCTATAAGGAATTCTTGCAGTCTTCTTCCAGTTTAGGTTTTCAACACTCTTAAGGAAGTGTTTATAATTAGAAACAATGTAACATATCAGACAACTCAGCCATCCATTTTAATTGGAAAAGTCCCTGTGGGCACAACTGCATGCTGCCCCGATTTATGTTTCATACTCCAGAAATATGAGCTCTCGGCTGAAATGTTTCTTTCAGTTCTGGCTCTGGCAGTGGCGATTTTAGGTCTGGGATTTCATAGCATTCTTCCTGTCATTATCAGGGACCTGCGTGCAGTGGGCCTGTTTCTAAATAACGTTTGTTAATGTTCGGCTTCGTGCATGGTGGCAGCCGGTTAGTTTACACAAGTCTCCCATTCTGAAATATGTAATTTCTTTGGCCAGATAGAATTGATAAGAATCGTCTGCCTGTTTCCCAGTTAATAAAAGGCATACAAAGAGAAGGCAGTTCTGCCAGCATATCTTGTTTATTCAAAAAAAGAGAGAATAAGTTTGGCATCATATGCGAAATCGGAAATGAGCTCATCTTTTGATTATTTTCAAGTCGAAGAAGCTCTTGTTGGAGGAGCAGGGAGGTGTCAGCTTGTCTTCAACCATCCATTGTATGGCTGAGTAATTTATATCACAGATGAAAACAGAAGTGCTTGCAGCATCACAGTAAAAGAGATTATAATTCCTAATTTGAACAAATGGCCAGGGACACAAAGCAAAGCATCTCTTCCATTTTCATTTTGGAAAAAGCAAGAACAGGTTCTATGGCACCTTAAAGGCAAAATCTAACCTTGCACATGCAGATTTCTGCTTGTGCAAAAAAAAAAAAAAAAAAAGAGAAAAGAAAAGAAAAAAAATGTCCCTGCTTTGCTGCCCCCATCACCCCAAGCAAAGAATCCAATGTGGCATGGTGGTTAGAGTGTTGGGGTGGGCCTCAGGGGATCCAGGTTCTGGTCTCACTGGGCCTTGAAGCTTCTTGGATAACTTTGGGCCAATCGCTGACTCTTGCAGTAGTGGCTAATAGGCTACCACTATAATAAATATTAATAAATGTTGTTGTTGTTCTTAGTCGCGAAGTTGTGTCCTACCCATCGCAACCCCATGGACAACATTCCTCCAGGCCTTCCTGTCCTCCACCATCCCCCGGAGTCCACTCAAGCTCATACCAACTGCCTCAGTGACTCCATCTAGCCACCTCATTCTCTGCCATCCCCTTCTTCTTTTGCCATCTGTTGTTCCTAGCATTAGACTCTTCTCCAGGGAGTCCTTCCTTCTCATTAGGTGGCCAAAGTATTTGAGTTTCCTCTTCAGGATCTGGCCTTCTAAAGAGCAGTCAGGGTTGATCTCCTCTAGGACTGACTGGTTTGATTGCCTTGCTGTCCAAGGGACTCGCAGGAGTCTCTGCCGGCACCACAATTCAAAGGCCTCAATTCTTCGGCACTCAGCCTTCCTTATGGCCCAACTTTCAGCCATGCAGTGCAACTGGGAAAACCATAGCCTTGACTATACACACCTTTGTTGGCAGGGTGATGTCTCTGCTTTTTAGTATGCTATCTAGATTTGCCATAGCTTTCCTCCCCAGGAGCAGGTGTCTTTCAATTTCTTGGCTGCAGTCCCCATCTGTGGTGATCTTGGAGCCCAGGAAAATAAAATCTGTTACTACCTCCATTTCTTCCCCATCTATTTGCCAGGAAGTGAGAGGACCGGATGCCATGCTCTTAGTTTTCTTAATGCTGAGTTTCAAACCAACTTTTGCGCTCTCCTCCTTCACCCGCATCAAGAGGCTCTTTAGTTCCTCTTCACTTTCTGCCATGAGAGTGGTATCATCTGCATATCTGAGGTTGTTGATATTTCTCCCAGCAGTCTTAATTCCAACTGGTGATTCATCTAGGCCCGCCTTTCTCATGATGTGATTAATAAATATAATGAATAATAAATGTGTTATGGCAGACATGTAGAAGTTTTCTACTTGAGGGATATTTTGAATACTCATCTTTCTTTACTCACAGTTGTTGTTTATGGGTTTTTAGATGACATCACCCTCCAGGTTCACTTGTTTTTAAGAGCAGTTTTGAGTGTGTTTTGAGGGTGGGGAAAATAAAGGGTTAGAGTTAGGGATTAGTATTTTAAGTAAAAGGAAACACATATCCAACTTGTGCAATTGTGTGAGGAATATCCTCCAAGCAGAAAGCCCAGCGTATTCCGTTGTTTTGGCTTCCTGTGGCCCACAGTACCAGTCCCTGGAGAGTATACCCAGGGTTTGTGGGGTGCTTGCTGGGAACTGCGTCCCAAGCACAACACAAGCAGTACCATTTTCCATGCTTGCTGCGCCACCAGCAGCAGTGGACAAAGAAGGCGGCTGGCCAGCAGGAATGGCAGCCAGCTCTCTTGTTGCTCCCCCTTTCTGTGCAGAGTGGTGGCAGTGGCAGAGAGTGGGAAAGAAGGTTGACCGCCAAGAATGGCAGCTGGTGAAGGATGCCAGGTGTGCAGCTGGGTGTCTGCAAGGGTTCTCAGGCTTCCTCTTAGCTCACTTTGTGGGATCAGGCCAAGAGTGGGAGCAGGCCTGCGGATTCTGGAGGCAGTAAATGTGTGGCTGGAATGCAGTGCGTGGCAGCTCCTTTACTCCTCTTGGGCTGTTTTCAGTGGTGTGTTAAGTCAAGGATCAGGCCTGGGAAATGACTATTCCTTAACATAAGTGTGTGGCAGACTTAAAGTTGATTGAAGCCCCGTTGGGGTGCTTTGCTATTTCCAGATTCAGTTCAGGTTAACAGGAGGATGATGATGATGATGATGATGGATGCAGCCACCACAGATTAAGAACAAGTCACAAGCATGACTTTGCAAATTGGGCTTACATGATCATTCTGGGATGGTCCCTGGCATGGGTGCTGTTCAGATGAGCCCCTTTCCAGACTCAATGAATGGATAAAGGGGCGGTATGGCCATATCAGGGGATGGCCCACTAGGACTGGAGCCCTGAATCTTTTGAAGACCCTCTCCCCACCATGGTGCTATCCAGGTAGAACTGCTGAAATAACGGTGCAGGGGTGGGATCTTATTGCCCACATGAGCTTTGCCTCTTCCTTCCTCCACAAAAATCTTTCTATCCGAGGTTTTTTTCTGAAATCTTTTTTTAAAAAGACACTCCCATATATACACAGTGACAAAGAGACGGACAGGCAGAAAAAAAGTCAGAGAGAACATAAGCAAATTAGAACATATGTAAATTAGCACATGCTAATTTTGGCCTTTCTTCTTTTTCTCTGTGAGCTTGAACCTTTGAGCTTTTCAGTACTTGCCATTTCCCCCTTTTTATTATGCATAAAGAAATTTCTCAATGTGCACAAATACAAAACAATAAAAATAACAAAATTATTATTATTAACAACAACACAGTACAACACTGCTGTCCTCCACCAAGACCAACAGATGCATGTTACTTAGTGTTAAATCATTTATTCATTCAGGTAGCCCCACTTCTACTCTGCTTCCAAAATTGCATTGATGCTTGTGATGGATCACAATCCTTTCCCTTTATTAAAACATATTCAATAAACAGTCCCAAATATCCCCAAAATTATTTCATTTATCAAGCCTTTTTTCAACCTAATATCACAAGTTAGCTTATCATTAATAGCTATTTTCCAAACTTCTTTATACCAGTCACTTATTTGATAATCACATTTTGCTTTCCAGTTCTTTGCTATTAATAATCTTAACTGCTGTTACCAAACTTGACAACTGTTCTTTAATATTTATCCCCCTTGTTTTCTATCAAATAATAACAATAATGCAAATCCAGGGTCTATTTCAATATTTAAATTCAATATTTTACTAATTTCTTTTTCAAAAAGTTTTCCAAAACTTATTTATGTATGCACACTCCCACCACATATGGAAATATCTTCCCTAGATTTGCAAACCAGTAACTAGTGGATGCTAAAGTTGACGACTGAGGGCACATCTGTTCTTATTTGGGCTGGGAAAGCTTGAATTGGATCCATTCACCTTAAAATGCAAACCAAACACGTTTCTCTCCCTTTCCTTGTTGCTGCCCACTGGGAATGAAAAGCAACGGCACTTATTCTTTGCCAGAACCAGTCTCGGTACGGTCTCTGCACAACCTCTGCACATTTTGCCCTCTTCCTCTGGGAGGTGGTACAGATGGGCTGTGGAGAGTGGTGGGGGGTGGCCCCCTTCAGCAAGGGGGTCCCAAAAAGACCTCTTGCCCAAGAGCTCCCCAAAGCTTGGAAGTGCCCCCGAGCCCTCGCCTTCTGAACGGATTTTGGAGTTCTGCTCTTGCACAAGCCAGGTGCCTTCTTGGGCTGTGCTATTAGAGTCACCTCTTTGCTGCAAAAATAGCTGCATCGTTATGGCAATCAAGAAAGAAAAGCAGGAGATGTTCTGTATCATCCAAGGCATTGAGCGTGGGGCTCCACACAATGTGTGCCTCTGAAGTTCATTCCCTCCGCTGCAGCTTCTTTTGGAGAGCTTTCGACTTATTATACAATGCAGAAACCTAACCAATTTGGAGCTGCAATTTGAAGGGGAAGACTGGTGGGGGCACAGAGAGGGTTTTTTTTTTTTTAGCTCTTTCTCCTTGTACCATTTTTCTGCATGAAACTGAACCTCCCCCACTGCTTTTGCTCCCACTGGGGAAATGATATGGGTATTGCTTTTGCACAGCTGGGCTGAAAAGCAGCTTGGTAATGTGTAGTTCTGCACAGAGACATATGTTTTTAAAGTATACAGATGTGCACAGAGAGAGAGTGAGAGAATGAGAGAGACAGAGGGGTCTTCAGTGAGAATTCATCTTTAAATGGTTCCTTATGCAGTTAAGGAAGAACGTCCAGTGTTTCCAAATGCAAATATTTGCCTCTTTTTTTTTTTTTTTGCTTTGCTTTGTTTTGTTACATCTGCTTAAATTCTTTTTGCAGCATCCTGTGGAGTAGAAAACATCCCAGAAGTAGGTCATTTAATAATGCAAATGAGCTTGTTCTGTTGGCTTTGGCGATCCTTGTGAGCTGACCGGCGCTGGTACCACCAGCACTAGAAGTGTGTAATTAAATGTTCTGCTTCCCCCAGTTCCCCACAGCTGCCCGTAGCGCTGGCGTTTTACCAATCTGAGGTAAATCGCAGCCCACCGCCCCTTTGCCGGCCGAGTGGAGATGTCCCACTGACCAGAGAGGGAGCTGTATGTTTTTCTCATCACCTCATAAACAGTGGGGGCAAGGTGGGGGCTGAGCCTGGATGTTAGGTAATACTTGCCACAGACAGAACTCCAAAGGGATATTACTTTCCTTCTCTAGCCCTTAAAAGTCTGTGGACAGACTTTGAAAAAAACACACACAGCCTATGTTTCCCTCCCTGCTGTGGGCTCTTTGTTGGGCTTTGTTGTTGATTTTATTTGACAGCTGTGTTTTGACTTAGCTTACATTTTTGAGGGGAGAAATGTTATACACATTCAGAGCAATGAGCAGTGAAAAACACCAGGTTCAGAATCTCAGGCCCTCACTGATTCAGTGCAGAGCTAGACCCGGTTGCCATGCCTCCTCCATCTAGAAAGCAAATGTTCCTGCTCAGGGTTCAAGCTGGCCATCTCCTCTGGCCAGCGTATTGCACTCATCTGTACTTGCATTCTTCCATTTTTCTTTTCCAGCCTGTGGACCATTTCCAGACAGTGAGATGAGAGAAGCAGAGGCATGTATCTCAAGGCCGGACTCCCAAGGTGGGCAGGCAGTCCTGCAAATAACCAAGAAATACCACTGGCAGGAGGGGATCCAGTGTAGGGACGTTTCTCAGACACAGACAAGGCAGCCACGCATCTAGATCCCATAATGCATTGTCAGCAGAGGAGGGTGGCCAAATTAGAAGACTGGTGTACAGCAAGAAGGCATGCTGATTTGTAGAAGACCCCTCCCAAAAGGAGGGGAAACATACCCCAAAGGAGAGATCCTAGAAATAAATACTAGATTGGGCTTAGTGAGAATGTTTTTCCTTCTGTGCTAGTTTTCTGTTTGGGATGACTTTTTACTTGGGAGAATCATTTAAAACCGGAAGGCCCTACCTGCTTCCAGAAGCATCCTATTCTTCCATCCCATTGTCCTGCAAAAGAAAGAAACCTTTCACCAGAAACAGGAAGCTGTTGAAGGAACATAGATTATAATAATTCAAAGTAAGCAGTTCCCATAAACAAGGTTCTTAATGGTGTATATTCTATAGTAAAAGGATAGTGTTTTGTAGTGTATTCTGCACTGGACTATCCAGTTCACACAATCACCACTGTCCACTGAGTCTTCTTATTTTTAAGCCATAACTGGTGGCTATTTTGAAGATTCAAGTCACAGCGGGAAATCATTATGGCTTACTGAAATATCCAATCTCAGCAAGGGTAGATGGCTGGCCTGGTGAACAAGGCACCCTACCATAAATCATCCCATGGGTTGTGGGAGGTTTGTCAGCTGTGGTCACAGCCCACATTCCCCATGGCCGGAGTATCCAAAATGGCCACTGGTGTGTGCCACAACCCAACAAGGCTTAAATAAGACATAGTGGGCGGTTGTTATCATCTGCAGCTCTTCTGTTTTTCAAGGACATTCCTGTCCTCACCTGGGGATGCTGAGCACTGTACCCAGGACCTGCACAGCTCCAATCCAGACCTAGATCACACAGCCTAACAATTTTGTGATTAACTCTCTGATCTTTTTTCCACTCGGGAATAACGAAAGGACCGTGTTTGAGATTTAGAAAGTCATTTCAGAACTCCAGTCCCTGCAGTACCCTGCAGTACACAAACTATTTAAGGCAAGTCATTTCTCCTGAAATCAGTTCCAACCCTATGGTTTTTCCCAGACTGAGGCAGTTTAGGCACAAGCTTCCTGTGGCCTGTGCATCTCTGCCATCTTTTGTAAAACTAAAAGAACTAGAAAAATGGTTTTTTCCCACAGAACTGAGATTATTTTTCACCTTTTCTTCTCATAAACCCCCATATGCTTCCATAATCATTCACTGCTTTAATTTTAGCAGAAGTTTGCATTTGTATTATAAAATTCTAATTTACTGCAGCTTCTGGTTTTTTTTTTTTTTTTAAGGATTAAGGGGAGGGGGTGTAGAAGGAAAAAACTGCATGTGCAGAACAATGTGGACTGCAGAAGATGCTTCGGGAAAATCTTTTTGAATGTAAAGCCCCCGTTGATGCATTGAATGGGTTACTTACCTTGCAGAGCAAGAGCTGCTGTACATCATGCACTGAATGATTTATTTTATTAATTTTTGGCATCAGGCACTTTAAATCATTAACTCATCGTTCATGTTCACAACAGCCTGATGAAAAGTTATTAATATGCCCGATTAATAGAAGGCTAATTGAAGATGAATTATAACAGCATGCTGGAGAGGACCTAGTAAATTTAAAGTTTCCTGGTCAAGCTTGCACATGAGTGAATTGGCTGATGCAGTCATTGAGGGGCAGCCAAGAAGGGCACCTATGTGCCCCTGTCATATCGTGCTGCATTTGTTTGGGCATCCTGTCTATGGCCCAGTGGCCAGATCTGCTTTCCACCAGTGGATGCATACATTCACCAGGGGCCCTTCCACCATAATCACATGGGGGAAGTTGCGGCCATTGCACTGGCAGCTTCTACATGCACAACTTAGACAACGCCATATGATTTGGGCAACATGTGAAGAATTGGTGCATAGTTTGGCTCCATTGTTTCGCTAGTTTCTGGGAAGGAAAATGTTGGTGTGGGCATGAGCTGCATTATGGATTTGTCCACCGGGGCTTCTGAAATTTCCTTTGCAGTGTGGGAAGGAACAGTGTTATAGTGTCTTCTATGTTGCTAAAATAACATCAGGAAATAGCCCACCAGCAGTTCTGAAAGCCTTTGCCACCCATCCACAGTGAGCTTTCCCCCAGCCCATGTTTTACACCTGCATGTTGCCCCTCTTCACAACTCCTGGATTTTTCTTGGACTCGTAGAACCCCACAACAGCAGAAAATGGTGGCTTGCCCTTTCAACATCACTACTGTTGCACAAATCCATAGAGCAAGGTGCAGGTGGTTGTGTCAGGCAGCAGGTGCAGGGGTTGGTGAGGCAGTAAGAAGCTCATGACAAGAGCTGTGTGCTGGATCTAAATAGCCATGTGAACGGAAGTCCGCTCATGCAACACAACTCCCACTGGTGCAAAGGGACTTCCCCTTGTGCTGCGGCCCCTTGATCGTTTTAGTTCCCCTTTCTGCACTTTTTCAACTCTACAACATCCTTTATTAGGTGTGGCAACCAGAGCCGCCCACAGTACTCAAGTGTGACTGTACCATAAGTTTGTACAAGCAGAGTATAATCTTAGTAGCTTTACCTTCAATTCCTTTCCTAGCTATGCCCAACATGGAATTTACCTTTTCCACAGCCACTGCACACTGGCATGACATTTCCATTGAGATGTCCACTGACTTCCTCTTAGGCTTCCAAGACGCATCTGGTTGGTTTTGCTGAGATACAGGAAGCTGGGCCAGATGGCCCCTTGGTCCCATCCAGCTGTAAGCTACTTAACCTGATCATGGAAGGAGATAGGTCGGCCACTAATGAATCGCCCAAAAAAGAAGAAATGTATCACAGACAAAGAGGATACTGATTTGTTCACATGTTGCATGAGCAAATTTCAAAGCAATGACTTAAGTAAAATAGAAGCGCAGTGCATCGCACTGTAGCGTGGAGGACTCTGAGCCAACGACCCATGTACCGTGTTGCTGATGGGCAACTTCAAGGCCTTCTGATAGCTCTTCATCTTTTGGCTGGGCTTCAGACCAAGGAAGCCCCACCCAGAGGGAGAAGGTGCTCCAGCCCTCTCCACTAGTCCATGGTGCATGGCTGTTTTTGTTGTTGTTGTTAGTCGTGAAGTTGTGTCCGACCCATCACGATCCCATGGACAACATTCCCCCAGGCCTTCCTGTCCTCCACCATCCCCGGAGTCCACTTAGATTCACACCAACAGCTTCAGTGACTCCATCTAGCCACCTCATTCTCTGCCACCCCTTTCTTCTTTTGCCATCTATTGTTCCCAGCATTAGACTCTTCTCCAGGGAGTCCTTCCTTCTCATTAGGTGGCCAAAGTATTTGAGTTTCATCTTCAGTATCTGGCCTTCTAAAGAGCAGTCAGGGTTGATCTCCTCTAGGACTGACCGGTTTGATTGCCTTGCAGTCCAAGGGACTCGCAGGAGTCTTCTCCAGCACCACAGTTCAAAGGCCTCAATCCTTCGGCTCTTAGCCTTCCTTATGGTCCAATTTTCACAGCCATACATTGCACCTAGGAAAACCATAGCCTTGACTATACGCACTTTTATGGCTGTTTTTAGTGACCATTTTTTCCCTATCCTTAAGCCCTCCCCCATTGTGCACACATGCGCGCACACACACACATGCACACCTGCAGGGCCTTCAGGACGGGGCAGTGGCAGGAAAGAGCCTGCCTGCATGGGTTTGGCAGTGCCGAAACAATGCCAACCAAGAGAGCAAAGGCCTGGGTGTACGCTGCTCTCCAGAAGTGGCCGCATCCTGCCGCTCGCCTGGCTTTTCTTCCTTCTTCTGTCGCTTGGTGTTTTCCAGCACAGATTCTCAGATAACTAGAAAAGGCGGGGGCTGGGCTGGGCGATGGTTTACAATATTTTCACATGATTGCGATGGCAAAGTTCTCGCATTCTCTGAAAGGCCTTCTGTTTTCCAATGGCATTGAAAGTTTACCGTCTTTCCAGACAAAAGGAAGAGAGCCCGTTGCCAGCGGATGAGTAATGGGCATGGCCCGCACAATGTGCTCCTATCCAGGCCTAAATCTACATGGTGTTCTAAGGCTTCCCTCCTTCTCCAAAGCAACCATTGTCTGCCCTCTGGGAGCCCAAGGCCTCTCCTTGGGCGAGTGGGTAAGCAGCCAAGAAATGGAGCGGAGCGGGGACGGGTGGGGGGAAGGGGCGACACGGACAACAACAGTTGCTCAGTGCTGACTGCCCACGATCGGCCTTCTTACTCTGCTAATATAATACTTGGAAAACTTTCAGTACTGGCACCGTTCTCTGTGCCGATAAGTTGCAGACCATCTGTAGTGCACCTAGTTCCAAAAGATTGCAGAAACTCACTGAAGTTTGAATGCTTGTGGCTTTTTTGTTTTTGTGCCTTTTTTCCCCTTAATCTACTTACACTGATCCAGCGTCTGGGAGAAGTTAGAAAAGCAAAGGGTTTATTTATATTTAGCAGCAGATGGGAATTCAGAAAATGTAAGTGCCAGTACCCCCTCCCCATTGCTATCACTAGAATGCACAAAGAGGGTGTGTGAAGTTTTGTTTTGTTGCCCATCCTACTTTTTAAACCAACTATTTTTTTCTTAATTTGGGCTGACTGCATGAATGTTTCCATCAGCATATTTTAATACAACTTAGATCAGGATTAAATTGCTCATTGATCATCGTTCTAACTTTTGAGTTTCTGAGACAAGTAAAAGAACAAAAGCAAAGTGCAGCATCTTTGCTTTTGGCAGAAACTATTTCGAAATCATCCAGATGTATTTGTTTTCCTATTTCTTTGTCAGAGGAGCACTGTGGGCAATTCAGAAGCCATGCTTAGGATTTAAGGATGCATTTGCCAAGTATGGAAAAATTAATATAGAAAATCTGCTTGTTCAGCTAATAGAATGGCAGCATTTACCTCTGATGCTTTCCCATTAATTTGACTTTACACAAATACTGTTATTGTGTAGCAGCAGAACAAAGAGCTAGGACATAGGATACTTATGCGTGCACTTTTCTTCTTCATTATCTTCTTTTTTCCCTAAGAAAAGCTGCCTGCAGAATGAATCAACAGATAAACCACTTTAACTCAGAATTCTGGCCATCTTAGGTATAAGTGATACATTAACATTACTATCAGAACCATTTTCCAGATGAATTAAATTAAGTTTAAATCATCCATTTAAATCTCAGAACTTTTCTTTCATCCATTCATTAAAAAAAAAGTTAAATGTTTAAAACACCATTAGAATACTTTGGCTTTGTTCCCTGACTTGAATAGCATGTCAGCTGAATCACATTGCTAAAGCAAACGAAAAGACAGTTTGAAAGAGCATGACCATACAGAATTTTCCTGTGGTTGTTCTTAAAGGAACCCCTCTCTCTCTCATACTCTCTTCTTTACACAAATACAAATTGCTTCTCATAAATACTAACTCCTTGGAGAGGCAGTGTGGCACAGGGACTGGCATGTTAGACTGGGACTCAGAAGATCTGGGTTCTTGCCTACTGCCTCTGTAGCCTGGCAAAAACAATTCACAAACATTCCACAATTCTAGGCTTACACATAATGCTAGCCTATGATTTAAACAACCACAATGCACAATCCAAAAACACGACGGGTTCCCTTTATGAGTCATTTATGGATAATAACCCATAGTTCCAGGTTTGCTTGTAGTGACAGCCCCAATTCAACAAACAATGGTTAAAGAAACAGTGGTTCATCATTGCATGTGAACCAGGACAATGTCTGAACAGGAGGACCCTCAGCTTAATGGCAGAGCATGTGCTTTGCATGCAGAAGGTCCCAGGTTCAATCCCTGGCAAGAAGCCCTGGTGACCTGCTGTTGTCAGTCAGTGTCAGTAATGCTAGGCTAGGTGGACCCATGGCCTGACTTTATAGAAGGCAGTGTCCTATGTTCCTACCATTATCATGCTGTAGTATATGCTGTTGTGGAAATAGAAATGCAGCACATCTCACCAAAATGTGGAAGACTGTGAACAGGTGAGCTTAGCCAGGTTAAGTCTACTTTCAATTGCTCTCTGTGGGAGGGCACCCATTGTTAGGGTTCTTTATCTTTACACTGGACTTTGATTAGGCAGCTGTCCATGAATACTTACAAAATAAAGGATAGACCTCTGGCACTCCTTCAGATAGTGGATTGTCCTCTATAAAAAAGAATACCTGGCCACCATATGATGATTCAGATCATTAGACTCTAAGTGTAGATTTCTATTTGATGTACTTGTTTTCTGTCGAGTTGGACGAATGGCTTTGGGGTAATACAGAACTTTGTAGCCAAATACAAAGGCTTTGATATAGCTTATTTTGGATGTCCCCCCTTCTTTTACACAGGTTGCTTCATTTTTGGAAAGTGAGTTGCCATGAAGGAGTATACAAATGAACATGTGTCTGTGCATTTTGTTGTTTGAGAAAAGCAGGTGCAACCTCTTGTAAGTATCTGGAAGTACACACATTGTTTGTTTGTTTGGGATATTTCTAGCCCATCTACTTTGCACCTCTGGACAGCTTTGGATCCTGGGAAATGATTATTAGAAGCACTTAAAGAAAAGCAAACAAATTATAAAGAATTATTCTGCAGGTTAGGGGAGAATACAGAGGATGGTTTTCCACAGGGAAAGGTGTCAGACAAAGGTATATGGTATCTTCTTATCTGGTCTATCTATATGCAGAACCCATTGTAAGGAAAGCTGGATTAGAATCAGAGGAAGGCGTGGAAACAAGCTGAAGACACATCAATAATAATGTAAGATTTGCAGATGTTACCATATTGCTGGCAGAAGGCAGCAATGAATTGAAATGATTCCTGATGAAAGTGAAAGAAGAAAGTGCAAAAGCGGTATTGCAAACTAAATATTAAGAAAACAAAATTCAGGACTACAGAAGAATTACAGGACTTTACTGTTAACAATGAAGAAATTGAAACTGAAAACTTTTATATATCTTGGCTCAGTCATCAATTCGAATGGAGACTACAGCCAAGAAATTTGAAGAAGACTGGGACTTGGAAGGACAGCAATGAAGAAACTAGAAAAGATCACTGGAGTCCAAGGCCAAGATTATCCACTCTTTTGAATTTATGATCACTAAGTAAGGATGTGAAAGCTGGATAGTGAAGAGAGCTGACAGGAAGAAAATTGATGCAGCTGAAACATGTTGCTGGAGGAGAGCTTTGCAAATATCTTGGACCGACAGAAAGATGAACAAGTGGGTCCTAAAACAAATCAAGCCAGAACTTTCCCTGGAAGCGGAAATGACAAAACTGAGGCTGCCATACTTTGGGCACATAATGAGAAGGCAAAACTCCTTGTGAAGACAATCATGCTAGCAAAAGTTGAAGGCAGAAGGAAAGCAAGGGCTAAAGATGGATGGATAGACTCCATAGACGGAACCACAGCCCTGAATTTACAAGAACTTTCATTCATAGGCTCACCATAAGTTGGAGACAACTCGATGGCACATAACAACAAATTCTGCAAGTGATGCATTTAGGTTAGGACTCTGAAGCAGAAGTCTGGGGTCCTGCTTTATAGAATAGCTGGAGGGCACCAAAATGCGGCCAGGCTGGCTCATTGCATTGTGAGCAAGTGAAGAAACACACATTCCTATCTAAGGAGGGTGCTCTGGTAGACCATTAAATCCAGATGGAGTTCCCATAAAACCTTTAAGCTCAAAGTACCCAAACACAGTGCTGTATTTTTTCTGCCTTGCCTTTTTTGAACTTTTCTCCACAAAATTCAAGGTTATTTTCAACTTTCTTCCTGAGAAAGCAAGTTTTTGCATCCCCACTGCTGATTCATCATCATCATCTTCAGCTTCACGGTCAGGAAGAAGATGCTGCATCCCAAGGTTTGAGAAAATTTGTAACATTGGTGGTATCAAAGCTGCTTCAGCAATATTTCAGGAAGTAAAACCCCAAGCCCTTTTGAACTCAGGCCTTATTAAATGGGCTGTGCAATCTTGATAGCTAAGACCACATTGTTGGAAATATATATATATATATATATATATATATATTCACAGAAATGCACTATAAAGTGGCCTGGTTCACACGAGAAATGAAGTATGCGATCTCATAAAGACATTATAGCATGAATGCTCTCTTTCTGCTTCTCTAAGAATAGGTGGCTTGGAGGGTGAAAGGGTAGCATTTACATTTAAATACACCTATTGGGAGCACACAAACAGAAGGCTAAAACCATGGCACCCGCTTTGAAACCTTTGGGAGCTTTTTGCAGCTTCTTTGGTTCTTTACATAACAGTGCTATGCTCTTTCCCAAGAAAGCAAATATCGAAGGCAAAAGGAGTTGTCGGCTGAAAAGAAACTAAACCCCAAAGGTCTTTGCATTGGTGGGACTGACTAATTATTTTAAAGAGATCGTTTTAATTGAATGCACACTCAGTACCCCAGCCTACTACTAAATTTAGTACATGCGCAAACACACACACAAGATTTTTTTTTTTTTAACACTGCTCTTCTAATTTGCATTACTGGCAAGCAGGATCCTATCCAGGCATCATTCAATGAGATTTACTTTCAAGTGGCACCTTTAACATTGTCAAGGAGCAGTTCTTCCTGAACTGCATCACCAGCCTGCATGGCAGAAGCATCATTCAAAAGCAGAGATGAAAGAAAGCAGCCACAGTTTGAGAAACTGGTGTTTCATCTGGTTGTAGGATGGCCATGCACTCATACTAGACCAAGAGCTGTCCAGTCCAAACCTGGATTAAAGATTAAGCACTGAAAGAAGAAAGTACAGGGTCCTTGTAGAGCAGGACTTCAGAGCCAGTGGTTAAGTGTAGGACTAAGACTGGAGCAACATGCGTTCTGGTTCTCACTCAGCCATAAAGCTCATTGGGTAACTTTGGACCAGTCACTGACTCTCAGCTTAGCTTAACCCACAGGATGGTTGTGAGGATACGAGAGAGAGGAGGATGGCAGGATAGAAATGCAACAAGCAAACGGATTTGCCCATCAGCAGCACCTGGGCAGGCATGCAGGCCACTTGGTCCCAGCATGGCAAGTAGTACTGAATTCCTGTTTCATGTACAGAAATTATTGCACGGTCAAATTTCAAGCAAATCCACACCATCATTTGTCCTCTTTGTTGATCAATGCATAAATGATCACACTATCAAGAAGAGAGCCCTCCCAAAAGCCCTTACACCCTTGAAACTGCAGGAGAAATTATTGTTATTTTTAGGAGCCGTCAGTGCTTTATAACATCAGCAGTCATCGCACTGGTTCTCACTCTTCCCTCCAACCTGTTGACGTGTCCAGCTGCCAAGCGAAGCAAGAATGAATGTGGGCATGCAGAGACAAAATGCCCCCAGCGCTTGCCCCATGTGGACCTACAGAGCAATGTGTGCAGCAGAGATGAGAAGCAGCAAGCCCTTGGCTGCACTTCATTTCTGTAGTGATCTTCCCATCCAAAGTCACATCATCTGGTGGGCATTTTTCTAGTTCTAATATAATGATGTAAGTGTTCCACTGTCTGTAATTCATAGCACCGGCCAAGGACGATGTTGCTTAACTTTCCCAGAGAAAGTGAATAAACATCTTCAGCATATGCCAAATTATGACTTATGAGTGGCAGAACAATCGCCACCTGGAGCAAATAGAAACTGAAGCTGTGTGGAATGAGGATGTGTTGCCAATGTGATCTGGCAGCTTCTTGAGAACGCTCAGTGCAGACCTCGATAGACAGCACCATTTGAAATCTAGCTGTGCTTCTTTTTCTTTGCCTGTTGTGGATAATACAGATTTACACTAGTTAAAGTGACTTATTTACAGATCCAGAAGTGTAAACACTCCCAAATTCAAGACTTGTTTACATCCAACCAACTTAAAGAGCAATTCTGTGCATATTGACTCGAAAATAAGTCCCTCTTCATCCAACAGCCCAAATGCATGCAGATATATAAAAGCCAAATGTAACTGCAATATGATGTCTGAATTTACAATGTGTAGCACCAAATCGGAGTATTTGAAAGGCTGATTCTACACCTCTACAGGAGGTGCGGTTGACAGCAATTAGAGACAGGGCCTTCTCAGTGGGTGCACCAGTACTGTGGAGCAGCTTGTCCTGGCAAGCATGGACAACTCCTTCTCTGGCTGTTTTTCAGTCATTTTTATATATCAAGCTTTTGTCTGATATGTTTTATTCATTCCATATAATGGTTATGTTTACCATTTTTTAACATAATGGTTATGTGGTCTTTCTAATCTTTTTATTATATTCCTATTAGTCTAAATTCATGTAAATTGATTTTTACTGGTGCCACTACAGTTGCTTTTCCACTCAACCCCTCTCACATTCCACATCCACTCTGGAGGAACCCTCATCCTGATGGAGTAATTCTGGGGCACCCATGAAGACTGCAAGAGGGAAAAGGAATTCAGTCCGCCAGGCACGGCAGTTCTGCTGGTAGGAGAATACAACAGACTATATTCCAGTGATAGTTTTTAGAAATTATTGTATTTCATGACATTGTGATTTTAAATTGTTGCAAACCTTCTAGGCACTAGGAAGGGATAGGAAAGTATATATGAATGTATAAAATATATTCATCTGCTATCTCTTCTATTTTATTACTCTTGCATATGATTTATGTCTTACGAGCTCCATCAATTTAGAGTAATGCCACAATAATATATATATATATATATATATATATATATATATATATATATATATATCTAACACTACAACAACTACTACATTAATAATAATAATAATAATAATAATAATAATAATAATAATAGAGAACTTTGGCTGTTGGGCAGTATAGAGATGATAATGAAGACAATGAGCTGAAAAACTGGGGACAGTGGAAGTGGGTGGCAGACAAAGGATGGCAGTGACCTGGTTCAGTGCCACATTCTTGCCTACAGATGCAGATGAGGATGCCCTTGAACCCCAAACTTCACAGCAGCAAGTTGATTTTGAAGAATTTGGAAAAAGAAAAATAAGGAAATCTTTGTTATGCTTTTGCTTAAACAGAAGATTCTCAAACCCATCTTGGGCTTATGTTTCTTGACTTCAAATGTCTCTTCCTGTAAGAAGATACCCATATTGGGGCTTTAATTTTCCATCCTAATCTATGCCTAGGCAGTTCCTGCTGTCCCCCAGAAAGTAATGCCCTCAAACCTTAAGGGAAAAAAATGGTTTCTTGAGTGGCCCTTCTGAAGACAGTTTAACGCTTTTGTTGCTCTGTAACCTCTCTGGAGATGTTAACCAACCAACCAACCAATTTGTCCTTATTTTTTTTGCACCATGGAGGTTGCATGTTTGTGTAGCCCATGTGAGGATGGTATCCAGCCACCAAGGACACTGGACCTCCCAAAATCATCTTCTCTTGCCATATGGTAACTAAATGTTCCTGCAGACATAAGTATTTCTAGAAGTCCCAAATATGATGGAATCATATTCACCATTTTTCATCGCACTATGATTTTCCTTACAGGATGGAACTCCTGAAAAATCAGTCCACTTGTTTCCAACAGAAACTGATTGCACTCCATTCTGATAATTTTCCTTTCTTCCCCAGTGCTATTTTTCAAGTGTTACAAAAAACTGATTGGATTTTTGAGGTCTCTGAATGAACATCTAATCAGATGAAATTTGCAAGATTCTTGAAAATATAAGGACATGGGATGATAGTTCCCCTTGTTCTTGCTCCTTCAAACTCCCTGCATCCCATGTAATCAGAAAGTTCCCCCAACCATGTGGAAATGAGAAGTGCAGGAGGAAAGGGCAGCTATTCCACTGGGGGGGGGGGTATGTGAATATCTCTCCCCCCTCCCCCCATGGACAACCTCCCAGGCACCTGAGAGAAGGGTAAAGAGGACAAGTAATATGCTTGGATTCAGAGCCCAGTGCACATGTCATTTGAGGAGTGTTCCTGCCAGTAGAAAAAAGGCACCAACTGCTCTTTGAGAACACCTCTGAAAGCACCCTAAAGTTCCTACACTAAATCTAAAACAAACCAACTAACTAATGAAACTTTCTGATGAGTTAAACCAATCAGACCTGCCAGTTTCATTTCCAAGTGTTGAACTAGCAAAACATCACAAAACGAAATGAAATGCAACAACCAGAATTCTTCAGTCAGATTTTGAAAAAAAAAATCTGGGGTTTGAATTGTAAATGGAAAAAGCTTGATTAGCTTCAGGCTAAACTGGAATTCAGTTGAATTCAGATCCAGTTTGAGAGCCTCTCTTCTCATGCAGTGCTGAAATTTCTGCAAGCATTTTGGCAAAAGGTTGAGAGTGGAGTTTTTAGCCTTAGTTCATTTGTTCCCCAGCTGGGAATGCCAGCTTTTCCCCTCGCCTGTGAGCCTGATTACAACTCCTGGCCTTAAGCACAGAATATTGGCAGGTTGCCCTGTTTGAGATATGTCACACAGATTATACACTTGACAAACAGACCACCAGCTCCACCCAGGCTGCGGACAGTTTTGTAACACCTCAACTTGACTGGGGACCATTTGCCAACACATGAACTTGTTTTTATTTTATTTTAATTCTGTGTGAATTTGGAGCCTTACCACTGTACAAGAGACACTTCAGAGCATTCCTATGCACATCTAGTTCATCTCAATTCCACTGTTGGGGCTTTCTGGGAGTGAGAAAAAACACCAGTGAAATTCCCTAGCCTGTATGTAGAGGTTGGTCCCAGATTTTTAGCCCAGCCATACCTCACAGGGTTGTTGTGAGGATAAGATTGACAGGAGGAGGCATATTAAGTCGCCTTGGAAGGAAAAAAGGCAGCAGAAATTATATTAAGTAAATACAAATGGATTAATAAGATGGGAAGCATGGCAAAGGACAAGTCATCTGCCCCAAAGACTGCATACAAGGCAGAAGTGGGGGTCTACGTAAGACCAAACATACTGTGCAAGTCTTTTGAACCTACAGTTTTCAGCATCAATAGATCCCAGCTGACAGTAGGAAAACATGCTAATTAAAAAAAGGTGGTACAGGTAGCACACTGTGGTGGATGCCAAGAGAGGTTTCTTGAGGTGCTCCACCGAGTCTACCCAATATGTAAAGTCTGCCTTTTCCTCCTGAGAAATAAGTGCCAGTTCTGATAGTAAGACTGCACCTTTCATCAGCCAGGATAGTTTGGTGCTGCATTTTTCCTATTGATGCAAATTCCTTTTTTCTGAGTCAGCCTCCCCCTTGGCTTCTCCTCTTTAACTCTCTGCTTCTGCTCTTTGTTTAATCACTATTAACAGGACACATCCATGAACAAGACCACAGCACCACATGACCTTCTTGTTCCAACAATGTCAAAAGCAATACAGCCGTCGCCCTTTATTTTTTTAGAGGAAAGCATATACCCACCCTCTCACTGCCTGAAAACAACAACAAAATGAAATATAATGATGACACCATTTAAAATCCCAAATATTTCAAATGCAGATAAGGTACTGCTATAACTATTTTGCTTTGTATCTGAAAACAGTGGCCAAAGTGTTGACTGCTTTTCAACATGAAAGTTGCACTGTATGCGCTCTTCCTTGAGAACGTGTGCCACTAAATTGGCAAGGTTTTTTTTTAAATTCATACAGTCAGGCGACATATCAGTTTAATTCAGTTAAGAGTTGCCGTGAAGCTCTGCAGTGCAAATTATATGACTCCGAAGGCCTATTATTAATAATACGTTCTTCTAGGTATTAAATTTCTAACATGTTCATTTCCTAAAGGATCAGGTTAAGCTTGTTTCCTTAGTATGTTTGAAACTGCATTTTATAGTTATTTTTGCCCTACAACCAAGTGAGCTTTCACACTTAGTCCAAAGTAAAAAAAGAATACAAGTGATTTAAAGTAATGTGAGTTCTAAATGCCTTCTGACATCATACATGCTTGTGCAAGCATTCCCTGGCTTGTAACCGATCACAACACTGCTCTGTTTTACAGTTTTAGGGATGTGTGGGGAGGGCGGGGGAGTGATTTGTGTTATTGTTATGTTGTATTATTGTGTACTTCAACAGTGGTTTTTTTTATTCCTGTATGAAAACTGCTTAGAAGTTTTATTATATGAAGAAGGAAGTAAATATTATAAAAAAGTAAATTGGCTCTGTCTGCTTGAACTGAGGTTCTTAAGAGGAGTTCTCATCTCACATATCACCAACCGGTCCTCCATCCTTAAGCAGAGGACTAAAATAGGCTTACTTTAAATCATTCCGCACCCCCATCCTTGAAGCACAGGAGACTCAACTCAGATCTGAAAAGCCCCCACTACAGTCCTTCCAGCCTCGGGTCTTGATCCAGATCAGGAACCCTGTGCTACTCTAAAGGGTAATAAAGACAGTGCTGCTAGATAGATTTACAGTAACATCTGTTTTGGCCCATGGTCAGTTGCAGGCTGCAACTAGGACAGTACAATTTCCATACATACCCCACCTTAGAAGAGGCAAACAAACCAAACTCCCTGCACATAGAAAACTAGCAGCACATTCATGAGAAGAGGGTTCACTCAGCCCTTGCCTGCTGCATCAATTTTCTATTTGTGGGGAAGAATCAAACTGGGGAAACATTAAAATAAAAAGTAATCTTGACCCACATACCGAAATGGTTCAGTCTACATTCCCACCTATTTTATTGGGTGTGAAGAAGATGCGGCCTCCTAGCTCAGTCATCTCCAATCTAGTACCCTCCAGATGCTTTGAATGTTGGTGTTCATCACCTTCAGCTAGCAGGGCCAGTGTTAAGGACTGCTGGGAGTCATGGTCCCAAATATCTGAAAGTCAACAGGTTGGAGAAGGCATTTTCCAAGTGTTCAATTCTTCTCCTTTGTCACCCTCAGTATGAAAAATGGGGTGACAGAAACCCGCATAAAAACTCCATGATCCCCCAATACAGACTGCTGTCTAAAGGATTGGATTCACATGACATGACAACCAACTATTCTTTGATAGTTTGTTATTGTTCGTTTGCCATGTCATGCAAACACGATCATGGTGATCAACCATTGTGAACTGTCCTTGTTGTCAGCCAGGGACTATTCTAGCGTTTATTCAAACCACAATTGCTTGTCATGTTATTCAAACTCTGGAAAGTAACTGTATAATTCATGGTTTAAAATAAAAAGCAGAGAAGGACAGTAAACCCACCCAAAGCACTTGCTGGGCCTTCGAAGCAGGATCTTGGGATATGAATTTGCTTCCAAGAGGGGTGTGGGATGCTGCCTGGGAGCAGGAGGTAGAAAAGAAACAGAACAAATTACAATAATCTTCAGAACCATGATTGTCTGTTGGGATCGGTTTGGCACAAGAAAAGACAACCATGGTCACTTACAATGATTGTTTGTTGTGATGTGTGAACCCCATAATTGTCAAACTATCACCCCCCACACACATGTTCCCATTTCCGTATTCTCCAAGGGACTGTTGTGATGACTTGGACGGACAGAGCTTCTCTTTATTGCTGTGATGAACAAGATGTTCCCCACACACAAAGTTCCTGCTTGAATGACCTTTCATCTTGAACTGCCACAACCTTTTTATTAATGCCACACTATGCCGCTTGCAGAAGCTGGAGTGGAGTGGAAGGGTCAGCAGAGAAGGGTGGGGAAGCGGAGAGAGAGAAAAAGAGGGAGGGAGGGAGGGAGAGAGGGAGGGAGAAGGCACGATACAGCCGTTGTTTCTAATCCAGCTAATTAAAATCTGCATGCGCGGAGTGTAACTGAGAATGTAGCCTTCGCCCACCACTTTCCCACAGGCCGGGAATAAAGGTCTTCAGTGTGACAGAAGCTAACCGGTCTGTGGAAAACAGAGAACAGAGCACACAATTCATCCCTCAACATCCCTTATCAATTCTGTGGAGTCCGTCTCTCTCCCCCAACCCTGAATCTGCCCCCAATCACTAGCAACTGACTGCTGGATTAGAACCTCTTACTGCATCATACCAAAATGTAATAAAGCCAAAAATACGCTGGCACTTATTTGTCAAGCTCCAAATAGAATATCCTTCCAGGGACCATTTCTAACCAAACTTGTTTTGTAGTATATTTATTTACTCATGGGGTGTTTATCCTGCCAGGAAAGGATTTGAATGGCATGCTTGAGGAGTTAGCCATTTCACATGGTGACACCGCAAGAATGTAATTGAGACTGTATTTACTTAAATGTAGCTATTTAATAATAGAGAGGCTTGGCTATTGTAGTTTTACAGTGCAGTTGGATACTTACACTTACCTAGGAGTAAGGCCTGTAGAATTCAGTGAGACTTATGCCTAAGTAGGCATATATTGTATTGCACTGCAAAGATAGTAGTAGTGATGTGGCCTTCATGCAAAAATAAATCCCAGCCCAGTTGTGCTGCACCTCTGGATGCCTAAACAGGGATGAATGGTGAACACAGAAAAAGTTACTCGCGGAGGAATTTATTTACACAATATCTTAAAACAGGGAACTCTCATGATGCAGTACGATTTCAGCATAACCTACATATAACCACAGATTTAGTTCACTCAGATTTAATAGTGCTTTCTGTCCCTTCCACCAGTTGTGTTATCCCAATTTGGCCAAGTGCGGTACATTTGAAAATATATAAATATACAATAGATCAGGATATCATACACTGAAGAGTTTTCCACAAACTAAGGAATTACGGAGTTTAACTGTGTAAACTCATTCTAATCTTGGATCAGTTTCACCTGCAGTCCTAAAACTTTGTCTGCTATGGTTTACAAAGGCTGCCTGGAAACTAGCCCTACAACCCTTTGTTCAAAGTCCTATAGTGCAAATAGATAATGACTGGGATCATATGACATGATAATGCACACTCAGAGGTTGAATAAGTGTTAAATGTGGGTTGTCATTGAACCATGGGTTGTTCTTGGGACATGAGTTATCATCTTGTCCAAACTTAGCCATGCTGACAAATCATGAAGAGAATCAATGCTTTGTTATAGGGTTGGGAACTGTGGGTTGGTCAAGGTTAATAAACCATGGTTTGTTAATGTAACTGGGTTCAGACAACACACCAAACCACATTTCAACAACAGCCCACAGTCAACCCATGCTCAACCCCTTAGTGTGGGTGGTCATGTCTGAACCCAGCCATTCTCTTGTCCGCGAATGGCAGCAAGATACTGGAGGACCAGGTTGCGTGTGCTACTTTGCATACCATGCACACCCTTGACTAGTCTGCAGCCCTCAGATGCAGTGGAAGATGCTGTCCCATTGCCAGTGTTGAAGTACGATTCAATGGCCATTCCGGTTGTCTGTGTAACTGTGCAGCAGTGGGAGAGAACCTTCTTTGCCACAGGAAGCAAAAATCTTGACCTCACCTTGTGTAGTGTGGCTCTAAAATGTATAAAGTTTTCCCTTGATTAATTACAGGTGGGGTATCCTATTTGGGGTTACTTCCAATGGGTTCTATTTAATGTTGGTCTGCCTTAAGCCATATTCATGTCAATGGATCTACTTTAAGTAGAAATACCATAGGACAGAATCTGAGGAGTGCAGCCCAACAGGTGCTTCTTCCCAATGGGACTGGAGCAAGTCCCTTATGTGCAGCTGGAATGCTTACATAAAAAGGGGATTTTAGTAAAAACTGGGTGAGAACTTTTTGGCATAGCCACCTATCAGGGACACTGTACAGAAGATTACTTTCATTGGCTAGAGTTGTGGGATGGTCTAGATGACCTCTGAGGACCCTATGGTTCTAAGCTAACTCCTCCCCACATTTCAGAGAGTCGTTAGCAAGGAGTAATGGGAGGATTCCCTGTCAACCCATAAGCAGTAAAGTTCCAGGTTTCTCTCACTTTCCTTTTTAGCCAGATGTTCCAACAGAGGGGACTTCTGTCACTGTGGTGTTGTGATGGGAAAAGACTCTCACAGTGCAAAGAACTTACTTATGAACCTGTTATGTTGTTATGTGCCATTAGGTCATCCTGACTTATGGCAGGCCCAAGCTCTCTGAACGTCCTGTCCGCAAGAAGAGCCCCAGTCAGCTCTTCTAAATTCAAGGCCATTCAAGGCCACGGCTTCCTTTATGGATTCAGTCCATCTCATATTTGGTCTCAAGCTCTAGGGTGACAATCCCAGTGAGTCTACCCTGCCTGCCTGAAGTGGATTCTGCCCATCTCTCCTTGTCAAAATGCACATGAACCTAACTAATGCACTTTGCATTTCCCAGGACTGACAAGTATGCAATAGCTAATTCCAAGGTATTCTTGTTAATCCTTGAGCAAGAAGAACAGCAGTGCCTGGAAAAGGTGCCAGAAATGTGTAGGATATTAATCCCTTTTGGGAGGTGATATACACAGTCAAGCATTCATGCCCCACTATCTATGTTTCTTGGGGGCCAAGGCACCTGGAATTAGACACAGGGTTCCAGGTGGAGGTTTGGAGAACCCATCTTCAAGTCTGCCCTGTTGATCTCACTTTCCTTCTTATTAGAGAATGACACATTCTGCCACAATTTCCTGCCAGGATTCAACACTTGGAAGGTTACTGGGCCGCGTGAATTGAAACTACAGCCCAAAGAAAGCCTCTTTTCACAGTTCCCATGAGCAAAGTGTCTCCATGTGAGCATTTCCAAGCAATGACCACAAAGAATTGCTCAAGCAGCTGTGTGCTTGCCTATGCCTATATCCCTTTCACAAGCATCTGCAAAACTCCATAACATCACATAAAGAATTTTCTCTGGGAATTTGATGCAGCCTCACTAGGTCAGACACAATGAACAAGGACATCTTAAAAAATCATAATGATTTCTCTCACAGTTATGAATGTTTTGATAAGATCCCTAGAGCTGTATTAAGCCCAGTAAAAACAACAGTCTTGTGACACCTTAAAGAATAACAAAATGTGTTTGTGGCACAAGCTTTTTGGTTGTTTCTGCAGCAATGAAAAGAAAGTTATACCCCTTGTGGAAAAAAGCACCATTGATAATACAAACATTGATGGCACCAATTTCACAGAATCAGGGCACTTCTCTACACATGGCATTTATTGTCCTGTCACAATCACAGAAGTTTCTGGGGCATTTACACAAGAACATTGTCCTCCAGAGCCTCTTCCATGTTTCTCAGCCACCCCTGTGGCCCTTTTTAGAGTGAGGAAGATCCACTATTAAAATTCAAAGTGTGACAAGTCAGAGTAAAAGCCTAGTGTATTGCCACAAATCTGCTAATATGAATATATAGAAAGGGCATGGGAGCAAATCCCAGAAAGCAAAACAAAACATGGAAAGGACACATTTTATTTCCTCTAATGAACATGGAAGAAGCCTCAATAAAGCAGCAGGTTCTTCTCATGTGAAGACTCACGGGACTGGATCTGGATCAATGCTTTATTGGATGGGAGTGGACTTCCTAACTCCTCTATCAGGCCTTCCAGACCCCTGAAAATTGAAAAAGCAAAACATGGAGTCAGGAGTCCACTCAATTGGGTGAGCTATGTTGTGGTGGAGAATGGGATTTCCCAGATGCTGGTGGGATTTTCCATAAATGGGGCCCTTCTTCTCATGGAAGGCAGTTCCTGGATCCAATCCATAGAGTTACGGTGGTCATCTAGTTGACCTGCTGCATAATGCAGGAAATCTAGAGCTACAGCATCTCCTTAGAGATGGCCCTCAGTGGGAAAAGACCCACCAACCTTCTGTGCAATGGCTTCCGTTGTCAAACAGCTCTGACCATAAGGAAGCTTCTGTTAATGTTTCCCTGAAATCTCCCCTCCTGTACATTAAAGGTACTAGATCTAGTCTTGTCCTCTAGTGTGACAAAGAATGAATAATTGCCTCTCTTCTATATGACAGCTCTTCCAGTATTTGAAGAGTGTGACCTTGTCTCCCTAAGTCACCTTTTCTCTGGGCAGGACATATTCAGTCCCTTCAACTTTCCTTAGCAACTTGTCTTCCAGACTATATCTGATAACTTTCACTGAACTCATTCTGGGAGAACCATTCTGGCTCATCTTCCTCCTTCTTAAGGTGCCACACTCAGAACTGGACACTTTGCTGACGAGGAACTGTGCGTAGGCAGCTGTGTGTGGTATACTTTGGTGACAGCAGGGGCAATTAATTATTGGAGATTTAGAAGGCTCTAGTGCTGTAAATTCTTTTAGTCAGTTCTACCTCCAAGATGCTCAGAGTGAATGTGTGCATAGTGCACACTGGACACATGACAGCCGTGCATGACACATTAGGGTGAACGTCAGTGACTAGCCTGGGGTTATTCCATCGCCCTTGTTTATGGGTGGAGATCTGGAGCCGGATCTCCACATTCTTCTTCTAATGCTTGAGCCTGGCCTTCCCCAATCTGAGGTACTCCCAATGCATTAGACTGTAACTCCCAAGATCCCCACCCTGCATGACCCCAGGAACTGAGGTTCCACACATTAAGGGCACCAGGGTAAAGACTGGTTCAACCGCTAATTACCCCTCTTTGCCCACAATGAACTCAGCCAGACTTGCTAAGTGCCCGCAAGCCTAGAAGGCTTTATTTCAAATATAATCCCTGCAACCTAGTCATATAAATTTAAATAATATTTTAATAGGCTGCAGCTCAAAAAGACTGCCTCCTTCACAGAACAATGATCAAAATTCCCTGGGAAGAAGTACGACTGTTATTCATCTATGGTGAAGAGTGTGTTTAGTTTGTGAACTGTTTTTGATGAAAACTGTTATGATGAATAAACAATATGCCTATATCTATCACGGATCAAGATGATAAAATGCAGGCACTGACTGCTATCCCAAACAGATTTTACTTGAAAATAAATCACAAGAAACTCATTAGGGCTTACTCCTAAGTAAACATGCATAGAGCTGTGCAAATGTGCGGAATTTCTTTAAAGTATATTTGGAGGAAATTCTTAAAATTGCAAGTCAGTGTTGATGCTTTAGCCATTATAATCCACATAAACTGTGCCCAGGCAGCTGGTTGGCTGCTGGACTAGACTGTTGTTCTGACCTAGGCCGGCTTTTCTTACATTCTTACATTATGCATCATGTGTCTGTTTGGAAATGCTACAATTTCTCCTGTCAGATTCAAGACTTTTGTTCACTAGAGTAATGTGGATGATATGATTGTTTTCTGTTAGCAACCATATAATTGGGTAAGAGGTTTTTGGTATGGGAAGACACTTGGGTTCCTCCCTATCCACCTCCTTCTGTAGCTTGTTAAATGAAGACACAGATGATTAAAATTTAGGCTGAGCTAATAAAACGTCTAGGAAAACTATTCTCTCAACCTTTGAACAGTTCTCCACAGTTCACAATATGACTAAATTAGCAGCACATGCAAGGACAGGCAAGATCATGTTTATGATGACTAACTCATTCTTTGAGTGCCTGTCTTTATGCAGTCAACATGTCACTATCCATGAATAAGATGGAAGCATCAACAGGTTGGGGACATAAATATTTCCAGTAACATTAAAAGGGGGGGGGGGGGGG
>NW_025335568.1:54599676-54688224 GCF_004798865.1 Varanus komodoensis | reverse complement strand
CTTCAAATCAGCTACTGGGGGGAAACACAACAAAAATCCACGGGTGGGGGGGCTGATAGTGGCCCAAAGTCTGGGCAAGTCCACTCCTTGTTGCAAGTTCCTCTTATTGTTTCTGATTATCGTTGTGAAGGTCTCGAAGCCCTATTTTTGCTTTGTTTTTATTTAGTTTGGGCATATATGTACCACCCTTCTCCTGTGTAGGCCTTGGGATGGTGTACAATGCACATCTATTTATCCCAAGATGCACTGCTCTCAGAAGGAAACTCCCATATTTACTGAGATATGAAAATACCATAATAATACAACAACAGCACAGAATACCAACAGAGCAGCCATCAGTGCCAGATCTTGCTTTCAGTCTTCTGGACCCTTTGACCACCACAGTCATCAAGTGCTATTCCTCCTCCTCCTCCTCCTCCTCACTCTCACTTGACAGGCGGAGAGCCAGGGAGCAACTGGCAATCTTCTGCTCTTCCCTCACAACACTGCTGTTCTCTGGGCCAGAGCAAGAGTCCTGTGCACAGAAATTGCTATGATTTAGAGAGTGAGCAACTGCAGGAGCTTTTGTCAGTGGGCCACTGCTGGGTTGGGCCCTCAGTAGGTGCCCCAACAGGCTGGCCTGTTGTCACCGGCCTTGACAGCAGCTAGAAATGTTAGGTAGCAAATGCAGACTAGGATAAATATGCCCAGCCTGGTGGCCCAGCCATCATCTCTCCATCCTTGAGCAGGCCCATACTGGTGTATGTGATTCAAACCATTTATGGCTTTAAAGACCAATACCAGGGTCATGAATTTAACCTGGAAGCAGATTGGTAGTCTATATAACCCATAGACTGCAATCTGCTTACCTGGTAGCAAGGTGCACTGAATTCAGTGGACCCTACTTAGGAGTGGACATTTCTAGGGTTTCATTGTTAAGGGTTAGGGTTAGGGTTCCTTAATTCTGAAACTCAGAATGGGGAAAAATCCCTTTCCTAAAACAATTTTCCACCAAATGTAAACATTTTTAAAAGAAATGAACAACAGAGTAACACTGGAAAAATCTGTGTAGATAAATTAGTGAGTAATTCCCTTTGGCAATCAAGCCAGCTTACAATTCATTTCATAAACACTTGCTAAATTAAAAAAAGCTGCCTCTGATTTTTTTAAGGGTTTGGTTAGAAACAAATAGCTAATGAGCCTCATAAATCACATGGGAGTAGGAAAATTTTGGGAAAAGGGTGTCCAAACAATTACATTTGACTCAAACGTTTGTCTGGCACTGTCCCTAAGCTGGGATGGACTGTCTGTATTTAAGGCACTCTTCTTCCCTCGCAATGTAATCCCAGTTTGCACGCAACGCCATGCTGGTCACCCTATTATTAACAGAACTTTTTAAAAGAAAGCAGCAGCAAGCATGATTTCCTTCTCAGAGCAAGTGGTTCTATGCAGGCTACAATTCGCCAGTGTGCAGATAAACATAAGAAACTGTGCACCATGTCTTCACATCTGAAGTCTTTGATAGCTTTAAAGGTGGAGACAACAAGCTTGTTTACATTTATGGAAGCCTCTGGAATTTTGCAAAGGCTTGTCCCTGCCCGTATTTCAAGAAGCCTACTCATTTTTTGGGGATAACCCGAAACTGCCTTACCGAGTCAGATTATCAGTCTGGCTATCTCAGTATAGAAGAACCTGAGGCTTTGGGCCTGGTCTCTGGCGGTTCCTCAGATGGCCACACCCTGTCGTTCCGTGGTTTCCTGGCTTTAGTGTATTTTCTGGCTTTTCCCATGGTTTCCTGGCCTTAGTGCATTTTAATTCCTTCCAGCCTCCTGCTGCTGGAAGATGCCTGTTGTGAAAGAGCCAAAAGTGGTTCAGCACTTGGCCTACACTGACCGGCAGCAGCTCTTGAGATAGCAGATACAAGTCTAGGATCTTTTGCACAAGCTTCACCTGCTGCTGCAAGCTTTCTGTCTAAGGGAATAAGGATGTAGTGACTCTCTTGGATAGGATGGAATAGATGCTTAAAGGTGCAACCCAATGTCCTCCATACCTGATGTAGCCAGTACAATTTCTGCTGCCCCACACCTTGCACTTAATCTAGATGGCCAATCTCAGATGAAGTGCTGCAGAGATGAAGGGAAGAACATTGGGGCATCATTTGGACCATCTACCCTGGCATCCTGCCCCCTTTCCCCCCCTGGCCAGGCCTTTCTGCTCCTCTCCAAAGCAGACCTCTGTGGCAGCACAAGGGGGCAGGAGCTTTGAATAACTACAGCCCCCAGTTAATGTCGGGAGGGCATCAGATTGCATCCTTGCTAGCTTGTTAACAACAGTGGCCCAAGTGAGACAGTTGGGATAAGCAGGCTCACAAGCAATCAGGGATCTCAGACTTTTTTGAGAGTGTGCTAGTCCTTCATCTGAGTTGATGTGCTTCATAAATCAAAGCAGCAGGTGCACCTCTGTCCCCCAAGCGGTTCACTCAATGTACAGCCTACTTGTTGATTCCGGCCAGGTTGCACACACAGCTTTATGGGCTCTGGGAGCAGGAATCTCACAGGAGTTGATGGATTGTCCCAACGCAGGGCAGGCTCCTATGTGGAAGACTCCAAAGTTGGAGGCTCATGTTTATCCAGTACAGAGTGGGAGGGCCTTTGGCTCCCTGTCCTCCCAGCTTTTTCACTAGACAGCCCATTTTCAGCAGTCTAGTGATGCCACTTCGGAGGAGCAGGGAACAAAGCTCCAGCAGCTTAAGGACGATTCCAACCATGGCCAATCCAGTCTCCCCCACTTTCCTGTCCCACAGACTGCCCCCTTCTGCCCTTCCCGGAGGTTGCCCTTCTGACCCTCGAGGGGATCCAGCATGCTTCTTTCCAGGCTGGCTGAGAAGGGGCAGGAAAAGGGTTTCAGATGTCTGATTCCCAGCTCTGAGACAGTGCTTTGCCCTCCAATTTGGGAATCTGAAGCATCCTGTGGCTGCCAGGTGCTGTCTGGGGGGCCACAGGATTGCTTCCTTATTAATCCCTGATGACAACAATTATGGAGAATTCTTAACGGTTCTATAATGGGTAGAAACCTGTTCTCCCCTGCAGAGGAGGGCAGGATGCGCTCCAATAGAGCAAAGCTCAGGGAACCAAGGTTCAATTTAGATGCCAGAAAGTACTTCCTGACAGTTAGGACCCCGAGGGTATGGAATGGGCTTCCACAGGACTCATTCTGTTTCTATGTTTCTGTGTTTCTTTAATGGCATCTATAATGGTTTTCTATATAAAAGAAAAGTAGCCCTTAGCTATGAGAAGAGTATTCTTTTCCTTTTAGTGGCCAGAGTTTAACTGGGCATAGTGGGATAGAGTGGAGTAATTTAGCACTTGCTTTTTAATTCTCCTGCCATTTTTCTTCTCCCCTGGGTGCTGATCATGTTGGATTGGGTTGGAGGCTGCAGTAGAAAGAGTTGACTTGAGGAGCAGGCTGGTAGAGTAATGTGCAAATCAGTGACTTGTAGATCTTACATCCTGAGGCCCTTTAAGATGCCTGAGAATGGGTAGGGGAGATGGAGGGCTGGATCCTAAGGTAAGCAATGTTAGGATCAAAGCAGTCCCTTTAAATCTTTTCTAGTGGCTGGGTCTTATGTTCGCTCTAGAGTAGCTGCGGGAGTCTGGTCTGGGGAGTTTTTGAGATCTGGACTGAGGTCGCGATGCCTCTTCAAGATCAAAATGGAGAGGAGAAGGGGGGATGGCAGCAACAGCAGAAGACATAGCTGCTAGATGCAGAGGCAAAGCAGAGGTGCAGCACTGGTTTTTGGGGGGGGGGGGCGTGGAATTGCCCTGCTCCTCACAGGCTAGATGACACCAGGAGCAATGGCCCCATCCCTGTCATCACATCAGCATGGGGTGATATCACACCCCCTTTTCTTGTTTGAGGCGGGGTTCCGACTTGTGCATGTGCAGAAATGAGCAGCTGCTATTAGCCTGGCATGGGGGAGCTCCCACCCCCAATGGGGCTGCCCACGCCAGGCACCTAAGTCCTGCCAGCCTCCAAAGCAGCCAGGAGAGTTTTCTAGAGGGTTCAAGACCCTTCTGAGTAATGTGGGATAGTACACAGTGGCACTAGGTAAAGGAAGCATCACCCCAATTTCAGGTCGTATCTCACAGTGGATTATCCTGAGGGCATCACATTATAGACCCCTGCTCTCTCCTTACCCAGAAGCTTCCACATCATCAGGAGAAGAGGCCGTGCTGGATCAGACCGAAGGCCTTTCAGTCCCATATTCTCCTTCCTCAGGGGCCCATGAGAAGCCCAAAAGGATGACGACAGCACCCTCCAAGCTTGTATCTCTAGCAACTGGTCTTCAGAGTATGTACCGCCTGCTAAAGTGGAGGTAAAATATAGCCATGACTATCTTTACCCCCACGAGTGGCCACCTAAGCCACTGCAGGAGATTTTGGGGGGTTGCAGTAGGGAGACAACTTTCCTTAACTTTCCGTAGGATCCAAGCCACGGCTATTCAATTTCTGAACGAGGGTGCTTGCCAACGCTCTTATTTAGCTGGAACTCACGTTTGTTTGACCGAGGGAGCTCACTCCCTAAACAATGGGTTGCTGAACATCTTTCAGTGCGAGGACCAAATTCCATTTTGGAGAAAATCTTGGAGGCTGCTTTCCTGTGCTGAGCAGGGCCACAGGCAGAAAGGTCTGGACTCAAAATGCAACACAAGCAAACATATTTGACCTTAAAGTGTTTACCACTCATAAAAGGAAAGGCCGTTCCAGGTTTTAGAACCTGGGAAAGTGCCAAATGGGTGGAAGACAGTGGGTGGGACATTCAGGTGATCCCCACTGCCAGGATCTGTGTAGACCTGTGAGCTTTGTCCACTCTGCCCCAAATGCAAGTGTCTCAGCAGTGAGATAGATGCTCTCTGCATACCCCGAGTGACATTAGTTTATTATTCTTTGGGGTATTTATGATATTTATATTGTTGTATTTATTGAATCTGTTGTAAGCCATCCAGAGACGCAGAGTGATTGGACAGGTAAGAAATATCCCAAATAAATAAATAAATAAATTTCCACAGGCTCTCGACTCGGCCATGCACTCTTCGAGAGGGGGCTTGGCTGGAGGTCGCTGCCCCACATCACACCATTATAGTTATCCTCATTAACAAGTCATCACAGCAAGCGCCATCTCGCGGAGGAGTAAATTCTCCGGGCAACACAGAAAGCAATTGCAAGCCTCGACTTCATCAAGGGGGGGGGGGGTGCACAATTCTTCAAGCAAGGCAGGAGAGGAATTTGAGGATGTGGCTGGCACACATGCACACGCACATCATTTCAATGAGGCTCGGGATCCCCCCCCCACCCCCAGTGAGACATTCACGGTTGTAACTGCCTTGGCGAGGCACTGGCTGTTTCTCATTAGCGGTGGTTGTCAGAAAAAATGAATCCACTGCTGAGTGTTCAGTTTCTGGGAAAACGTGGTTGAAACCTGAGCAGTTCCCTCTCCATGCCGAGCTCGGAGTCAGATGCTTGCAGATGGGATGTTCTCCATTAGGTAATGACTGAGGGCCCATATGGAACATATTACAAATCAAAATACTGATTGATGAAGTGCCTGTGGTCAACTTTCTACAGAAATGAGAAATTTGAATTTATTATCACATCAGCATGGGGCTGCTCTCGCGTACAATCGCATTCTGTTTGCCGCTCTGCGTTCCCCCAAGCCGCCTGCCCTGGCCCCTCCTCCCTCCACACTGCATTTTCCCCAAGTCTCAGATCTACTATGCTATGATAAACAAAAACCTAAGTAGAACTTTGGGGTCAGTTTCCACTGTGGCCATTAATTTAACAGATCTGAGCTGAGACAGGATATGCCATCAGATTGTACTACAGTGGAACTATAGTACTTTCAGGACTGGATTTCTATTATTATTAGTAGTAGTAGCAGCAGCAGCAGTAGTATTGTTAGTATTATTATGGTTGTTGTTAGCATTACAAGAGCCTTTAATCAAAGTCTGTATGGATGGCCAATTTTTGTACTTGTTGCAAAGAAGGAAAATCAACTTATAGAAAAGGAACCTCTTTTACTTACTTTTTGGACTAAGATAAGAAGTAGGATTTGGTTCTTGGCATGTTAGAAGGATGTCAGACAGAGGGCTAGAAAAAGCTCTTGTCTGGGGTGTCAAAGTTGCTGCCAGATGGAGAATTCTGGGCTAAACAAGGGATGTTGAGTCTCAGGCCAAATGTTGTCGTCCTGCGAGACTCCCCTCCTCCTTTGCTATGACTGCTGGTTGCTTAGAAATTCTCTGGGTACCCAGAAGCTGGAATGCCTCTTCAAAGGCTGAGTTAGTGACTAAGCTACAATAAACTGGTATGTTTTGGTGTTTTGCCCCTGCCCTTTTGCCTTCAGCCCTAACCGTCATGGAATGTCGCTCCTGAAAGCATCTCCAAAACTGAATTTGGCCTTCTCGCTGAAAGAGGTGTGTCACGGCTGGGCTGAATGGACCAAGGTTCAGGAGTTTATGGTTTCTGGCATCATAACTTGCCAGGCAGAATGCCAAGACATGCGACCTTTGAGGAAGCAGAGAGATTTCAGCTAAGCATTTACCATCTCTTAAGCTGGGGAGATGATGACGAAGATGATGATGGTGACGATGATGATGATGGAGATGGAGATGTGGGTGGCCAGCCCACACCTTGCATCCTTGGAAGGGGACAAGCATATAGCCTAGGGATGGGTGCGATAGTCACTTAGTTCACATTCAAATACAAGAATGTCAAACGTGTACTTCCTGAGACTGAACGCACTGACAGAACCAGAGAGCCGGTGTGGCGTAGTGGTTAAGAGCATGGGACTGGGACTCAGGTGATCTGGGTTCTAGTCCCCGCTCAGCCATGGAGCCACCTGGGTGACTTTGGGCCAGTCACAGACTCTCAGCCCAACCTACCTCACAGGGTTGTTGTTGTGGGGATAAGATGGAGGAGGAGATATAAGCTGCCTTGAACCCTTTGTAGGAAAAAGGCAGGATATAGATCGGAAAATAAATAAATAAATAAACTGTGTTCAAGTCCTTCACGCCAAGTCTCAAGTCTCAAGTCTCCTCCCAGGATTGCCACTCCCCCCTCCCCTCCTCTCCCCTGACCCTTGTCCCTCCCTTTCATACCTCCCTTGTGCCCAAAAGAGAGCTGGTGCCTTCCCTTCCCTTCCCCTTGAAACTCCCTCCCGGCATCCCTCCCTCCGCCTCTGCTCTGTTCCTGTCTGCCTTCCAGGGTATTGTGCCCTGAAGTGTCTCGCTCATAAGAAATGCAGGAATCTCGAGTCAAGCCACTCGCTCGCTCGTTGCCCCGAAGTCGAGGTGAGTCACTTTGGAGTGAGTTGCTCGCCCCCAGTACTGAACAAACCCTGTGCATTTCTGAGACTAGGGGACATTCCTAAAGTTGTGCACAAGAAGTGTGTGCCCTCAAAAAATCCACACAGCACTGCCTTTCTCACTCCAGAAGTTATGTGAGAAGTTTATACAGTTATGTGCATTTTATATTGTTATTTATGTATTTTAATTTATTTATTTGTAAGCCGCCCCGAGGCTTCGGCGAATGGGGCGGCCTAGAAATTTTCTAAATAAATAAATAAGGTGTGTACATATAAGAAATGCGAATGAATAGTGTGCACGTTTTAAAAAGGTCCCCCCCAGATATGCATGGACTTAAGTGCAGAACAAACAAACTGGCTTGCGGGGCAATGTACACCTGACAGACCTGAGTCGGGATGAGCTTAGTGTGGAGAAAAAAACCACAGTGATACTCAATCTGGAAACTTCAGATGGCACAATGGAGAAAGTGCCCGGTGAGGCACGGCGCTTCAGTCTTTTCTGACCCACCATTTTTCCACTGAAATTTCTACCAAGCTTCCTGCATATAAGTTTTTGTATGTATATGTATATATGTATTTAGAAATGTAACCTTAAGAAAACCAAGTATAAAAATAACAAGAATTATCTTTAAGAAATTTTAAAATATAACTAAGCAGTGATAAAACACTATCACTGTTTTATTTCCTTTTGAAAAGTATCCATGCAATTGGTGTTACCCATTTCCCCCCCACACTTCTTGCCATTCTTGCACGACCCACCTCACCCCCCATGAGGGTCATGCCACTGGTCCCACATCTTTCCTGCTCAGACAACATTTCAAGGAGAATCCTAATGGTAATGGAGTCCCTTCCAGGGTCTTCCACTGGCCACTTTCAGGGACGTGCAATATGGAGTCCTTTGGCACCCTTTCCTTCTTGACCACTCAACTCTTCCCAGTTTTAATGTAAAAATACTTCCAGGCAGTTGAGATGGCTTCAAAGTAAAGTGAGATCATTCAGCTACAGCCCTCACAGTTCCTCCTGAGTGTTTCTGGGCTGCTTAAGGGACCTTTGAGAACTGCCATGTCCACCCATGGAAGCCATTTTGAACCAAAGATAGTTTCTCAAATGTTGAAATGCACTCATGTGCCCCTAATGTTGCCTAATTACTACTGGGTTATATTGAATTAATAGTTGTTTTATGACACAGTGCCGTGCAAGTATATAGAGGAAACAAGGCCTACAACTCCCAGCATGCCACAGCGAGTGGCCTGTGACATGCTGGGAGCTGTAGGTCTTTTCTCCCTCTGAACTTGTACAGGATTGTGCCCTCAATGCATTATCATTTTCTTTTTACAGCCAGTGCTTGTGGCATTTGCTTCAGGTGTATAGATAACCTGACCAGCCTTAGTTCCCATACGTGTGGATGAGATGTGTGTGTATAACATTTGCTGTATGAAAACATCTTGGCCCAACCCTGCCCACTTTGTCCCCAATACAACCAGGGAACCTGGCAAATAAAAATGGATGAGCAAATGGGTACTGAACCTTTTCAGTCGCTGGGTATGTTTTTACAGACAGGAAGAAATTGATGCATTCAAAGCATGGTGCTGGGGAGAGCTTTGCAAATACCCTGGACTGACAGAAAGACAAAGACGTGGGTCCCAGAGCAAATCAAGTCAGAGCTTTCCCTAGAAGCAAAATTGACAAAACTGAAGTTGTCATACTTTGAGCACATCATGAGAAGACAAAACTCCCTGGAGAAGACACTCATGCTCCAGCAAGTTGAAGGCAGAAGACAAAAAGGAAGACCTAATTGAGATAGATTGTCTTCATACAGGAAGCCACAGCCTTGAAGTTAGAAGAGCTGAGCAGGGCTGTCATGGATTGGACATTGTGCAGGGCTTTCGTACATAGGGTTGCCATAAGCAGGAGATGACCGAATGGCACACAGCAACAACAGTGTGCTTTTACAAAGTCGGGGCAAAAAACATGCTCACGGCAAGTTCCTCATTCCATGTGCTGGCTGTGGGAAAGCCATGACTTGTTCCAATGTTGTATTCAGAAAGATAATACTAATCTCTTGATCACATGCACACTCCCAGCACATGTGAGCATCTCCCTGGTAGCACATTGCTGTGGGAAAAATCAGCCCTTTAATGTCATGGCAATGGAGCATGTTGTAAAGAAATGCCTTCTTAGACAATATGACTCAAAGCATTTATTTTAGGAACATCCATCAAGGAGTGTTCACTGAGGAACACTACCGAGGCTGACACATCTGTGAGTTGGTTGGGACACCAGGTCCCCAACAAAACAACCAATATGGTGAAGATGCAACATATGTATGAATCAGCGAAACCAGAGCTTTTAGAAGTTCTCTCAATTATATCTCAAAGCACATTCAACTGGAGTCTCTGTCAGACTGTGAGTTCATTTTATTCTTTTCACATGGAAATCCATTCATGCTTTAATGCTTATTTTCCCAAAGGGGAGCATCATTGAAATGTACAGATCCTTCTCCCATTGCTTAAAGTGTATTTATGGGCATTTTTCAAAAGTTTGCATTTTTCATTCACTTTCCCCCAGTGGTAGATATACTGTCAAACACATATTTGGGTGACCTGCAAAGATTATAAGATTGGAAATGTACAGATTTTAGTGGTAGTTCGTGTCTGGGTCTGCATCTAGTCCAGAAGGTGAAAATAAAAAATGAACCGATTATTGAGGAAATCCTATGTTATTGTATTGAACACAAGCCATTTGCCGGCAAAATGGAAACTGTTTCCCATGTGCTTCCAAATTTTCATCATAACAAGGAAACTGTGGGCAGATCCACAAGGATCATGAACCAAATGGCAGCTTAATATTTTCTACTCTGTCTTCCTTAACTTGAAATGCAGTCCAACATTTAATCAGTTCAAAATGCAGTCATGGCCATTTTGCTGACGTGTGAGGGATGGGACCATGCTTCTGATGACATTCGTGCAGGTTCAGGGGTTCTAGGAAGAGCCAAAGAGCAAGACCTCCAATCTTTTTAGGCTGGTGAGTGCTTCTGGAATTTCAGTGGGTGCTCTCACAGAATGGGTGCCATGGGAGGGCAGGGGTAATCACTAGGGATGCCTGAAAGCTGTGTGCAATCTGTCCTTCTGGAGTCTGAGGCTTCCTCTTGTGTTCAGCCCTGTTTTGGAAAGTGAACTGTGCCAAGGGAAGGCCACAAATGCTTGCTGAAGGAAAGTTGTACAGCTGCCCGCCTTCTTCCACATCACATGCGCAGCATTTCTGTGGGAATCTATTCCTGGTGAGCACCATAGGAAAGCTGCATGCACTTGCCCAGAACTTGGGCTCACAGCCACGTGAAAGTGGACCAGAGTCTGAGAAGACAAGCCCAGGGAATCTGACAGATTTAGAACAGATTCCTCACACCCTAGTCATTGTATACTTATTTTCCAGAAGGCAAAGTGATAAGACTCCCATATAAGTCACTGAGCCAAAGAACTGAGTAGAAGACAGAGGTGGGGTGTGAGCCCCAGATATCAAATCACAGATTTCCCTCAGCCCCCCTGAACTTTCTGGGACCCTCCCCTGCTGCCTCCTGCAGCCCTCCACCAAGACAGTCTCTGCCACCACCCAGCCCAGCATGCAGTCTGGGCAGCTGAGCATCCTTTGGAGTAAAGTGGGAGGCTGCACTTGTATTGTCTAAGAACGGCACTTGAGAGGCCATGTGGGTGAGATGTATTCATGAGAATGAAGGGGAAGGCCAGTGCTTTGCAATATGACACCCTCACTCTAATTTTTTAAATTAAAATCTTGGGAGGTGACGTATAGAGTATTTGGATGGCACCGGTTGGGGAAGACCGCCCTAGAATGAGTGTCTTCAGTCTGTTCAAATTCAGGAGCCAGTCATAACCCAGATAGGTATTGTGGGATAGTAGCGGAATGATTTGCTTGCAGATGAAATACCATGCCCTGAATCCCTATAGGGATGCCAAGCCAGAAGGTTGGCTTGACACAAGCAATTGCATGGGCTCATCCGCCATATCTGAGAACAGGAGCCTTCAGAGGTAGCTGCCAACCACACTGTTGGTCCATTTGGTTGGTAGTATTTCAGGCTGGAGTTTTTCCAATCCTACCAAGAGATGCAGGAGGTCAAATCTGGGACCTTCCACATGCAGTGTGTGCGTGACCCTTGAACTCTGGCTCATCCCATAGAGCAGCCTTCCACAACTCTGTGGCTTCTAGACACATTTGGACTGCAACATCCAGAATTCCTAGTCAATGGCCCTGCTGGATGGGAATTCTGGGAGTTGCAGTCCAAATGCCTCTGAAGGCCACCAGGTTGGGCAAGGCTACTGTGAAGTATCCTCTGCCTGAGGGGCCTGCATTATGCTGCCTAATGGTTCAGCCATATGAGTATCTGCCTTATAAACTCCTATGGCTTTACTTATCTGCACCCTCGCCTAGGAGGAAGCTGCACTGAACGCAGTAGGAATGTCTTCTGAATAAGTATCTACACATAGGATTGGGCTACGTATCAGCTCTCTGAGGCTCAGGGAAGGTAGGAGGGAAGGGTATCTGAGGTCAGGCAATAAATCAGAATAAAGAAATTTCAAACAACCAGGCCATTGGTTTAAGATCTGAGGAAGATTTAAAAGTGAGTGAGCAACCGAATGAGAGCAAATGAAGCATGGTGGAATATTAGCACAGCTTAGCAAAGCTCTGAAGAAACGCAGAACAGCTTGCCAATTGCTTCAAAAACACATGCGAGTTTAACTTTGTTGTTGAGAGGAGAATTAGGGCCGACACTGCTGGAGTCTGACTGAAAAAAATGTTCTCTTGAAGAACATTAAAGCTTTCCTCTCTCCACTCTTTTATTGACTTCGGATGGCAAATGTGGTCCTCGCAGGCTAGTTACCGCTAGGTAACAAAGGTATGTAGGACTTCAATGGGAATTTGGTTCCCCCAATTAGAGCTGGAGGGTCACTTACTGGCAGGACAAGGTTGCTGAAAAAAGAAAGCACCCAGAGCCTGCTGTTTGAACAGGAGAGGGCTTTTTTTTTAAAGGGCAAATGAATGATTTAACATTCTGAAATGGCTGATAATTGTGCTGTGCAGAGAAAATAAGGAAGCAAATTTGTACAGGAATTTAAAAAAAAGAAATAGCTTTCCCAGGTATATACATACACACATATGAAGAAAACATTTAGCCCTTTCTTGGAAAGTATTCTCTCTCATACACACACACACCACTTTGCATGATCCTTAGCTGCTTTTTACTTTCATAACAACCCTGTGAGGTAGGTTAGGTTGAAAGTCAGTGACTGGTTCAGAGGCACGCAATGATCTCCATGACCTGAATGAGGGCTACAATCTAGATCAAAACTCTGAGCAACAGCCATTTATTTCCAGGTGGTACCATAGAACACTTGCATTTTCCGATGGTGTGAAAAAGAGAATATTGTATTTTGTACTGGTTTGTTTTGAACACACAATATTCATTCCTGTGTTCAGAGCCCAAAGTTTATGGCTTTGGGCTTTGTTGACATTAAGCCTTTGATGCTGGAGGAATGGAGAGAGCTGCCTTAGATCAGGGCAGCTGTTTTATTCGTCTAGGTCACTTGACCAGCAGTGGTTTTCCAGATTCGCTACGGATCCTTTTAACTGGTAAAACTGGGGATTCGGCTGGGGTACTTCTGCCTGCCAAGCATGTTCCTCGCCACTGAATGATGGTCCCCCCCTTATGGCACAAGGCGTGAAAAAAATGGGTGTGTTGCACTTCACGGGATGCCAACCCTGTGTAATTTCCATGGCTCATTTTTTTATTTCGGTCTTCCACTCAGATGTAGTTTTCATGTCGATGTAGTTTCTGTGCCCCACTCCATCCTCTCACTGGCATCACGCATCCCAGCAAGTCAAATCCCCTTCTGTGAGGTTTTGAGGCAGAGTCTCCCTTTCTCTCCTCCTGATTGTTCCTCCACCTCTTTAGTACTTTCTAGACAATCCATCGCCCAAATGCTTATTTTTTTACATTAAAATAAGCATTTTAGCTACAATTGCCCCCTTTTCTTTTGGTGCATTTACTCATCTTCTCCCTGTTCCAGAAAGTAAACAGGGTGACAGGCAAAGCCAATAGGAACTAAGCAAATCCTGAAGTGTGTCTTGCTAGGATACTGTCAGTAATAGAGATTGAATACCTAGAGTGGCCGCGTATGTTGCTGGGCTTGCCATGAGTTCTATGGTTTTTTTTTGCTACAGTTGGGAAGATAGAGCCCCCGGGTCTGGACATCACTGGAAGCCAGCATGGAAACCATACAGCAAGGCATTGCTTCTCTCTGTGGTTTCCAGAAACCAGACATGCACTGAAATTCTGCAACTGGGGTTGGACAATAGACCAACAAGACAAAGAACTACCATGGATTCTCATGACATGTGAACCTGGCTGTTGTGTATGAAATATGTGGTATATTTAACATAAGGATTGTGCGAACATCTTGTGGCCATAATAAATAATGAGTAGTCCAGACTTATATCACCTGGTAGCCCCTAAATGTTTTTGGACTACAACTCCCAGCATTACTAACATTGGCCTTGTTGGCTGTGGCTGATGGGAGCTGAAGTCTAAAAGACTTGGAGAGTTACCAGGCATTCCAAGCGCAGGAGCCTTTCCTTGCTGGGCTACTAGAGGATTATTTATTTATTTACTTGATTTCTATACTACACCAGATTCCTAAGCAGTGAACAATAAAAGACCAAACAGAGAAAAGAATATAACAAAAAGATAAAAAGAAAAGTAATAAAGCCATAGTTGATTAGTTCAGGAAGGCCTCCTAAAATGAGGCTGATTTCAGGAGGCACCAAAATATCAGCACCTGCTAGGCCTCCAGGGATAGGAAGCCACAGAGAAATGGATCCCTCCTACTGAAGACTCTGTGCCAGGTGGACTCCTATCGGGCCATTGGTCCGTGTGGCACCACATGTGGCATCCCATTCAGTGACCTCAGTGATCAGGCAGAGGGTAAGGGAGAAGACCCTCTTGTGAGTTGTTGAGGTTGCCACACAGAAAACCTGTGGGCCAAGCCCCATATGCCGTGGGCAGCTGTAACCCAGTAAAAAGCACTGAGCACTGCATTTCAGCACTGAGCATGGCTGCCTTGGGGCTCCTCCCTGAGGAGCCATAGAGCCCCTCCTTTCTTCATAACCTATAGTCCACAGCTTCCTTCGCCTTCAAGGCTATGCACACGGAGCTCCCAATAAGCAAAGTGCTTGGGAATGCTGCACACACGAACCTCAGGAAAGCGATTAGGAAGCCCTTCCTTCCTTCCTTCCTGCCTGCCTTCCTGTACTGGTCCCTCCGCAGCTCAAATAACCCAATTAAGCAAAAATGCCTCAGGGGCATTATTTGCGTCAGGAAACAGTGGTGACTGAGCAGCAGCTGCTGGGGCAAGCGCAGTGCTCAAGGGATGGACCCCCAGAGCGTCATCCCAGCCCCGGCTCATGTGCGGAGGAGCCCTGCATCCACAGGTCAAGACACTTGCAGTGCCACCTCTCTTGGTCACCAGCTGTGGCTGGTGTCTCCAGCATCGGTGGGGCAGGGTAGGCACCTTGGGTCTTCCTCTGAGCATTTCAGAAGCCTCCCATGCTGCTGATTTGAGAGACAGGGTCCAGCACCACAGATCACTCCTCCAACGTTCAGGCTGATGCCTGGAGTGGATACCCCTCTCCACTGACGGTTGAGCCTGTAGCCTGCGCTGGGTGGCAGGCACGGTGCCTGGGCCGCGGGTGTTGCAGCAGTGGGTGAGCTTGGGCATGGCTCTGCTCTTCCTCAATCCGTCTCTCCAGTGGTCTTTTCATGCAGACTAGAGCCTTGGGGTTAGCAGGCGTCCCAAATGTCTGCATCAGCACCCAGAGGTGCAGCTGGAGACATGCAGGACACTTTTGCAC
The DNA here is from genome assembly GCF_004798865.1 of Varanus komodoensis. Classification (NCBI taxonomy): domain Eukaryota; kingdom Metazoa; phylum Chordata; class Lepidosauria; order Squamata; family Varanidae; genus Varanus; species Varanus komodoensis. Next base: position 54,672,966 of record NW_025335568.1, on the reverse strand, counting down.
CAACGACGGAGGCACACAGGTTCGAGCAGGGTGCGGGCTACCCTTTCGTTCCCCACTAGATGTCAGTAACTCTGGAACAGCATGGCATGGTCCCAAAGGATGAGCCAAGACGGTGCGGATTTATTTATTTATTAGGTTTATTTATTTATTATCCCACCTTTTTTTCTTTCAAGGGTGTTTAGATAATTATCCTCCTCCTCTCAGCCTTTCCTCACAACAACAACCTTGTGAGGTAGGTTGGGCAGAGAGTCTGCGTCTGGCCCAAAGTCACCCAGTTGGCTCCATGGCTGAGCGGGGAGTAGAACCCAGATCGTCAGAGTCCCAGTCCCACCCTCTTAACCACTACATTGCACTGGCTCTTAGTATGCTATCTAGGAGGTAGATGGGCAATTTCAATCACTGTTCTCCTTTCTAAGAGCTTTTTTTAGTCACCACACAGCCTTTGAAATAGAGAACGCCTTCAAAATAGAGGACTGCCCTCTGTAAAATAGGATACATAGGCCACCCTGTGTAGCAGGCAGGGATGTGCACACAAAGCTTTTGTGTCTTTGGATACTGCCAAGAATCTGGCCTGCTGCAGCTGATGTACCCTCCCATTTGTCAGAGTTCAGCTCTGCTTTTAAGTTTGGACAAATAAGAGACCCTGGTATTTCAGTGCTACAGTTCTCCTTTTCATGTTATTCAGAAATACATGTGAAAGCCCAGCCATGCTCCACAGTTTCTCTTAAATTCCAGAGAAAAGGAGGGTAGAATGAGTTGGTTGGCTAGCTATATTATTTTCTATGAACAAACATAATGGCTAAACAAACAAACCAAGACACTGAATTTAAGTGATGTTAAAAGGCTTGCGCATGATCCACTTAAAAAACCCTTTATAATATTTACAGTTTCTTTTCTTTAATTAAAATACTTAGGGAAGTATTGAAATGCAGTCATTAGCCTAAAAGGCCCCATTGTTTGTGTCTTTTGATCCCATTGCTTTCTGGCAGAATGCAGCCTTTGCCATTCTTGAGAGGGATGAGTAGGTTTTTGACAGTCATCCAAGGCTTTTGTTGGTAACAGTATACGTCTCGCATCCTCAAGATGTAGAAAGATACCATCTTATTTCCTCTGATGAAATGCTTTCATAATAAATGCACTTTTTGTTATATTTCATATGCTATATGCTCTTGGAGAAGGAAAGGCCTGAGTGAAGAAAGAAGGAAAATACCTTTTTTTGTCTTTTGTCTTTAGGTCTCTTCCCAGGAAAGTGCGCACTGCTGGAAACTTTTCATATTTGAAGATGAAACAATACTGAGGGATATAGAAAATGTGTGATGGAAATGGCAGGTATGTTACCACAATGTGAGTCAAGAATAGTAAACCAGAAGTCCAGCTCTCACAAGGCAACTTCGTCTGACCTTTGGAGGCCCCACCTTTTGGGGAAAAAAATAAAGTGAGGTTAAAAATAAAATAAAATATCAGTTTCACTTGACAGGAAAATGCTGCTTCCAAAAGTGGTGACTGTTTCCACATGTTCATGTTATTTCCTTCTTCAATTCTTTGATGTAAAACATGCTGACTAATAGCTACCCCAAGGAGCTGTGAGCAGCCATGTGCATTTCATATAAACTGCATGAATTGCCATCTCAGATCCCCACCATCCATGGCTTCATACCAGGCACGCATATGCCATCCATACCTACAGAACATTTACAGTGAAGCAGCAGTCACTTTATATAGAGTCTGGCAATGCATGATGTTAGATAGTACAACAAAAACCATTTTTGCTCTGTAGACTGGGATGCAGAGGCTTGGATGGTACAGGAGAACAGACAAGTTGGCCATCCTTAGATGATGGATGAAGAGTTGGGTTTAGAGAAGACACCAGGCTGTAAACACAAGCACAGCTATGGTGGAATCACTGTTTACCTTTAAAGGATTCATATGAACACTGGTAGCCACTGAAGCAGTCAGCGTGAGCTTGAGTGGACTCTGGGGGATAGTGGAGGACAGGAAGGCCTGGAGGAATGTTGTCCATGGGGTCGCGATGGGTCAGACGTGACATCGCAACCAACAACAGCAACAACAAGCCAGCTTATTGAAACAAAGGAGGAAACTATGTGTACATTGGGGCATCCGAGCCCAAAATGGTTCTCTAGATCAACCAATGCTGTTTTATGCTCTGCTTGCTTTGGTCTTTGCACAGTGTATAATCAAGTATTGGGATTCATACAAGAGGTGATGATGGCCACTGGCTTTACAAAGAAACAGTAATGAGGTAGGCGGGTACCACTGCCTGCTAGAAGCACTTTTGATGGGGTCATAAGAGAGGGCCTTTTCAGTGTCTGCTCCCAGGCTCTGCCAACAGAAGGACAAGAGGGACAAGCCCAGCCTAGTCTCCGTTGGCTGGGAGGCTGGGTAAACCCCATCTCTGTTGTCCTTCTGCAGGCAGGTCTTTGCTATTTAAACTGGTCTCTTGTCCATTTATTTTGCTACAGTGTTTTTCGTTTTGCTTTTAATGTTTTGGTTTGGATAATATTTTGTTTTTAACCTGAAATTTATTGTCAGCCTCCTTGAACATCAATCAATCCATTCATCCACTAATCAGTCTTGCTGTGATTTCATCAGCCCTATTCCTCTGGGTACCCATATGTAACCTAGCCGCTGGGACACAAAATGAAGGAAGGCTATTGTCTCCTTCACCTCACTTTGTGGGCTTTAGAGAAGCATTTAGTTTGTTCTTTTGAGATGTTGGAAAAAGGATTGACCTGGTGTCCTCCAGCTGTATTGGACTTCAACTCCCATCAGGCCCAGCTAGCATGGCAAATGATCAGGACTGTTGGGAGTTGTCCAAAAGGTCCAAAAGATCTGGGAAGGCAACAGGTTGGGTAAAGTTGGACTTGACTGACCTTTGATCTGATTGAGTGGGGGAAGATATTAGCTTCTGGCTGGATCCCAGCAATTTAGCAGCCTTATGCATTTGGAGAAGTCAGCATGAGAAGCAACCACTAGGGATGTGCAAGAAATTCATTTTAGTTTGTTTTTATCCAGGATTTATTCAGTTCATACCTTCTAGGATGAACAGAGACTTGGATGCAATCTTCATTTGAAGTCCATACATTTCCAAACTTGCAATGCAGTTCCTGACAAATGCATACAATGGGGAAAAACCCATCCATCTCTAGAGATGTGCACGATCAGTGTGTACATCTGAAACCTACATTTTGAAAAATACACACAAAAATGTACAGATTTCTGTGCCAGAAGAGAAAACAATGCTAACAATGTGATACAGATGCAAGTCAGAACAAGCTTTGAGATGGAATGAGGAGAACTTTGGTGTGCTTGTGTTTTGCTGATTCGCACATCCCTGGTGACCACAGATGCATCGAGAGGAGGCATCCAGCCACGACACCGGGTGGTCCTTCTCTTGTGGCCTCTGGCCCAGCCAAGACTTCAACAGCATCCAGTGTCGTGGTGTCTCCCTGCCAGCAGTAGCTGCAAGCTACAGACGGCCTCAGAACACTGAACGCTGTGCTCATGTTGTAATTAGCCTGATAAATCATATAGAATCATTACTGCTGCCAGCTGGAGGAGCACAAGTGAATGCTTGGCAGGCTGTATGGATTCCATAGACTCTCTTTTGGATTCTCTGGTCAAATGTGCCAGTAAAACTTGATCCTGGGAAAGAATTAGATGAGTTGATAGGGGGGAAGAGGGGAAGTGCTGTGTGGAAGCGAGCTTGCTTTCTTTGTGCAATATCTTGTATGACACCATTTTTGGAGTGCTACAGTTGGAATGCCCTTAAAGAAATGCAGACCAGGGGTAGCCCTATGCATGCCTGCCAATGCTGCAGCAAGATTCACCCCACGATCTCTCAATGGTTCCTTGAAGCATGCCGGGTGCCACAAGAGAGAATGAAGTGCGATTTGCAAAGTGAAGCCACGGCACTGGATGCGACTTCCACACCGTGCCCTGTGCAAAGAGCAGGCGAGTCGCAGCACTGCTTTTCCTGGTTTTTCCCTGAAGCAGAGAGATTGCAACCCTCATGCCAGCCAGAAGATAAACCCAGAAGCATCACTCCCGGTGATGGCTCCAGCTTTGGGAGGCCCCCTTAACGAATCTACCTTCCCCCAGCCATCACTCCTTTCCTTCTTTCCTGCTTCACTGGCCTCACTGCTTGGCCGCTGGTGGCATCTACTGTTCCTTCGCACCACCACCACAGTCACTGCGCCAGAACAAGGAGCAAACGAACCTTAGCAAAGAGGAGGAGCGGGTCTGGTGGGCTTCCTGCCAGGGTGCAGCTCAGGCCGGAGCAGGCTGCCCCTTGATCCTGCTCGTGCTGGTCCCCTGCAGCCCCTGCTCTGTTCAGGATTCATCCCATCCTGAGCTTTAAGTGAGCAAATGGATGGTGAGTCTCTCGGCCAGGCTACCCTCCATTGCAAAGAGTCGGCTCCCCAGTGCTGCTGTAAAAGCATGCCCTTCTGGATACACAAATGAAACGTGCCTCTGATTCTCAACCAGGAAAGTGGTGTCTCCCACCTGCAGTCTGGGGTCCAAACTATCACCTTGGGATTCGAGAACTCAACCTTCCAAGGCATAGGGAAGCTGTCCACTGATTTGGAAGCCTTCCACCCATCCCATCATTTCTTTGCGCCAGGACAAGTGTATCATGTTGTTGTTCTGTGCTGTCAAGTCATCTCTGACTTACAGCGACCCTACAAATAAAAGCCCTCCAAAATGCCTTATCCATGACAACCCTGCCCAGCGTTTGCAAATTCAAGGCTCTGGATTCCTCCTTTGAATGAAGTGAGGGATTAATGTGTCCTTTGGCTTTTTAAAGACCCTTTATGAAAGCTCTCTGTATTTGGGGGATAATCTTTAGCAATCTTCACATGTAGACTTGTGGCATGTATGTATATTAATTATTTGCAAATGTTCCTGTCAAGACCCAGAAAAAGCAGTTACCCTGGGGATGCACTGTCAAAAGAAATTATAGTTCATTTGGTCGGAGGGGATACAGGCATGTAGGTAGTCTGCAAGAGACTATGAAGAATCATACAAAATGGGGATGCTTGTATAATGCCTCAGTCATGTAGACAGTTGTATGGTTGAAACTCCAGCTGAATGGATTAAGACAAAGGAGACAAAGGGAAGGGGAATCGGGACAGACAAGCATTGGCATATATAAACTGAGCACATGGGTCAGGAGCTATCTTGTCCGTTTCAGGCTTTCTGTGGCAATCATGGCGGAGCTTTGGGTCAGTCAGTCCCCTAATTCCATTTCCTGTCCCACATTCAGCGCTCCATGTTCCCAGTCCTACCCCTTTTATGTTCCTGGAAGCCAACATCATTCCCCATTTCCTTACATATGTTCTGGGGCCTGTAAGCCGTATCAGCAGGACCCACTTCCACTGTCCCTGGCATCAAGGTGCCTCTGGAGCCCCTCTCTTTTGCCTGGAACGAAAGAACTCTGGGATGCATGCCAGAGTACATCTGGGCACACACGGCATATGGCGCCACCCTTCTCTCTCCTTCGCAGGGTCAAGCTATGCATTGCACTGACTATGGAGTGCACAGCTCCCTCTGTTGGAGATGGTTAAGGCTCAAAAGTAAGCACAGGAGGCCCTGCTCTGATGAGGGCAATGGTGGTCGGAAGGGACAGATTAAACCTCACCTTCCCGTGCTCCATGGTCCTGATCCAGATTGGGGGGGGGGGCACACCTACTTTCGAAGAAAACATGCACAGTTCATATTTAATGGACTGGAAATACACTCCAGGAAAGAGCTGAGTTAACAAATGGATACCTAGGTTGGCAGTTTCTCCATTACACTTCACATAAAGGCACTTATTTATTTGTTTGTTTAAGGAGACCAATTCATATTTTACACTGAAGCTATAGTAACTGGGATGCTAAACGCAACACATACCTGCCATCCCTCTCATCACCAAGTGACTGACCGCAGCAATTTTATTGGCCTGCTTTCCCTCACGTACTTATCTTGGCCATTTTATATCCAGCAGATGATCACTTGAAGGGAAAGCATAAACAGATTGTTCTTCTTGGTCTACAAAAACATTCCAATCTATTTCACCAGAAAATTATTCTTAGATGCAGAGGACTGGGCAAGTGGCTAAGACACACTTGCCATCCCTGACTCAGAATTTGAGCTCAGTCTTCTTAGTCCCTTTAGAGTCTCTTTGTGAGCTCCACCCCTAACCCATGTGACGGGTAAGCTTCCACTCCTAGCCCCAGCTCAGCATAATTACGGTCTCATGGCCGGGTGCTGGGCAGCCTTCGCAGGGATAACTGCCTTAACAGATCCTGCCGCAGCTCATTCCAGCCGGGGAATTTCCCTGAGCTTGGTCAGACAAGATCAGAGATTGCAGAGTCCTCTCCTGTCAAGGCTTTTGCTTTGTGGATTAATTCAAGGATGGTACCATTCCCTGGAGCCTTAAAAAATAGCTTGCCGAAGCTACACAGCTCTCTTGCCTGGACTTGGACAAAACTCAGAGGAGCGCTTTCCGTTTTTGTGCAGTTTGCTTAGCTGTTTTGTTCGAAGTTTTCCTTTGTCTACCAGGAAAACAAATGTTGACACAAAAATCCAAACATGACGTGTTCTACTTGGCTCTTCTCAGAATATTTTTAAGGAGGGGGGAGGAGGAGGAGTAGGAGGAGGAGTAGTGCTGTTTTGTACTCAAACAATAATCAAGATCTCAAACAGAGAGGACTTGGCAGCAAGTTTCCCCAATCACTTCTCCCACACTGCTTGCTTGGCACTCTCTGAAGCCAAGATCAGCAGCCAACAGGCTGATCTTGTCAAGGAATTGTCAGAGAATTCTCATAAAAAGATCCATATATCGTTCGTATCACTAAGACGTGACCCCAGCTTTTGCTGCAGCATGACTTGAGGAAGATGGAAGAGAGGAGGGCTGGCAGAGATGGAGCTGACACCTCTCTCTCTTCCTCTGTCCTGGGGGGCAAATGATTTCTGCACAAATCTGGCTCACAGCAAATGAAATGCCATGCAGGTTCTTTCGTCTTTCTGATCCTCCCTGCCCTGTGATTGTACTCGCTCTCTCCTAACTGTGCTTTGTGTTTCCTTGACTTTTTCCAGGCAGGCAAATCTGTCCTCTGGCAACCGTCTTTTGTTTACAACAGGCAAGATCGCCCTGATGAGACAGAGGCTTGGACCCAGCCAGCAAGGGAAGCAATTCCACAGTCTCCACCTCCCCACCTCCACACTTCCTTAAGCTGTCTCCTATCTTGTGCATCAGAAGAACCATATACCCCGAGGGACAAATCTGGAACCCATCTAGAAATCAAACTGTTTGAGGAAATTGCAGAAGGTTTGCTCACTCTTTATTGGTATTATTGAAGGGCCGCTGGCTGACTCTGAGTGGAGGAAAGCAAAACAGGCAGCTGTAAAGAGAAACAAGAAATCATTTAGACCATTTTAGTATCTCCTGATTCAGGACTGCCATGGTTATGCGTAGCACATGGGAAACTTGCACAGGGCGAGAAAAGTAGGAGTGTTACCAAAGAGTTTCCTTTCAGTGCTTCTCGTGCCGGATCCATTTAATGCAAAACTTGTATTAGGACAACTCAATAATCACCCAAAATGGACAAGCCTGCTAGATCTCCAGATCTCTTCATCACTCAAGGCATCGTTTGTAACGTTTTCCTTGCTGAAGGGACCTGGACACCTCAAAAGACAATTTTTGTGAATGCTGAGTTAGCTTAATGAAGTTATTATATTATATGGATTCGGGATTGTACTTGGATGGTTTATAAGTGATTAAAACCAATAATTCAAATTTATACTAAAGAAAGCATAAAACTAATTTGGGAAGGCCTGTAAGAAGAGATATGTCTTTAGTTCCCTCTAGAAAGTAGCAAACTAGGTTATCTGACGCATCCCTCCCAGCAGGCCGTTCCTCAGTAATTGGATGGTGCAATGTTGTGTTACTCTAATCTGCCTTTGCACTTAGAAAGGCATGAACAACAGCCAGCAAGTCTTGGTTGGACAGGAAGGCTTGTAGCCATGCCAAAACGTGGGGCTTTTGAAAGGCACACATGGCTACTGCCACAACCTAAATTCATAGCCACAGGTATGGATTCACAGGACTCCAAACCTGCAAGTCTAAGGGACTGGGGTGGCCGGTGTTGCCTATTGCCCAGTGTTGTGAACAGTTGTTCACATCGTTGCCAAGATCTGCTGGACTTGATTATCTCAGTCTTGTCTCAGTTACAGTTGTCCCTACCACGGCCAGGCAGTTGGTAACAAAGCAGGACGTGAATCATCAGGAAAAGAGAGCCAAGTGCAATTGCTGTAGAATCTCTGTATAATGTAGATTAGTTAATAATCTGTAATCCATGATAGTTGCTGTTTGTTGTGAGCTATCTTGGGAAAGATGGCTGCATGCTATGACCTGCTAGTTCTTTCTAGTCCTGGGGTTCAGTGGCTTAGTCGAGATGTCTTTGCGTGTTCAGTCAACAATTATGTCACATGGAGAATGATTTTGTTGATTTTCTTGCTTATCAAAAGCACGTCCAACTCAAGAGGAACATGAGAAAATATTTACCACGACTGGGGGGGCTCTACTTTTTCACACATACATTAATATCTACTTATCAAGACAATTGGAATGCCTAAGTGGGTAGCAATTTAGAGAGGAATCTAACGTAGTTTGCTTTTATTCTCTTATCTGTATGCATGAGTGTGTGGGTATTCAGTTTTGTTCCCTGGCTATTCTCTAAGAAAAAGGGTGTGTAGAAGTTTGATATTTTATTGGAGTCCCTACCATTTGTTTCCATGAATATTTACATACAGAAAGCAAGAATTCGGCAGGAGACTTAGAATAGCTAGTAAAACCTTTTTCACCCCTGTAAAACTTTGGGTTTGGTCTGAATTTGGCCTAGATCCCAGAACTTGTCATAGCTTGAACTTTATTATAAAGCTGTTGTTTGGCGAGAATGTCATTTGCTCTTCAGCAAGCAGCCCCGGCCTTTAAAATCTAGGGCCAGATCTTTAAAATCTAGAGCCAGATCTGTGATTGTTGTTCATATTTTGGACACTGCTGGGATTTTGAGAGAATTTTTATTAGAAAACCAAATTGTATTGGTTTGGGGATAGAGGGCCATCACTGACCACAAGAAAACAAATAGTGCTTATCTGAAATCTACAAAATGTTACATCTACAATTTAGAAGAGACCAAGGATGAGTAATCATGTCAACAATGGTTTTGACCATCCCACAAGCATTCCTTGGATGAATGTGAAAGTGACAGAGAAGAGGCTGCAGGTCAACTGCAAAGTGAGCCATCTGAGCAAGGGAAAGGGAGGTCCTCCAGTAGAATCCACTGAAGGCTTCTCTGTGCATGTTGCAATGCATGGCAACATACGGCACTCAAGGGCGGAACTATATGTGACAAGGAACATGGATTGTCACACGAAAGGCCAACATTTCCACTCTGTTTCAACACCAAGAGCTTGTTTCCACTTATCCTCTATCCCAGAGAACTTTGGCTATTGCACAATATAGAAATGCAGTAAATGAATGCATGAACTCCAAAACAGCACTAAAAGAAATGCAAAATACAGTGCAACACACCCTGAGAATGAAGCATGCTTCTTTCATGGGGGAAGAGAGCTTCTAGGAAACTGGAGGACAGAATCTAGTGCAACGGTAGCTGAGCTTCTTCCCTGGAGCTGAAAGAAATGCTGGCCATAACTCACATCTAGGAAAGTGCTTTCAGGATAATAGTAGTAGCATTAGCTCCTGCACTGGAGAACAAATAACCACAATCACTCTTCAGAAATGCACATTTAAAAGACTGTGGGGGAATGTGCTGAGTGCTGAAAATGTAGGAAGTCATCCATAGAAGAATGTGAGAAGTACTGTAAAGTTCTGAGTTCCAGCTGAGCCTGAGTCTTGCTCCATGGGGTCTGATCTCTCGCTCTAAATACAGGTCCACAGCATCCTTACGGTGGCCCATTTAGAAGTAAACATGGACTAAAATATGTCCCATCTGTGGTTTTATATCAGCAGATTAGTGGCCAAAGTTGCTTTGGGCTATCCCGTTTTAGAAAGTGACTGCCTTAGATCAGTGCAGAAGACTGGTCTGGCTGACTCAGTATTGTCTGTACCCACCTTCCCAGCAGGATGCCCTCCAAAGCTTGTGGACTCCTGTTGGCCCCAACCAGCATGGCCAATCAGCAGGACATCTGGGGACTGTAGTTCAAAACATCTGGAAGTTGTCGGGTTTGTGAAGTCTAGTATAGTCATCATAGAGCTAAATGGGCCAATGGCATAAGGCAGCTTTCTGAGTTCCTATGGGTAGTGGCTTATAATTGTGAGAAACCAGTCATGAAAATTTGGGCTGCTTTAGAAGATCATGCATGAGAGCAGCCCATGGTGGCTGAACTGACTGACAGCCATTTCCATCGTCGGGCGTGAGCCTCTACAACTTTGAGCCATGTGTGAATAATTCCATAGCTGGCCAAATTGGCCTCAGTCTAAGAGACAGCAAAAGAAACACCATTTTAGGCATGGTTTGCATAAAATGTACTAACCCTGAACAAGGGTTTTATAGCTGAAACATTTCATTTCACTAAACTGAACTTCGTTTGAATGAAGTGTTCGCAGCACCTGTTGAGAACTGTCCCTCTTTTGCCTAAGGGAGAGAATGCTTGTCTTCTGCCTCATTTGACTCAAACCAATCAGACTCGTGGTCTACTCAGCTTATATCAGAAGTGAACACTCCCACCCAGATCAATTTCTGGAAAGAACCCCATGTGCCTTTTACATAGTGACTTTGCAATTTCAGTCTTCTACTGGAATCTTGGGTCTGATTCTACTTTAGATCCAGCTTTCTTTCCACTTCATTTTCATAAGAAAGACTTCTTTCTATTGCCTTCTGAGCCTACATCTGATTCATGTCCTTGCTGCTGACACCCTCAATATTAAGCAGAGCGGTGGAGAATCGAAATGGACCCCGCGTTGATATAAGCCATGCTCTGTGGATCGGTTAATCAATGCACCACACACATCCCCTCAAGGAAAATTTCCAGGGTCATGTTTTTGCTGCCTCAGCAACCCAAGATGTTTCAGCAGCTAACCAGTTTCAGATGCTCTGTGCCTTTCAAGACTGAACAACCATCTTGCTCGGGGGGCAAGAAGGGGGAAAAAAGTGCGGCAAAGTGCTTGCTTTTTTACCAGCTGCTTTGTGTTGGGTTAATGGATGGCTGCAGTGAAGGATTATATCCTCTGAATTCTCCTAAAGTGGCAAAATATTTATTCTGAAGCTGAGATAGCTGCTTCAAATGTGTCTTTTGGGCTCCATCATCTTTATTGAACTGCTGATTGACTCAACTTGATTTAACCTCAAAATAGCTGTTCTGGCTTAGAAACACCAAGTTAGAGGTTTGTATGTATGTACACAACCTGCCTGGCCTCCCAAGAGTTGACATAAGTCATATTTTAAATATTTGTAAATGGGGCGACTTGGCCAGAGGGATGAAATCTGAGTCTCAAGCCCAACGAAGGCAAACAGAAGGTCTGCTTAATGCAACAAAGAGCAAATGCCACAAACTCGGGGAAGAGTTTGCAAAAAGAAAGGCATACATGTGAATGAAACTGCTTAATGTTTAGGTAGTGCAGATGAAAAAGCCACATTCCTTTCCTAAGGCTAGAAAGCACTCAGCTTTTTACATTTCTAGGGGAGGGTAAAAAAACCCCAAACAACCAAGATAAAAAGATAAAGGAGTAGAAACTAAATTAGATTTTATTTACCTAAGAGATGGAAGTTAAATTCCCCCAGACCATTTGCTTTAGCTCCAAGCAGAAGTAACAATAGCTTCTTTCGTAAAATGTTTGTCTTCTTTGCTGTTTCTCATTCTTGAATGAATGAGTCCTGTGCCAAAAATATCTTCTACATGTTTTGACCATCCACCCCCCCCCTAAAAAAAGGAATACTCAAAGAAATTTAAAGGTAAAGAACATTTTGGAGAAATACTCCAGAGTAGGTTCTTATACTCACCATTCTTATGAGGTGGCTAAGAAGGGTGTGAGAGTGTTTTGTTTTTCATTATACAATTCTGGCTCTGTCAGCCTGGAGCTTCTCCCACCTCAATGAAAGCCAAGGGAAGACATCATAAGTAAATCCTCCCACCGTCCCACCCCCCCCCCAAATCAGGAAGTGCAGGCAGCCTGGGAGGCTGCACAGCAGTGGAAAGCTGTGCTATCCCTCCCCACCTTCTGGATAGGCTAGCAGGATTGGGAGTTGGAGGCACTGCTTTGCAGTGGTTCCGCTCCTATCTCAATGGCCGATTCCAGAAGGTGGTGCTGGGGGACTATGGCTCTGCGCCATGGCAGCTATGCCATGGAGTACCGCAGGGGTCCATTTTGTCCCCTCTGCTGTTTAACATCTACATGAAACCGCTGGGAGAGGTCATCAGGAGGTGTGGGCTGCGGAATCACCAGTAAGCTGATGATACCCAGCTCTACCTCTTGTTCTCCACCAATCCAGGTGAGGCAGTGGCTGTGCTGAACCGGTGCCTGGCCAAGGTAATGGGCTGGATGAGGGCCAATACAATCCAGACAAGATGGAGGTCCTGTTGGTTGGCGGATCAGGCTTTGGGGAAGGGGACCTGATCTTAGTCCTGAATGGGGTTGCACTCCCTCTTAGGGACAAGGTCCGCAGCTTGGGAGTGCTCCTCGACCCAGAGCTTTCACTGGAAGCTCAGGTGACAGCGGTGGCAAGGAACACTTTTTTTCAGCTTCGGCTGATTCATCAGCTGTGTCCCTACCTGGAGAACGACTGCCTGGCGACAGTGACACACTCATTGGTGACTTCCCGACTTGACTTCTGTAATGCGCTCTACGTAGGGCTGCCCTTGAAGACGGTCCGGATACTTCAATTGGTTCAAAATAGAGCTGCCAGGCTGCTGTTGGGAACTGGGCATTATGTTCACATGACTCCAGTTCTCCATCAGCTTCACTGGCTCCCCATTGAAGTCCGGACTCAATTCAAGGTGTTGGTGATGACCTATAAAGCCCTTAACGGCTTGGGTCCTGGTTACCTAAAGGAGCGCTTACATCCATATGTGCCCGCCTGCCCCTTGAGATCAGCGAGAGAGGCCCTTCTCCGGGAACCCTCCGTGAAGAATATTAGGAGGGTAAATACTCGGAGGAGGGCTTTCTCTGCAGTGGCACCCAATCTATGGAATGCGCTCCCCTGAGAGGTCCGCCTGGCGCCATCATTATTTGTTTTTCGGTGCCAGGCGAAGACCTTTTTATTTAAACGTCATTTTAATTGCTAATATTATTTATTTATTTTACATCTTTGGCCAGGTCATCTCAAATTATATTATTTTTATTTTTTGTTATTATTTATTTATTGTTGTGAGCCGCCCCGAGGCTTCGGCGAATGGGGCGGCATAGAAGCTTCCTAAATAAATAAATAAGAAATAAATATACTGTGAATCTACTTAGTAGATCTTGGGAATCTACCTATTCCAGACCTAGTGCATCTTTGCCTCCAGATTCCCCCTTCTCGTGTTGACAGCATTTCACAATTCAGGTCGGTCCCTTGTTTGGGTGTCACGTAATTCAAGGTTTAATCTATCAACTATTTGCTAAATAAGTGATCATTTCATTAATCGATGCTGCATGCCATGATGAAAAAGTGTGACAAGAAGCTGTGTCTGCACATGTGGCAGACACATGGAGGAACTCACCCGTGCATCACTCGGGTGTAGACATGGCTGCCAGTACTCTTTTCCCAAAGAGGATAGAAAAGTTATGCTGAAAAGACAGAAAGAGGAAGCATGGTGTTACTGTTTTTTTGCACTACATTTCTAGCATGCGAAGCTGAGTCAGACCACTGGCCTGTCTACTTCAGTAGGGAAACCTTAATTAGAAGCATTTTTTTTTTTTAGAAAGAATGTCAAGGGCATAATTCTCTACACTGTAAGTGTGGGAAAAACAACAGCCATAATCTGCAAACAATCACCACATTCTAAGATACTTGTTTGCTGCATTTGTATCCTGCTTTTTTTTCTAAGCAGCGCATGGTGGTGTACATATTCCTCCTCGTCCTCTCCATTTGAGCCTCACAACAACAACCCTGTGAAGTCGGGTAGCCTCAGACACAGTCACTGTCCCCAACTCTTCATGGTTAGGTGGGGATGAGAACCTGGGCCTCCTGGTACCCTGCCGGACAGCCTTGGCTTCCTCAATGTGAAATCAAGATGGACTTTTGAGGCAAGGGCTTGCTTGCAGATCTTTGGGAACATGTGGCACTGCTCCTGCGTTCACAGAATGGCAACTAGAACATCAGGAGCCAGCAGTCCCTGAAAAAGAATGGAAGCAAGCCGTGGCGTTCACTTCTGCACTGAGTCATGTCGGTGCCCCAGCCTGTGACCGGTGCTGTTTTCGAATTCTTCTGGCTTCCGTGCATGTTCCCACTCTAGCTGCTATTGCATTCATAGTGGGTTGCAGTATGACATGCAGCTCCTTATCTTTAGGACATATGAATTGGCAGCTGGTGCAGATATTTCTGAACAGGTGGCTGCATTTTCCACCAGCTGGAGTTTTTGAACCATTTTCAGAGACAGAATCAGACTTGGTGCAGCCTGAAATTCACTATGGTATGAATCCCGGTGGCCAAACCTCTCTCTTTTGCTGGCAGCACTGTGCCTGCAGGTTCCGGACAATTGGCCACACTGCAGACCTGACCCTTGTAAGTTTGTATGTATGGCCAATTGTACAAGCCCATCCAGAACAGATCCCCCGCCACACCCACCCCTTACTGGTCCATCAAACACCCCACTATCATCCATTCAATTTTATCTGGATTTAGCTTCTGTTGATTCAGGGTGAACTGCCCCGTCTAGCCCAGCCCTTCCCATGGCACCTGGAAGCACCTCTCGGAGTTCTTGGACGAAGGTCTTTCCCACAGTGGTGCTGTTAAGGCCGGATTAGGAGGAAGAAACCCAAGGCCTCACTCAGCAGAAAGAGCTGGAGGGCACCCAAGGCCGACTCAACACATGCTGATGTCACTGAAGTAAGACGCATCCCCATCTGAAGAGAGTCCCCACCCAGCCACAAGGCCATTCAAGCCAGACTCTAAAATTGCTTTCCCAACACTTCTGCATGAGGTTATTTGAACATGGTGCGCCAAAGACCGAACCAGCGATGTTCCACATGCATCGACTTCGCTCTGCCACTGACTGAACACCTCTCCCAGTCCACACATCTCTTAGTGTCGGGAATGTTAGCCCACTTCCCCCTGAATACTTACTGGGGAGGTAACACAGTTTAGGTTTTTCCCTGATTTTAAGGAAGTGTCAAAAGTATTAATAGCTCAATTTTGCTTGCTGGCTCCAATTCTCACACAGCAATTATGTGCGTCAGCAGTTTGCAAAGCACAGATGGCCGTTTATGTAACTCTGTTTGCAGTTGTGGCTGTGTTCCACAGCAACAGGAAAATGGAACACATCTGCATGCTAGGAAGCAAAAGGATACACATGAACCAGGAGCCATGCAAACATTCAGAGGATGGCGAAACGGGATTGTGATAAATGGCTGGTGATATGAACAGGAAGGCTGCCCTAGCCTCACCCATGCGCCGAAAAAAAAGAAAGAAATAGTCTGATTATGAGCCACTCTGCCTTCTTGAATGGAGGTTTGTTTGTGCATAACCTTCCTTCCTCCAGAGTTTCTTCTCAGAGGAAATGGCGTCATGTTACTATGGGGGCCAATTGTTTTACATTTCATCTTACTTAGAAGTAACTTGCCACCCATAAATTCAGTTGAACTGAAAAGAAGCAAGCTGAGAGAACCCAGGTTTAGATATGCTAATAGGTAAGTCCCCTACATGGGGAAGCACCTTAGGTCAGTGGTAGGACACTTGCTGGAATGCAGATGCTACCATGCTTGGGCCCCGGCACTTCCCGGGAGGGCAGGAAACCTCCTCCCTGGAACACTGCTGGGCCATGGGCTGTCAGCTCAGGAGTATGGGTGCTCGGTGAACCAACAAGCTGACTTTCCTATGTTCTTCCTTCCAGGAAGGCAGCTTTTCTGTGTTCCACATGGCATGCTTGAAGAGGGCCGCAGGTTCAGTCCCTGGGGTCTCCAGTTAACAGGTTCAGATCACAAGTGATATGGAAGACCTCCTCAGATGACCCCAGCGCATTGCTGCCAGCTGAGAAGACTATTCTGGACTGGCTGGACTAAGCATCTGACCCAATGACTGGGTTCAGGGTTGAGTGTGGATTGTTGTTGTTGAACCATGGATTGTCGCTGAAATGTGGATTGCTACGTTGTCTGAACACAACTGTGCTAACAAGCCAAGTGTCAGGGTTCAGGACGTGGGCACCACGAGTCAAGACAGAGGCACTGGGACCAGGGCAACAGAACCTGAGGCAAGGCAGAGTCCAAAGTCCAAAAGCCGGGGGCAATGGCAAGTCCAGGTTGAAGTCACAGAGCAGGCCAAGGTCAGGAAGCAGAAGTACGCTATCAGCACAAGACACGGATACAGTCATGGACAAGCCAGTGGGCAAGAACAGAGGTGAAGGCATCTTAATGCAGAATGACTACCTTAAGGTAGAATAACTGGACAGGATACATGGCAAGGCCAGGCGGAGGTGCTTCACCACAGCCAGCAGGCAAACCCGCATTGCTAAGGCGACTCTGCAGAGCAGGAAACACAGCATGGTAGGGTACCACCGGAGCCAAATTCAGGAGGCCCTTCCAGTATTCATGATTTTTATTATTTATATTTATATGTTGCTTAATTGGTTAAAATATCTAAGTTCATACACTGTCTAAATATTAGCAATCCCATTTAAATACTGTATTAAAAGGAATTTCAACTATAATAACAATGCTAAACAATGTAAGAATAGTAAGGTGGAGCAGCATATGATGCATTTGAATTAATTACAAGCCAGAGAAAGCCTGGGTGAGCGACCACATTTTCTGGAGGCGCTTGCAGCCTGCCCCACTTTGTCTTCCCAAACAGCATGGCGGGGAGGGGGGTGCCGGGTACCCAAACAGCCAAGCTCAGTCCTTCAGATGAAACAAAATTAAAATTCAAAAATTGCATGTGTTTGCAATTGCTGCCTTATGTATGCAAATATATGTGCCTAATTAGAAATATATATACACATTCATGTGTTTGGAGAAATCTGAGGAGAACGCATACACATTTAAAAACAATCTCAAATTTCAGGCTAAACCAAACTATGTGAGATACTGGAAAACAGAGGAATGGAGAGGAAAAAAGTAGGATTTGTCCATTCCTGTTCAGTCCAATTTGTCCGCTCAGTATGGTAGGCTGGGCACCGCAGGGCTATTGTTCTATTTTTGAATCTGGTTGACTGGCAAAATTTTTTAGTGTGGAAACTTCCTTTTGGTCTCTACATGTCTTGCTCATGAGAAAAGTTGTCAAAGGCCTGTATTGTGACACTTGGGAGTTCTGAGCCTAGTTATGTTTAGAGACATACCTGCATAAACCTCTGGAAAGTTCTATTACATCATAAATCCCGACTTAGCATGAGGCAACTTCTTGGGCCCCAGATAGGGAGGTTGAGGTCATGCACATTTGTTGGCTATTCAGTTGACTGCTCAGGTACCTTCTGGTCGCATGCAGTGGTGCCACTCTGTGGATCCTTCCCTTCAAATGTACTTAGAATAGGAGTGTTGAAAGCTTTGCAGAGTTCTTAGCTGGTGCCTGCCTTGGTTGAGAATCAAAATGCTTAGGGGGTGTCTAAATTTTCAAATCAAAATGTCATTTCCCAAATGCAAAAGAAATGGAATAGGAAGCCTGGTTGACTCTTGGTTTCCATTCTAGCCTTGTCCTTACCATGGCATGGTCCACAAAACTATGAACCAGAATATGTATGTCTTAGGTCAGCTGGATAGCTCACACTCTACAGGCCTGTTCCCATTAGCCACCCTGGAGGATCCCAGAAATGGAGGGGAAGGAGGCCTATGGAACCCACCCCAGACCCTGCTTGAGCTGTGTTGTTCTTCTTTTATGCTTCTGCCATCAACTGATCTTTATGAAATCTTTTAAAATTTGTTTACAGTGTTTTTAATGAATGGACTGTTGCCTTACTTGTAAGCCACCTTGGAAGGATTTTTATGCTGAAAAGAGGGATAGAAATAATTGCAATAAACAAATTCACCATTAGAGAGATGGCTGTCTGTTTTGCAATACATGCTCCTCCAATATTCCCCACTGTGAAAATCCAGTTTTGCATTTTCTTGAGCTAAGAAGTGAATGCGGGATTTTCCTTTTGGATCCGCTCAATGTGTGCATGTGTGAGAAAAAAGGGTGGGGCTTTTAAGAGGACATTTTCCATTTCTCATTTTCTTGCTCTGTACCCTGCCATTAAGAGAGCTGCATCTCATCTGAAAGAACGCCGCTTTTCAGTCTGAAATTCCCACCGTCAGAATCTTTCCTCTAGATTCGGCCACAAAGGCAAAGGCATTGTCTCAGTGTTAAGCGGGTGTTAAAATGTGCATATGTTACCAGCCTCATTGTATAGCAGGTCCCATTCAGGGCATCCCATGTCAGAACTGCTCTGAACTCTCCCATATTAGACACATGCCGTCCGTCTGATCAGATTAGCTACAGTCGTCCTAGATTAATTTGCTTCAGGAAGGCGCCTCCAAATTACCTTGTCGGCCACAGATTCAAAGGCGCCACCTTTGAGTCATCAGGATTTTGAATGTGAATTCAAGGGAGCATGATGGTTTTTGCAAGATATATAGCCATGCATATAACTCAGTATTACATAGCATGCCCTCCAAAGTGCCATGTACGTGGCTGGTGCTATGTAAATAATAAATATTATATGGTGCACCTAGGAATGGACATAACTATTCCAGTTGCTCTCAGTTTTTCATTTTTACAATATTGATCTGGTTCTTCTCATATGTTGAGTATTCCTCAAGTTTGGTTTGTTCCAAATCTGAGTATTGCTTTAGAAGTTCGCACAGAAACAAATAAGTATTTTGCTGCACAAGCTTTCCTAACACACGCATTTTTGGCTATTATATACATACTTTGCAAGCACTTTTCCTAATATAGTGCATTTTAATGCTATCTTCCAGTCTACATGTCTCTGTCTGTCTGTCTGTCTGTCTGTCTATCATTGCAGATTTTTTCTGCAACATTTGGGGAAGAACAAATTCCAAAGGTACTTGCTTTTGAGTTTGCACAGAGGTTAGAAAGTGCAAAATTAGATGAAATCCCATGATAATGTAAATTGGACAAATTTCTCTCCTGACTCTACTGGCCTTGTACTGATAGAAAACAGTTCTGCTTGCAGACAACACTGATCCCTCTTATTCATTCAGTGTAGCTCCCACATCCACCCGCAAGGTTGGGTGCCAGTATGGGATCAAGTGTAGAATATACGGAAGACCAGCAGAAATCTGCTGCCCTTCCTTATGTGAGCAAGATACCTTTCAGGTATCTGCTCTGCTTGGTCGGGCCACCTGCTCCTCCTTCCTTCTGGGTCCAGTTGTCATCACCACCCAGAGGAAGAAGCAAGGGGAAGCTTCTTCTCCTTTTTCTTGCACTTGTGGACCAATGAACAGACAATGATAGCAAAGAGGAGCTTCTCCACCATTGGATTATTCCTTTGATTTTTTATTGTGAATTTCCACAATCAAAACCGAAACCTGAAACAAAACAATGAAGGCAAAAACATAAAATAAAATAATCTAGCATTTAAAGAGCACTGCAGTTATGCCTAAAATACTTGGGATCAAAGATCAAAAGTTTCATCAAGTCCTCAACCCACTGTCTCATCGCAGGGTCTTGTAGCTGTTAAATGGACATGCAGAATCTATTTATTCTGTCGCTGTGTTAAATTCCAAGAGACATGCAATTAGTGAAGACAAACATGCACATATACAAATAATAAAGAACTTTCCATCAGAAAATTGATCCATACTATTACCACCTTCCAAAAAGAAGCATCCATTGCCCATTGCCTAAACACATGAGTAAGAGAATCTTTAGCTATATTACTGCTCCAGCAGTTGTTCAATTTGGATAACCTGCATTGAAAAGACATTGTGGCATTCAATCTAGTTGAAACATCCATTTGTGTTGTATTAACCATGATCTCCTGAGATAGATGCCACTGGAGAAATCCACCGGATGCTGGAGCGCAGCTTTGGGTGTAGGTCCCTGACAGGACGGGTGCCTTGGCCCACACTCAGTGATGCTGATTCCTGCTGCCAACCCAGAGCGCACTGCATCACCTTGCGTATGTTGTACCAAAGGCAGGTAAAAGACTCCAAGTGTATCACATAATTTTGAAAAGCCCTAGGCTAATCCACTATAAATGCAAATATTTATTTTGATGATGGTGTGGTTAGTCCACAATTCTAGGAGTACTAAGAAAATAAAACTACCGTATTTTTCACTCTATAAGACGCACTTCCCCCCCCCCCCTCAAAAGTAAGGGGAAATGTCTGTGCGTCTTATAGAGCGAATGTGTGTGCGCCCGACGCCTGGGACACTGCCGGCCGCCTGCACCATGTGGCACCACCTGACCAGCACGTGCTCGGTGCGCGTTGCTCTGCCACCCCCTCCAGTGCAGGTGAGGGCTGTGCCGCTCAGGGGGAGCGGTGCGGAGGAGGAGGAGCCGTGGGCATTAACCTGCCAGCCGCACAGAAAGACAGACTGCTCACCCCCACCGCCCAGGAAGACCTGCTGCGGAGGAGGAGGAGCCGCAGGCTTTAACCCACCGGCCGCACGGAGAGACGGACTGCTCACCCCCACCGCCCGGGAAGACCTGCCGCCGCCACTTTGCCGCCTGGAAGACCACCTCCGGCACGCTGCCAGCCCGGCTGCACCACACCTGGCTGGCACGCGCTCTGCGCGCCCTGTTCTGCCCCCCTCCTCTGGCGCGGGTGAGAGCTGTTAATCACAGGTCGGTGTGTGTTTTCAAATGGCAACCCGTCTTTTAATGAAGCCCCTGGGGAAGCGATGGGGAATGTGCCTGTGATTATCAGGAAGCTTTCCATGGATTCCTCCTCTAAAAACTAGGTGCGTCTTAAGGTCAGGTGCGTCTTATAGAGCAAAAAATATGGTGTGTGATCTGTTGATGTTATCTCATCCTTTTTCTTGCAACAATTCAGAGAAGACTATTGCTCATGAGATATAAAATCAGAAGATCTATTTCCCATCAAGAGTTAATATCTGGGCAGCAAGTTGACTGGGAGACACACCAGTTGCCTGCTTGCAGGTTTTTTTGTTTTTGTTTTGCACTATGTACTTCTATTTAAAGAGAGCCAGTGTGGTGCAGTGGCTAAGAGTGTGGGACTGGGATACAGGTCATCTGGGTTCTAGTCCCCACTCAGCCATGGAACCAACTGGGTGACCTTGGGTCAGACACAAACTCTCATCCCAGCCTACCTCACAGGGTTGTTGTTGTGAGGATAAGATTAAGAACAGCAGGAGGAGCTGCTTTGAGTTCTTTGCAAGAAACAAGAGATGTAAATCAGATAAATAAAGAATAAGGATCATTTCTAAATTTGAGCTATACATATACATTTGCATATGGAAGTCACCAGACTCTTTAGACTTATTTTGGGTGATACATTTCCTTTCTTTTTGGAAATTCAAAATTCCCAGGACTTTTCGGCCCCATTTTTTAACATCTTAGGTCCAGTATATGGTACCAGTGGAGAAGTTTTCCTCCCTTGATATCCTTCAAGCGATGATCAAGAGTCATTTGTGTAAACCTGGTTCAAAAGGGATGAAGCTGGCTTGTTTGGTGCTCCCCTCAGAGTCAAAGGTGGTTGTCGCCTCCAAGAGAACAGCCTGTGATTGAGATTCAGCAAGCTTGCGTTACATGCATCTTTTAACACAGTGGGCTGCCACTGAACCCCCAGCCAAGCCCCAGTCAGCCCACATTTTGATTAAATCACTTTTCTTCACTCTCCCATATGACTTAATAGTTCTGATAACTTTGGTCCCCTATCTATCTATCTATCTATCTATCTATTGCTATATGGGATTTACTTTTGCCAGCTATGTGTCAAATATGAGTGGAAATGAGATAACTCTCTGTTGGATGCTATATTTTGACAGATAGAGATCAAGGATTTTGCTTTTCTAATAACCAATGATCCCTTTCATTTTTCTCCTGGTTTTCTCTCCTGACATCTGAGACCCACAGCTGACTTGGAACTAATCCTATTCCTCACGTTCCATTGAGCAATCCCGGAGAGAAAGACGGTAAGCCTCACAGATTTATTTCGTATAGCTCTGTTCCCAAGCTGGGGAGGCCAGCAGGAGGAATCTCCCACCAGAGTGGAATCACTCTGCATCAGGGACACCAGCTTACTTGAAGGCGGTCATGGCAAACTTTTGCCATGTTTATTACCATCTCGTGATGCCCATGATTTGCTTTGGTTAGTTTTGGAGCATTGTGAGAAGGAAATTAAAATGGCAAGCACAGGTCACCCAAGGTGGGCTGAGGGTTGGGTAGTCATGTGTCCTCTTTCCAGAGAACAATCCCCTTCTTGTCCAGTTCCAGTTTAGAGATAAAGAACTGGTTGCCCATCAAGACCACACCTGGGCAGCAGACCAAAGGGGCAGGCAAGCAGCCCACCTGGTCCAAACCACATGCCCTACAATGACACGTACGGCGTTTCTATCTAGACTGTAATAATTATTTCCAAATTAAGAGCACTGTCTTCTTTCATTCTCGTTTGGGTGATGTGTTTCCTTCTTCTGAACGATTCCTAAGTGACCACTCTAGGTGGGGGAGGTAGGACCAATACTAGCACTGTCGGGGGCCCTGCCAGAGTGCTGAGACTCCACAGCTGCCTAAAGATGCTCTGTGCCAGCACTGGGTGTACTTTCCGCTGTCTCCTGGTCTTGGCAGTCTGGATGCTTTGAGGCTTTCTGCCAGCCATGGGGGGTTGTTTGTGCATTTCCTCTTCTGTATTTGAACAAGAGCTTGGAGACACGAGCAGCTACGGCCTTGAGTCCCTCACCAGACAGAATGTTCCCTGCTTAGGGATATATGACCACTTCATCTTGCTTTATTCATTTTACTCAGGTTTGCCCTGTTTGCACAGGTGCATTTTTCAGGAAAAAGGTCACATGTTCCCAACTTGCATTTGATGAATGAGCACTTTTTAAAAATGTGCATTTCATGCATTCATCAAAGGCTGTGGTACGAATGGGTGAGTTTGGGTGTGTCCTTTCAAAATATGTGTTCCAAACGCCATGCTTTCTCCATTAAATAAAAAGAAAAACAGATTGTAACTGGAAATGGGAATGAGGAGGACCGAGCTTTGGAGTCAAACTCAGAAGTTATCCTTTCTTTTATCTAGGGTGTATGGATTTTGTTAAATCTATTCCATCTAAGTTTCATGCACTGCTTGTGTCATCCAACTGAGTCTTTTAAGGAATGTACAAGAATTTATTTATACTTGAGAACAGGTATGCATTAGCTCATCCCAGGTAAAAAACCTGATCTGCAAGTCTGCAATTGATGAGACTCAGAGAAGGCCAGCTAAGAAGCCATTGCATGTTTGCACAGTTAGATTTAGGTGACACAATAACCCATACTTCACCCATGCACAACAGTTGAGTGTGGGTTCCCATGTTATCTGAATGCAGACAACCTTACAGCCTCCTCTTGGTTTTTGTCACCAGCATTTCCCGTCAGCAGGGACATGCTGTCACTGTGGAAGTCCAATTTTGCAAGCATAGCTAATAATCGCCAACAGATTTATTCTTCATTTATCTTAGCCTTTAAAAAGCTATCTGAGCTGGTGGCTCATCACATTTTGTGGCAGCAGCATTTTCCTTTGCTTTCCTTAAAAGCATTGCCAATTTCACGGCATGCTCTCAAGTTCTGGTACGATGAGATCGGACAAATCAGCTCTTCCCCCTTCAGCTGTCTCTTTTTGCACTTCCTCTGTATAATAGCTTCCTAGTTGCACTGATCTTCACCAAAGAAGGTACCAGTCTCTGCAGGAGAACTTTAAAGCAGTCCCAGGTGGGTGAATAATTGACCTTGTAAGCACCCCCCATCTTCCGCTATGGCAATAGAGAACTTCACCAGGTGGCAATGGTTCAATAAAATATCATCTTTATTCCCCATCTTTCTCTCATCTTTTATTCATTCTGGATGGGTGGCCCAAATCTCTGGGGCCACTTCAGCCTTTGTGATTCAAGCAACTGTGTGCTCGTTGGGGCCCAAATGCTGTTCTGCTAGAAGCAAGTGGAGCAGAGCCACGCAGGGGCCCCCCACTTGTGAGTCAAACACATGCATGAGAAGGCAGGAGCTACCGGGCGCCTGACCAGCAGATCAAGGGGCTTTGTACTGGTCCTTTTGAGCGCGAGTCAGAACCATTGTTGGGGAGCCTTCTTATCGACCTCTGATCGACCTTGCTTCCTTCAACAAAGCAAAAACATGCAGGGACTTGGAGAGAGGATAGCAGACCCATCCAGGGGCTTGTGGAGCTCAGACATTACAAGCAGGAAGGGCTATTACAAGCTAGTTTGGTGATGGAGGCTGGTTTTGACTCTGGGAAAACATGAGGAAGGCCGGTTCCTGCAGCAATTTCGATGCATTCGTAAGCCATATTGTAATTTAGGACCCAGCAAATCATGGAACAAGAACAGGCACTGAACACAATTTTTCTCCGTGAAGTAGATTACCCCACCAGGTGGCCCTCAGATTTTTTGAGGATGATGGAAACTGATGCTCCCATCAGACCTAGCCAGCCTGGCCAATGGTGAGGAATGCTGAGAGGGGTGGTCCAGAACACCTGGAGGGCACCTGGTTGGGGAGACTGTTGTAAAGTCAGTCAACACGGCAATCTGCATGGCCATCCCAGGCCCTTCTGTGCTCCAGCAGCCCTGTGTGACCCACAGGATATGGACATAAACTACCAGTCTCCCAAAAAGGGTTCACTGGTATCCCAAAGAAAGGGATGTATCTAAATTCTAAACTTTTATTACATGGGAAGGAAGGAAGACTAGTCTGCCAAGCAAGTGAGACTCGGCTGTCAAGATCAGAACAATCCTTGTTCTTGCAGCCATGCTGGAACTCCAGAGCATGCAGTTTCCTGGGTGTTGTCTATTGAATCATAGCAGGTGAAGAGAGAAGACTTCAGTCCGCAGGGCTCTAAATCAGGAGTCTAGCAGGTTTATGACTGCTGCAGACATGGTAGAATTTACCCAGATGCTGGAAGAAACTGGGCTGGAAGGTGGTAGGAAATACAATAGGTGTGGCCTTGCTAGGCTATAAAGTGTCTGGAGAAGAAAGGGATGCAGGAGGGAGGGTTGCTATAGTGAACATAATCATATGCCCTAATGTGTGTGCTCAGTGAAAGACGGGATGTTCCAGTTCAGTGAAGCAGGGTGGCTCCATGCGGCTCCCGGAGCTTGTCTCAGAGAAAGGGCTGCCTCCAGCCGGGAAGCAGAATATATTCAGGGCCGTGCCGTCGTCCTGCTCATGTTCACACTGCCACCTACCCAACTTTTGCTGCACAAAAGATGTTACAGTCAAACAAATGTGGGGTGGATAAAACCCAAGGGGAAGATTTCAAGCCACCCCGTCCATTACTTTCAGCCTTCTCTCTGGTGAACCGTATGGCTGGGCCAGTGAACAGGAGGGAGGCCTTTGAATGCAGTGAAATCCCCCTCCTTGAGGAACTTTGCTGGGGGCTGGGAGCGGAGACAGTGGCACGTTGTCACTCCCTGAATGGGAAATGCTTCAACAGATCCGCCAAAGGAATCCCAGACAAATGGAACTGTGCTGCTCTGCAAAGCTAGGAGAGAAAACTCAGATAGACTTTCCTGTCCCTTATAATGCCTTCCCAGGATTTGGTGTTGCGTGTGCCTATATGTGTGTGCTATGGATGCTGCCACATTAAAGAAATCTGGGAAGATAAATCAGATTCTGCATAAGGGATTAGTCATTACATTTACATATAAATAAAGGCTATTTCAAACAAAACAGCTTTTGGAAAAAACATTCAAAAAATGATGCGCTTTGTGGCAAGAAGAATTTATGTGTGGAGAGATAATAATAGAATTGGAGAACTTTGCAGGTCCTCTAGGCCAAGCTGGGCTAGTTCTGCCCAGTGCAGGAGTATTGAAAGGGCTTCATTCTTGGCAGATGGCCATCCAGCTTTAAGTGCGCAGATATCAAAGTATAAATGTATCTCATTTTACATATTGCTTCAGTTTAAGTGGACTGAACTAATGTCTTCTCCTTTCCCAAACTTGACTCCACGTTAATTAGCTAGTGATACTGTGATGCACCTCCTGGTTATTTTAAGATTTTTCTGGACACTGCAAACGAGGCGGAAATGGTGCTGCCATTACATCCGTTGTGGGAAGGCAGTAGGGATGTTTGAGGGATCCGTCCTTGGGCTCGACTTCCCAGACTCCGGCCGGCCTTGTTGTGTCCGTGACTCCAAGTTTCTGCTGAGCCGCCCAGCATCCAGCCTTGGCAGAAGGAGGTTTGCAGCAGGACCAGCCCTGCCGTTAGTCAGAGTAAGGTGCTTACCTCAGGCGGTAATTGTGAGAGGTGGCCGAAGGTGCCGCAGGAGAGAAGCGTGTGCCACATGGCTTTGCCTACACCCCCAATCTAGTTTGCTATTTTTAGCCATGGTGTCCCGTCAAACGTGTCGAAGAAAAATAGTTCCTTGAAGAAGGCTTCGTACATGCAAGGAGGGGGCACCATGTTGTTCTCCACTTCAGGCAGAGAAATGAGTTGTACTGTCTCTGGTAAGCAGCATGGATTTCAGTAACCCCTTAAATAAGTTGCTTTGCTTCAGTTATATCTGCAGGGGATGAGGGAAAATTACAAAAAGCCTGGTGTCGAAAGGATGGGGAGAGAGGCCAGTTCATGGAAGAGCTAAAGCAAACAACCAAACCACTGAACCAAACTTCCATGACTTGGGTTCCATGTGGAGATCGCCAGTTACGGACTGTAAGCTTGGGGTCGGGGCAATCCTTTGCAGAAAAGGAGATGGCTTTGATTTGGAGGATGAATGGAGAAGTTCAATTTCACACACCAGTCATGGCATAAAAAAATAGCAGCATGTTTTTCCCATTCTCATCCTGTAGTGTAATTCCATTCTTTCAACTATCCCAAGAGAGCTCCATGAAATTGCTGCAGGATCTTTGAATGGCAAAAAGCTTTTTATACAAGCTTTCCTACCCTCTGAAGTGGGGATAACTTCCCTTTTTGTTAAATGATAATGAGCAATAAAAGGGCTTTCCCCCTTCAATAGGCAGGCCTCTGGCTCCCAGCACATTGCATACACATTTTTATTGGCCTGACTCTGCTAAATGGAGTCATTCTTCCAATGTAAACCTAAATCTGCTGCCTTTGATGTTGGAAATGGCATATCTCCCTCAGATGTTTAGACTTGGATTAGAGCTGCACACAGTATTCAGGAATGAGCTCTGACAAAGCAGGCGGAATTGCATATGGGGGATCTGAGGAACGATCCCGCCAGAGTGTTGCATTACCCACATGGGCTGCTGCTAATATCCCTGACAAATGCCAGGATTCTGCATTAGAAATGGCTGAATCACATACCCTGCACATGGGTGGATCAAAGCCCATTGGGCTGCTTTCACAGGAGGCAATGAGTGCTGTGTTGTGTGGACACAACCCAGCCAAAGTACTGCATGTACGAGGAAATCCCATCAACCTCAATGGCAGCATATTATGCTTAACTTTCACACTGACGCCAATGGGTCCAGCGAAAGGTTAATTTGCACCAGATCATATCCACCACCTACGTGAAGATGTTACATCAGCCCGCAAGGGTTTTGTTTTTGGCAGCTGTGGGGTGTGTGGAGGGGGGTAAAATGGTAATTAAGACTGCAGCCTCATCCACCCTTACTTTAATTTAGGAGCAATAGAGAATCAGGCATTTCTTATAAATGTTATCCCACTCTCCATTTTTTTAAAGGCAGGATCAGCCAGCTCTTCAGGAAGTTCAATTCAGATGCTATAACTCACAATGGGAAAGAAATTCAATCAGTGACTGAAAATACAAATATTTAAGACCCTGTCTGTTAACAGGAAATTTGGATTCATTTGATAATGCCAGCTAAGTCACTCAGCTTCTATTAAGGTGAAACTTTTATCCACAGAAAATTGACACTGGCATGCTCATAATTTTAAAAATATTTGACTGCGAGAAAAGAAAATAGTTGGCATGCCCGTTAGCATACTTGTGGAAGTGTGGACACTGTGGACGAAATCATGCACAACTGAGGGCAACAGCATATAGAATCATAGAATAGTAGAGTTGGAAGGGGCCACGAAGGTCACCGAGTCCAACCCCCTGCTGTTGCAGGACACCAGTTTGCACCATCCCACACAGATGGCTGTCCAGTTTCTTTATGAGTGTCTCCAGTGTGGGAGAACCCCCCGCCTCTCTAGGCAGCTGGTCCCACTGTTGTATTGCTTCGACAGTGAGGAAGCTTCTCCTGATGTCCAGCCTGAATCTGGGTTGCCACAACTTGAATTGATTATTCTGTGTTGTACACTCTGGCATCAGCAAGAAGAGCTCTTGCGCTTCCTCTTATGTAACCCTTTAAAATGTTGCATTAGCTGATGGTGGCTTCCAGTCTTCCAACCGTTTTTTGGTTTTGTCCCAGAGTAAGAAAATCTCTTGACTCAGTGCCTAAGGACATGTTACCTGGGAGAGCTGTAGCTGACAAACAGGCATATGCACCTGGGGGCTGCCACAGGCCTGCCCTGTCCAGTGAGGAGAAGGCAAAGCCGGCAAAGTAACCTTCCCACACTCCATCCTGCCCTTCCTTTCCTGTAGTCTTTTCCATGGCCATGAGGTGGAAATCCTTTTTCCTCTGGCCGCCTCCACCTCTTGGGGCTTTCTGAGTTTCAGGTATTTATGTAGTGGGCCATGGCTATTAGACATAGGGGAGGTACCCTCAGAAAGAAACCATAACACTTCAAATAACACAACTTAATTTTTACTGGAGAAAAATCTGAAAGGATCCCACCCCTGCCAAACAAAAACAAAAAAACAAAACCCCACTTGTGAACAATAAATTAATGAAATAATCAGAGCTGAGCAAACCTAGTTTTATCAAAGACTCTTATCCCAGCACTATTTTACTATTATTTGTCTAGGTTCTCTCAAAGAATTCTCTATTTTCGAAAGGTCCTGGTCCTTCTTTCCTTTGGGCCCCTGGCTTTCCTTCCTCCCCTCTTTCTCTTCACTCTTCTTCTTCCTCCTTTTCTCATTCTCTCTCTGCCTTCAGCTTATATTTCTAATATTATTTTCTCTCTCCCCAGTGCCAGTCAGTCAAGAGGGTAGTTTCTTGTTTATTTCTGGAAGCCATGTTTCTATTTCCCAAGTTATTTCTTCTCTCCCTTCCTCTGACTGCCTGTTGAACTTGATAATCTCCTGCCTTCCTGAGCAATCTTCCTGACCTCTATCTTCTAAACAAGCTTTTGACCTCTCTGCTGAAACTGCCTAGTGTGCAGTGTGCACAGAGGATTTAAACTGCTAGTATCCTAAAGCCCAACTAAATATAAAAGTGAAGGACAGTTCTATTCTTTTGCAGAGACCAAAATATAGATCACAAAATATTGGGGTGTCGCTTGGTGCTCGGGGCCTGTGAATGCCTGATGTGGCAAGAACTGGAGGAGGAAACTGGCTAGAATTTCTCTTCTCTTTTGCAGCTGCAGAAGCATCAGGGGCTTGATTGGGTGCACACAACTCTCCTAGTGCTGCTTGGCATTCTTTGTTTTCCACAATTGTGCAAGGCGTGGCAGCATCTGGGGCACTGTATGCCACTCTTTAAAGCAGTTTGCATGAAATGCGACAAAATAGGCTTAGTGTCCTGTCCAAGAGCACATTAGTTTCAGTATGCACCAGGTTCCTCTCCAGCTGCTTTGAACAGAGGAAAATGATATTAGGAGATGCTATCCTGCCTCACTCATAGGATTGGCAGCTTGACTCCCAGCTCCCACTGGGGAAAGGTTGGCCATGGGAGGTGCCTACTGGCTGGAGCTTAGCACACCAACAGCTTAACTAGCACGCGAAGCCCTGATCACTTCTTATGTCTGAAATACGGTTTGTGAATCATTGTTCAAAATGAGCATTTAGGCATATAAACTAATTTGTGATGTTTTAAATACTTTAGTTTTAGCAAAGAAGCAAATCCACCAGAGTACAGTGTGCTGGGAGTGAGGAAGATGGATGCTTTGGGCACACTTTCTCAAGGTATGCTGAGTGGGATTCAGAAGAATCAGAAAGGGGACGGGGAGGGGAGAGTGGGGTGGGTGGGAATGAGGGCCATCCTGAGACACTGAGATGAGAGATGGAGATGCATTTCTTAACTATGGAAACTTTAAATAAATAAATCCAAATAAGGCAGTTCCTTCGGATAACCAGGATGTACCGTTGGTGGGAAGGGACTTGGAGCAAGGGAGTTTTTCAGACTCAGGTGAGGCGGGCAAAGCTCTTTACCCCATGATGCATTGCCAGCAGAGGGTGGCCAAACTAGAGGATTGGCACTTGGAGCATTGCTGTGCTGGGTTTCAGAAGGCCCCTCCTGAAGGCCCAGACATGCTCAGAAGGAGAGTTCCTGGAGGTGAATACTAGATTGGGTTCAATGGACTGCTCTGTGCATGCTCAGAGATGCAGTCTCGGTGTTTTGTGCTTTTGATCAATACTGAATACGTTGCAAGGAAAGGGTATGTGACTTTGAATGGACAAGGGAGGAGCTTCAGCTCTCAACACAGTATGCTAAAAACAGAGTTGCTCAACATCGCTACACTGAAATGATTTACAGTGTCTTGCCAGAAGGGATGGACCATTCTATCTCTGATCCACATCTGTTTCACATACATACAGTCATAAGTCAGCTGCAGCTCTGCATCAATTTCTCTTTGTGTGTGTGGCTCAAAAATTCTCAGCTATGCACTTGTAAATGCATTTTTGGATGCATTCTATCCTCAAATATGCCTTTGTATGCATTTTAATGCATCACTTGAGCTGAGAACAGTATCAAAAAAATCTGGAGAAGTGAAGCTCTGAAGGACAGCTGCATTCCAGTCTGTCTATTAATCTGGGAAGTGCGTGTCAAGCCAGTGCACTTAAAAATGCAGGCTGAACAATATCCTTGAATATCCCTAGTGAACAGTTAGCAAGAATTGCCAGATTCTTTTAGAACAGCATTCAATCCATACAGAATATCTCATTCCGCTCACAGACACGACATCAACAGGAAGCAAGGGCAGAGTCACCAGGTGAAATATTATTTAGTATTATTCCTGATATGCAAAGGGCAGCTTTAGGAGCATGTTATATAATAACCCAAAATGGAGATTGCATGGAAACAAAACAATCTCTCTCCCCCAACCATTTCTGTCCTTCCCCTCTCCTTCCTGCCAAAACTCCCTTTTCTCTGCTTCAGCACTGAAAGCCTTGGTTCAAGTATTAAAGATTCCAGCTTTAGGCTCCCGGAGTGAAACCCTGGCAAACTGCCAGCCCCTCTGACTGAGGCCCAGAAACTCTCCAAGAAACTACACAAAGAATAAGAAAGAAACTGAATACAGATGGAATGGGAAATCAGATATCCCTCCCCCGCCTTCCTCCTCTTCTTCTTTTTCACATTGATGCTTAGATCTGTGAAGAGCAGCCCAGGCTTTGAATGGTAAAGCAATTCTCAGACACTAGAGGAGGTTGTTTTGCTCCACACCAGTGAATAGATGAGAAGTTCGCAGAGCGAGACAGAGGTGAACCCAGCTTTGCAACAATGCAAAACATGGATTCTTCAAGTTAGCTTCATGGGAAGGTTTTATCCAGCTGTCAAAACCTGTTTTGAGATTAGAAGAATGGCAGGGCAGATGTTATTTTTTATTTTCTATTCTGGGGGGGATAAAGACATTAAATAGACCTGGCAGATTATTGTTACTCCCTCACCCTTCCAACTCAATGTTTGGATGCAATAGCCAAAAAAAAAAAAAAAAAAAAAAAGCTCCTAATGCAAATGAGTGTCTCTGACAGGAGAAGAAAAGGCCCTTCAAAAGAGAAGTGCTAGTCTTGGAAGTGGCATTAGATTGTCATTGCATGATATACCCTTCTTTTCAAAATGCTTATAAGAAACGGATAACTCCCAACCTCCCGTTTGTGTATGATGCAGATCAAAGTAATGATGCAAATATTTGTGGTGTCGCATCCATTCATGGGGCAAGACCAACATTCTAACGAATGGTGTTCTCACCTTCTTTTATTTAATCACCAGAGCCATTTTCTATCATGCAAAAGCAGCAGCTTTTTATTTTTCATTTCATTTTACCCCGCTGCTCTCTTTAAAGCAGCTCCGGCCAGTGTCTTTATCCTCACAGTAACCCTGTGAGGTTGCTGAGAAAGAGAGAGAGCGTGTGAGGCCACACTCGGTTTGAGATCACTCAGCAAATTCCTTCATGAAGCTGGCTTTCTGAGAGTACTGTCTTGTATAACTTTAGGACAAGAGTTAGCCTGATGCTATTGCTTTAGCACACAATGAAAATGTCCCTGGGAGTTCACCTCTGAAAGCTACAGTTTGGCATTCACCGTTCAAGCCACTTCTGGCCCAGATGTGATGCTACTGAAAGGGAGGGCCAGAGTGGTGCAAACCAAACAGCCATTCAGGCAAGCCGCTGATTTGCCCAGTCCACCTGAAGCCCTCTGCAGCCATGGCCCTGTGGGATGGCACTCCTGTGTGGAGGACAGAGGAGGAGGTCTGCGTATTCTCTTGCTGATGTCTCAAGCCCGGCTGGCTTGGTCCTTGGCATCCACCACACGTGCAAGGAGAGACACTGCAGGTGCACATGTGCCGTCCTACTGTGTACGGCAACTCACAACCCTTGGCCACGCTCTGTGAGGTTTGCAGGGCCTTGTGGAGCCCCACACACTTTCCTGGGCAATCGTCCATTAGCTAGGGGGTGGGACAGAACTCTGGGCTCTCCAGGATGGGATTCATGGCCACCAATGTGTCCCTGGGCCTTTCTGTTGGTACCATGCAGGTCCCTTTCCTCTACTTTGGAAAAACATATCACTTCACTTGTATTTTTTAAGGAACTTTGTGGCTGGCACGCTAAAAAGTAGTGTGCTGCCCTCCAGAACCACCTTTATTTGGGTTTAGATGTGCTTTGGAGATCAGGCCTCACCTTGGTCTAGTCACGGAATCCTAGAATCCTAGAATAGTAGAATTGGAAGGGATCACTGGGTCCAATCCCCTGCTGTTGCAGAACACCAAGTTACACCATCCTACTCCTTGTGGCAGTCATTTTGGAAGGCTGTCTGCAACATGACCCCCCCCCCCCCCATTCCAAATGTGTCCACCAACTCAAAAGGTTTGGCAATCCTTTCACTATCTGCACTGGGAGAGCTTGGAGCAG
The DNA here is from genome assembly GCF_004798865.1 of Varanus komodoensis. Classification (NCBI taxonomy): domain Eukaryota; kingdom Metazoa; phylum Chordata; class Lepidosauria; order Squamata; family Varanidae; genus Varanus; species Varanus komodoensis. The sequence continues at coordinate 54,639,537 of NW_025335568.1, read as the reverse complement.
GGAGATTAAAGCTTCTCTCAAAATCATGAGCAAGAAATCACTCTCTCGTCGCACCTGTGAGCAGCGAGGGAACAGCAATCTGGATCAAGACCATGCATGCGCGTGCGTGTGTGCGTGTGGCTTTTAACTTCAGTGATCCAGTGACCTCCGTGGATTTATCTCAGTGGGCAGAATGTTTAACTCTCCCCATCCTTTTGTGCTGAGAAGGGTTCATGGGGAAAAGCGACAATGTGAGGGAGAGGAGGAGTGTTTGTGGGGGGGACGGGGAGTGAGCTTGTGTGCATAGATATGTAGATGCGCATGAAAGTGAGTGTGACCACTGATCCATCACCAGGCAGAGCATGTGGCCCTCAGGACCAGCGATCTCTGCTGGCTATTCCCACACAATTGGGTACCCTACACTGTTGGATACCGATGATGAGAAAGCCCACCGTATGTGTGCCACCGTAGAAAAGCAGGATCTGTTCTGGAGATGCTGCACTTAAGGCCCAGATGTCTGAGGTCGAATCAGGCAGTGCGCCCTGTCAGATGCCGGGGCCAGTGCTGTTGTCTCCTGCCATGTTCGCAACCCTACCTTGAAGGGAAGGACCTACCGGGGCTTAATTCATACTGCGTAGTAAGAACATGAGAACAGCCTGAACCAGGCAAAAGGTCCATCTAGTCCAGCACTCTGCATGCTGCACTTGGTGGCAAACCAGCAGCCCACAGGATCCCTCCAGCAGGATGGGTGCGAGATGTCCTCCTGCCCAGCTCCTCAGCAACTGGTGCATCAGGTGTACCACCTCTAGCAAAGGGGGTGGCACTTCGCTAGCAAGGCTAGTAGCCACTGTTTGCCCCCTGCCTCGTAAATCTGCCCAATCCCCTTTGAAGCCATCCAAATTGGTGGCCACCACCCCTCCCTGTGGCACCTAATTCCTTCGTTTATGCTGGTATTCGATAGGCAGCAATGGCCCACACAGGCCACCGACTGCAGACCTCCCGTGGGCTCTGCCTCTCCCAGTCTGAAGTCCCACCACTGCTCTCTGCCACCCCTGGCAAGGCTTTCCAGAGAGGCAGCTGGGCTAGTCCATCCCAGCCAAGCCAGCAACATATTTTGGGGTCCTTGCATAGCTTTCAGGGACTATGGCTCACCTCTCCAAATGCTTGGCGCACGATGGAGCATTTCAGGTTGCTATCTGGAATGTGTCTGGGGCGGGGAACAAATTGCAACCAGATCCGAAGTAAATGAAATGCAGAAAGCGACAAGTACATTGTCCAGTCCAGGCATTCACAGTACAGTCATTGCTGGTAACACACACACACACCCTGTGCCAAGTAAGACAGTGAACACATATAGCGTGATAAAAATCCTTTATCTTGATTCAAGCCGCCGGCAGTAGAATTAAACCTCTTGATGGGTTCTAAAACAGGGGTCCCTTTCTGATCTTCCTTTGAAGTTTCCTTGTTCCACAAAGGCAGTATTATGGCCAGCAACAGGGTGCCCTGGGAGGGTGATGCATTAGCCCACTGGCTTTTGAATATTACCACTTCTGATGTCAGAGCTGCCTCCATTTTTAAAAAATTTCAATAGAAATGAGCTTGTTCAGTCTATGTAAAATGCAGAATAGAGCACATGGCTATGTGGGTTGAGGATGACGGGAGTTGTAGTCAAGCAAATCTGGTGGGCACCCATTCGGGGAAGCCTGGTATAAAAACGCAAGACAAGGCTGAAAGATAAAAGTGAATAGCCTCCATTGTGCATAATCAAATTTGCTGTAAAGCTTTGAGTCATGGTGTCAGAGTCAAATGTCAAATTTTGGCAGGGAAATATGAGCCTCATTTAGATTTAGGGGCAGATTACAAATGTTCACATTTGTCTCAGTTAAAGCTTTATTGGGACGTTCGGGATCTGGTGTGCCTACAGAGCCCTTTGGAAATTTCATAATCATTTCAAGTTTAATGGCAATCTATAGGACTGTGCTGTTAAGCGGAAGAATTATACAGAATAAAATAGGGATTAATCAACATGCCAGTTCAGTATTGCTTATGTATAATGCTTGGTCGTGATTCTACAAGTGGGTCACTCAAAATTAAGCTCACCAAAAGCAACAAGGTGCATATTAGTGCAAGTGAAAATTTGTGCAAATTCTCTCCAAAAGCATAAAAAGTCTGCAAACTTGTGCATTACATATGAGATTAAAAGAAATCCAACCTCATTTGAATGTCTCAGGCATACTTAGCTGCAGCTCCCTTACATTTAAATCAAGGAAAATGTGAGTGGAAAGGTAGTTAAATGCTCCCCATCATGCAGAGAAGCCAGAAGCTGCTTTACGAAAAGAAGAGAAATGTTGGCCAAACCAATACAAGTGGCTTCATCTAATATGCAGTTTTGCCCTATGCTTTAACTTGGACAGCTTAGCAAGAAAACCCCAAGCATCAACTGATTTGAATAATTTAGTTGAGACAGAAAGTCTTGCATCATTTACTGGGGAGTCCCATTAAAATCAGGGACTTACTTCTCAGTAACAGTGCGTTGGTTTGGCAGTTTTAAATGATGGTTCACGAATGAAATGATGGTTCATGAATGAAACTATAAATGTGTAACAATGCAAAGGGGGCAGTTCAGTTTCTTGATAGGCCAATGCAGTGGGCACTCTTCTATTTTGTGTGCATGTAAGAAGAGGTGTGAACATTGAGGTTTGCTAATGCCAAAGATCTTCACAGAGGCCACTAAAATAAATGATGTAATAGCTTAACTAAATATAAAACTGGAGCCAGTGTGGTATAGTGGTTAAAATTCTGGATGGGTTCTAGTTCTTACTTGGCCGTATTGTTTGCTGGTGACTGGACCAGTCATTGACCCTTATCCTAACCTACCTCACAAGGTTGTTGTGAGGGTATAATGGAGAGCGGGAGGACCATGTAAGCCATGTTGGGTTCTTTGCAAGAGGAAAGGTAGAATATAATGCAGTGCAATAATAAAGGTATTAATTCATTTATATCCCACTTTTTTTCTTTTCAAGGAACTCAAGGAAGCTTATATAATAATTCTCCTCATCCTCTCAATCTTGTCCTCACAGCAACAGTCCTGTGAAGTAGGTTGGACTGAGAGTATGAGACTGGCCCAGAGTCACCCAGTTGGCTCCATGGTGGGGCAGGGACTAGAACCCAGACTGGCTCAGTCCCAGCCTCGTGCGCTTAACCACTGCTCCACACTGTCCTTCTTACACTAGTGTACCTTTAATCCAAGGTAGTTTGCAGTGTTTTCTGACCCAGGCCACTATTGATTTGCATATGCAAAAGCAGTGAAATTCCTTCTCACTCTAACTCCCATTTGGTGGAGAAGGAAAATTTGAAATAAGATATTGGCAAATGACACCATCTCTGGGATGGAAGAAATGATTTCAGAGACACTTAAAAAAATACCGGACTTTGTTCGGTTCTGAAATCAATACAAGCCAAATGTCTTAACTCTAATGGATATGTTGATGGCTTGGTGTTAAGATGGGAACTGGATGTATTCCATATATTTCTGTTTCAAGCAGTTATCTGTTTTAATTTAAGCAGAGAGGCTATAGTATATACCTTAAGCCTGATCCTATTAAGCATGCACACAGTTCAGGAAATTTATCCAAACTGGCAAAAAGTGAACCCATGAAATCTAACTGAAATTCCCCCCCTCCCGTGCTTAGACTGGAACGTTCTTGGTGTGTGTGCACGAGTGTGACTACTTCCTTTGCAGCCCTGGTGTACGCAGGAACCCGTGCAAAGAAGCTTCTGGGTGACCGTACCAGCTCACACTTGTGACAGCTGCTGCTTCTGACACCCACGCCGGGCTCACTTGCATCCTCTTTCAACACCGCCACTGTGCCTGGTCACCTGCTTGCCCATCCTGACTCGGGCAGAAACGGCTTCCTCTCTCAAGAGAGGGACGGACATCCTTGCTCTACCAGCCAAGCTGGCAAGGTGAAAAGGTTAATGGAGAGGCGCCAGAGGGGATAGCTGTGTACTCCTTACCCTTTCAGGGTTTTTAAAGTCCTCTGGGATAGAGTTACTGAAGCAGCTCTGCACTGTTGACAAACAGAAACCTTCCCACTATGAGAGCTGCTCTTGATTTGAATAACAGAAAGGAGGAAAGAAATGCAGCGCAAGGCGAAGACAAACTTCAGCCCCTATCTTTGCTGCCCCGTTTTTGTTAGGTGCTTTTCCTTGCAGTGGGACCCAGCCATGCTTGGGGTTAAATGGCCAACTGCCGTCTCCCTCACAATGGCCTGAAATGACAAGCCCAGCACAGTAATTTATGGCTGGAGAGAGTGTGAAGGGCAGAGGCGTGTAGCCTTGGGAACACGGAGACACAAACTCAGAGCGGATGGAACGAGCCATCCATGGCTCCACCTTCTCTCTCCCGCCCCACTGCAGTCACCAGTGATTTAGATGAAAGGCTGCAGAACGAAAACCTGCGGAACAACAAGAAACACTGGCTTGTTTGTTACTGCTACAACTGTGAACACATCTGAGCTTAATTACCATTTACTTTTGATGTGAATGTTGGGCCGTAAAAAAATAATAAAATAAACTGCATTGTTTCCCCACGTAAATTGGAGAGAGCAAGTATCTTATCAGGCCCAATGCATTCCATTTGGGTAAGCAAAATCATTTGTACAAGATTCTAATAGAAACAGAATACTATTTGCATTATATAGTCAGCTGGTCTTGGTAAAGGACTTTCTTTCGTTCTTAATGAATGGAGCCGAAGGATTACTAGCAAGGTGATAGCTCAGTTGGGGGTGGGGGGGGGCATATGATGCCCCAGCAAATCCTCCGGAAACTTAATGTTGCTTATTCTATGGAAGTTCACATCCTGAGATGAAGTATGTTGCATCACCCCATCTTCCACATTCCAGGAGATGCTTTGGCAATGCAAAGAAGCTTGGCCTGGTCCAATCCTATAAATTTTATACATTATAAAATCTTTGCAGGAATTTACCTGGAATGAAGTCCTCCTGAGTTCTGTGAAGATTCCTTCCATGAAAGAGTATCTCAGGCTATAGCCTTAATGGCATTTGAGAAGTTTGCTCCAACAGTACAATGGAAATGACATTCCCATTCTATGCTTCATGAACTACCAGCTATCCACTCCTATGCCTTCAGTGTTGGGGGAAAAAAACATTTACAAAGGTATAGCTGTCTTTTCTGAAATGCAAACACTTGGTGGAAAGTTGCATGGGTTTCACTTGGAAGAAACACCCATTCATGTCACTTTTTGTTGTCATTCAGTAATATATAATGAAAATGGCCCTATTCGGGCATTCTAAGAGAAGCAAAAATTAACGCGTATTCATGTGCTCTTGGTCTGGAGGAGAACTTCCCCTGGTCCAGGAGGTGTCCTGGAGTCTCCACAAGTGCAGGCGATGGATGTGGCAGAGCAGGCAAGGCCTCAGGCATTAACAGTAGAAAGCCGGAATAGCACCCAAGCAATGAGGACAAAGGAACAAGGAGACCACTGCTCATTCTATTGAGTTCAACAGCTCTCCGTCCCTTATAGCTTCCTTGGCTCTGCTCAACTAGCAGACGGGAAGCAGAGTGACCCCCACCCCACCCCACCCCACCCCACCCCACCCCAGGCAGCTGCTGAGAGCAGCCAGGCCCCCGCCATTTAGGCTCCTGGCTCTTGGGGCACATCCCTTCCGTCACAGCTCTCAAGAGGACGTGGTGGCCACTTAGAAAAGACAGTCCTTGGGGTTATTTCAGGCCACTCACCTCCCACTCACACTCACCACTCTCCTGCCAAACTCCTGTTTGCTTTCCCTGCTCCCTTGCCGTGATCACATGCCCTTTGGGAGCCTCCTTGCTAGCCCTTAGACCAGCTGGGCATCTGCCTCTGCTTGGTCAACCAGGAGCCAGGAAGCAGAACTCAGTCACATCTAAAAATGGTGGGCCATGGAAGGATTAAGGAGGGGAAATTGAATTCCAGTGAAAGGAAGCAAAGCTATAATGCATGCATTGACTGCAGTTCCTTCTGTTTTGCTTTGGGCGTGCAAGTCTCTCTGTGTTACATTCAGATTACCTTTAAAATTTCTGCCCACTCTTTAAACACAATGTAGGTATGGCCAAACCACACAGTCCCCCACAAGCAGAGATGTGGAGGTACTGACTGCTGTGTTCATTAGACCCCATAGGTTCTGCCTCCCATGCACCTTGTTCCTGGACCACCTTCAGCTGCAATGGAATGGCCTCTAATGTTGGCATGTAAATGAGTGCACAGATGGGAAAGTCTTCCAGTTCTTAAGCAGGGGTTGAGAAAATCTCACCCAAGATCTAGCTGCAGCTCTTCTGAAAGAGTCTCCTTATGTGAAGGGTTCCCAGCTCCAGAAGAACCCCTTTGCTTCTAGGAAGTCTTCTGCCCAGATCCTTCTCCTGGCCTGCCTCTTCTGCCTATGTCGTTTCCAGATGGCTGGGGGTCTCTCCTCTGTAGTCTCCAAAGCTGATTGACCATCTTCCAGTCAGGGTAGGTTCTGAGGGACCAGGCTTCTTCAGCTTCTCTGCACATCCCACAGATCTACACATACCCACTTCCCCCCACACCAATATCCCCCACCCCAAATGTTGCAGTCAGGTTTGCAGAGGCTGTGGGTCCAACCAGCCCTGCCTTTGCCAGGCTGTGCAGCTTGACCCCAGATCAGCAAATCAGCTGAAATGCATCCTGACTCAGGCTGGCCAGAAGGGTGTCCAGGGAAGACAAGGCGGGCGAAGGTGATCTCAGACTGGGCCTGGCCCAGCTTGGCTTCCTCTATTCTCACCCCCCAGTTCCATCTACCACCAACTGCCCTGCCAGGAGTTTTCCAGGAGGACATCATACACCTGCTCCTGTTCTAGTTGGAATAGCCCATCACCCATGACCCTGTTAATTTTTTAAAAGTCCTTCACTTTCTTTATTGTTGTGTCATTATTTTGATTATTTGCAAGCCACCTTGGTAGGATTTGCACTATGAAAGGCAGCATGGACATGGCTGTACGCGTGCAAGATGCCAAACGGCTGGCAAACACTTTGAAGAAACATTGCACACTTTTGGGTGAAATGCTAGCCAGAAAGTCTGAAATGTGGCATGCCTGCAGCCTCAGGTATAGATTGGGTAGTGGGTAGGATGCTTTTTATTAGGAACCAGGAGGGCTTTGTCTGCAGCTGGGGACAAGAGAGTCACAAGGACAACTCTCCAGTTCCTTCCCTCCACAGCCACAAGCCTTTGCTTCCAAGCAAACCTTTCCAAGCTGCCTTTCTTTACATTCAAAGCCTTTCCGTTCCTTGCAAACTCCCTTACGTCATGTCACAAGACCTCTGGCACACGAGAGCGCTATGTAATCTGACCCAGTTCTGGCATCGCTCTGTGATGTGTCACGGTACAAATGTAAAGTCTTTTATTTTTAGAGAAGGCCTCTGGGCTGTAATTTGCTGGCTGGCAGAGATGCTGATTATGATGGCGAAGCAAGGAAGCTGGCAGGAATTTTACAGCAGAGAGCAAGAAAGACGTCCTGCTTTAACAGAACTGATTTTCTTCTCAAGATCCTTTGGGAGATTATCAGAAGGGGAGAGGGAGGGCAGGTTGGAAGTTATGGCTTTTGGCCATGCACAAATTTGCAAATGTGGCTTGCTTGCCATGCTGATTCCAGCTTTGAGGGGACCCTTGCAGTGCTGGCCCAAGACTTTCTCCTGTCTGAGGTGGTGTGGCAAATTGCCCCAGCCCCACCCTCAAGGATAAAACTTTGGACAGCCAGTTATTTGGCATGTGAGGCTAGAAAAATCTAGGAGCTCCTCTTCCCTTCCCCGCTCTCTAGCAGTAAAACAGAGCAATGACAATGCACTGAATCACCATTTGCTGATTTTATCTTTGAATTGGACCCAAACATCAGCTCTCTAAGGCAGATGTCTCACTTGGGCAATGGTGGGGCAGGGCCGGGTCCTCGGCAGATTGTATGAAGTGGCGTTTCCTCCAGATCACTGCCACCTGTCATGCTCTGTCTTCATCTGGGTGTCACACCTTTGTTGGAGAAATCCTCTTCCAAGGAGGAGAAATCTTCTTCCATGGTGCAAGCCTTGAGGAAGTGCAGAAGAGCCCTGGCCTTGTGGGAGATAGAAACATGGAAGCAGAGCAAGTCAGAAGGGGCCTCCCGGGCCATCTAGTCTGACCCCCGGCTCCAGCTGGCTCCACTCATGACATGCTGACCATGTGCATGTCTAGCCTGTCCTTGAACACCCTCACCGACGGGGCCTCAATCATCTCCTGCGATGGTGGAGGCTCTATCCTGCCAGAAGGGCAGAACCGTCTAAGAGTAGTGGCATTTCAGGTGTCAAGCAAGAACACTGTGTGAAGGTGAGGTGGTGTCCATTTACAAAGAACAACTCATAAACAGGGCCCTTCTCACAAGGACTTCTTTTGGAAGCCTGTATGCTGTTGTTGTTGTTACTTGCAAAGCCATGTCCAACTCATCGCAACCCCATGGACAAGATTCCTCCAGGCCTTCCTGTCCTCCACCATCCCCCGGAGTCCACTTAGACTCACACCAACAGCTTCAGTGACTCCATCTAGCCACCTCATCCTCTGCCGCCCCCTTCTTCTTTTGCCGTCAATTGTTTCCAGCATTAGACTCTTCTCCAGGGAGTCTTGCCTTCTCATTAGGTGGCCAAAGTATATGAGTTTCATCTTCAGTATCTGGCCTTCTAAAGAACAGTCAGGGTTGATCTTCTCTAGAACTGACCGGTTTGCCTTGTGGTCCAGGGGACTCACAGGAGTCTCCTCCAGCACCACAATTCAAAGGCCTCAATCCTTCGGCGCTCAGCCTTCCTAATGGTCCAAGCTTTCACAGCCATACATTGCAACTGGGAAAACCATAGCTTTGACTATATGAACTTTTGCTGGCAGAGTGATGTCTCTGCTTTTTAGTATGCTGTCTAGATTTGCCATAACTTTCCTCCCAAGGAGCAAGTGTCTTTTAATTTCTTGGCTGCAGTCCCCGTCTGCGGTGATCTTGGAGCCCAGGAAAATAAAATCTGTCACTATATTCACTGTCTATTCTATCACAGCAGAATTCTAAGTACAGCTCTGGAAGCTCTAGCTTATAGACTATCCGTTGAATCTTGCTAGTTGCTAGAACTTTATTTCAGTTCGCCTCCTTTGCTTCTCCTTGGATGGATTTCTGAACTCCTGATATGATCCTGCTCTTTGGACCATCCACCATCTGGATTGATGGTGATATCATGTTTTGACCTTTTGCTTACTGACCTTTCCACACAGATTTGCTGTTAGCTTGCCTCGGGGCTGAACCTGACCCAGCTGGAGCAGGGTAGTCGGTTAATTTGCAGAGCCGCCCGGAGGGCTGCTGTTCCTTGGTTTGCTCACTCATCAGGACAAGACTGTGTGCCACAGTAGTTAGAGTGTCTGACCAGAACTGGAGGGATCCAGCTTTTAGTCCCCAGTTGACCATGAAGGCTTTGTGTCCAATATACTGATTTTAAGATAAGTATTTAATTGTTATGACTGTTGTAAGGACAGGGACCAAAAACCTTAGGTTGCAGTCCTATTTGTATTCACCTGGAAGAAAGGCCAGTTGAAGTCTGTGGATCTAAGTGGACATGTGCTGTTAGGCCATTAAACTTGTGGACTGAAACTTCGTTTTTTGCCTAGGACTGCAATGTTTCCAGAGCATTTTTTGGTTTTATTAATCAAGTCAAAAATCTTGCTCACATCAATATAATTTGAAGCAAAGCAGAACCAGAGATTAAATTGAAAAGTGTGTTACTCAAATGCCCAAGCAATATGATGCTGCTGATAGTGGACAGCCTGCCATGCGAGGGCATCAACTTGTTACCCTGCTTGTGTCAATGGGACAACAAGTCGACGGCTTTGATTCACACAGAAGATCCATGCATAATGCAGCTGGCCAAATGGCAGACTTCCCATTGCAAGGCCTGGTCTCCCCTGCAGGGGGGGCAGGATGTGCTCCAACAGAGCCAAGCTCAAGGAAGCAAGGTTCAGTTTAGATGCCAGGAAGTACTTCCTGGCAGTGAGGACCCCAATGTATGGAATGGCTCCCATGGGAGGTAGTTGAGGCCCCATCAGTGAGGGTGTTCAAGGATAGGATAGACATGCACATGGTAGGCATGTTGTGAGCGGAGCTGGTTGGAGCTGGGGGTCAGACTAGATGGCCCAGGAGACCCCTTCTGACTTGCTCTGTTTCTCTGTTTCTATCTTGCAGTATGATTTCATTATGTAAACCATCCAGAAAGCCATGAAGCTATTGCAATGGTATACAAGAGTATTAAATAAATATTAGTAAAATAAATGTCACTTTGTAAGTTCACTGTGTTCTCAATGAGCTTTCCAGCCATTGGTGAGCATCATTTGTCTGGGCAGAGTGGCCTTGGTTCACATCTTGACTCGGTTCGGACAACTAGTGAAATCACAGTGGGTCAGCATGTTGTCTGAACTCGGCACACATCCGAAGAGATGGCTATGAAGCCAGCCCAAGAAACCATGGTTTGCTCTAGGGTGTTAGCAAACCCACCACAGGTTAGCAGGTCCTCTGGACATGGACGACACTACCCTCCATGGGGAAATCCCATAACTAGGGATGTGTAAGGAATCTGTTTGGGGCTGGGAATCCAGCAGATGTCCTGGGCTTGGCTCCCTGGTCTCTGGTCTGCTTCAGAGCAGCCCTGAGTCAAGTTCCTGGTGAGCACACCCAGGAATCGACCCCTTGGCACTGCGCAAGCAACATCTCTCTCACACACCCGGCGCACCTGATGCTGCCGAAGGACGGCTGTGAGGGGTTTGCAGGAAAGGAGCTCTGGGTGACTGCAAGCAGCGCCCCCCCCCCCCCCAATCAGGTACTTTTGGCAGCGGTTATTCCCGCTCCTCTCTCTGTTCCTGCAGTGTCCCCTGGGAAATGGCAGGAGAAAGGGGGGCACACTACCCCCTGCTGTGCCTGATCATCTGTTGGGCATGGGGGAATTTCCTCCATAGGATGTGGGTAAAATTTCCCAGGCAGCTAGAATGTTGGCAAGCTCACCCAGTCAGCTGTTCAAACCAGGGATGGGCAAGATCTGCATTTTGAAATCTAGCTAATTTTGTCTTGTTTTGTCATGTATTTGTGATATTTTTTGGAAAAAAAAGAAACCTACATGGAAATTCATAATTTTGGGGTGCACTTTTGATACACCTTTAATTTTTTATCAGAAGTATTTTGCTTGTGTCCATCTTTCTGAAATGCATGCATTTGTTCCCATTTTCTCCTAACATGCAAATTTCTGGTGTGTGTTTCTTGTTTCCAAGCTGCATTGCTAAGGTTGGAAAAGTGCAGCTCTGCATTAGCTTGTGTATTAGCTTGTGAGGAGAAGAGCTGCTAAATTTGCATGAAAAACTTAACAGATTTCTTACTTATTCCTAGTTCAAATAAATGCAATTTCTCATAGAATGGCATTCAGCATTGCTGGGTTGGGCAACGATTTCATGCTTGCTTTGCCAATTGAAATGTAGGGTCACACAGAGCCCATTTCTTGGCGTAGTGGAGTTGAGCCGAATAATGGCAGGACATAAGAGAGCTGCCAGGGTTGGTATGAGCAATGTGTTCCATTCTCCCAATCCTTTGAGACAGTGCTGGCTCAACACAGCAAAGCTCCATTTGGTTATATTCCCCTACTTAAGGAAGGGAACTACAAAGAAAGTATAAAGCTTGATCCCATTTCATAGGGAAGATGCACCCCTATTTCCTTCTGGTGGCTAGAATTTTTTTATCTTTACAAGCAAGTAAAGATCTTTTAGGAACATGGCTACTGGACAAGAAGAACCATCTTCTTTCTCTTTCTGGTTGGAAAGAATTTGGTGCACTTTGAACATCATTTCCTATGTTCCTTATAAAAGTTTTATTTGAAGCGGGGAGGGCTATTCAGGCTTTGGCTGCAGTTGTTTAACAGGGACGTGTACAGGGATGAGTGCATACGCCCATGTAAAAAAATGGATGCAAACCAAACAAAATTCCTGTTTGAACAGTTGCCAGATTTTTGGCAGCTAGCTGTCAAATCTCCGTGCACCAGTAAAATTGGTAGCTTCTACTCTTTCACTTTCCATATATTTTTGGGGGGGCGGTGGAGGAAGCCAACGCAAAAGGGGTGATCTCCTGGCCACCTCCGTTCATGAGCAAAGCTTGCTCACAGCCTTGGTTTCTCTTGACAGCTCACTTTTTGACAACCAATGAAAGAAAGCAAAATGAAAATAAAGCAGGTCACAGCCCATCGTGGGTGTCTGCTGCCTGCACTTGTCCAAGCCCAACTAAAAACACAATTAAACATGTTCGGAAATATTTGTGCAAATTTTTGGTGCTAAAATAAATTGAGAAAAGGGGGCATCTCCTCTAATATGTCACTTCGGCATTTTGAAGGGCTGTCAATTCCAAGATCATGAAAAGTGACCTCCAGGGTGGAAAAGTGACCGTGGGGGAGCCACAGTGAGCACGGACAGTCGTGCTATTTGGCAGGCAAATAGGGACAAACCCATCCTGCTACAGGGTCCCCTGGGATCAAGGGGGGGAGGAGGCAGACAGCCCCCCACGGAGCCCCTGATTTTACCTGCCCCATGTGCAGGGTTGTCATGTTGTGTAAATGTGCTGATCTGAGGCTTTCGAAACTGAATCAATCCATTTCTTGTGATTTGCCCATTTCTAAGTCGTTCCACAGTTTGCTTTTCACCCTTTCCAAAAAACACACCTTTCTTTTGTCAGCTAATGCCTGAAGCCATATGTCTCCGAGCTCCATTACAGTAACATATTTATTCCTTGCCTTTCCTACTGTGATTCCTGCTTCCTTAGTAGAGATGCCTTGGCTTTCCCAAGGTCACCTCAGATCAGTGCGGGAATGAGCAAAGTTCTAGGTAAAGAAATACAAGACAAACAAAACAGAAATTTTTGAGCATTTTTTTTTCAAGACAATCCATGAGCCCATAAAATTAAGTATTCATTGCTATTGCCTCCCCTGTCCTGAAAAGCCACCCCCACTAGTTCCTACCTTTAAAATAACCCCTTCCTTCTCCGCTTTCTCCACACCATGTATCATTTCAACCGCCTCTTCTCCCTCTCTCAGTCTACCAGAACCCAGGGAGGCTGACCCACGAAGTGGCCTGGTGGCGGATTCAGGACAGATGAAAAGGACTTTTCACACAATGCCTAGTTAAACTGGAATTCACTGCCGCGGGAAGTGGTGACGGCCTTCGATTTGGATGGCTTTTGAAGAAAACTGGGCAACTGAGGAGGAGGCTATCAGTGGCTACTAACCGGGCTGGCCATGCGCTGCTTGTTCTCAGAGGCAGCATGCTGCCACCCGCCAACTGCCGAGGAGCTTGGGCAGGCGGAACTGGTCCGCTCTTCCTGCTTGAGTGATCCTGTGTGCCATGGTTTGCCCCCCTGAGAATGGAGTGCTGGACAGGACAGACCACTATGAGATTCTTATGCGAGTCAGTGATCAGCCCAAAATCTCCAAGAGAGCTTTGTGGCCATGTGTGGACTAAAAACCTTGATCTCCCAACACCTGGACCACTCACAACTGGCTCTCTTCCTAAATCTAACTTGTTGGAAACATAGGCAGAATCAATGGGGTGCTCACAGCCCTTGCCAGCTGTTTTCCACCTTGCCTTTGTTTCCCTTTTGCAAGGAGTGGGTCCTGCCAGGTGCATCGCACCTGTGAGTCACCTCTCTTATACAAGGGAGGCTTAGTACTTCCTAAGGAAATGCCCATTCCTAGAAGCAGGCAAGTTGACAGGGTTATCTTATATGCACTTTACTAATCTGCCTCTCTCCAGATATAAACTTTTTCCACTCATTTCCATTGTGCCAGCAGTGGGGATCCCCTGCATGGTGCCATCACTGGGGCACAGAGAACTGGCAAGGCCATAAGCTCTCCACTGCATTCTGCTGATAGTTTCTGCTGTATAAATAACTAGGTTCGTGTGTTCAAAATAACCCATGGTGGCTTAAATTAGCCACAGTGATTTGGAGATGCTCATTCCATTAACCAACATTAAGCAACATTGTAGCATGTCATGAAGCATAAACTGGATAAGGATGGGTTGTTGGCATGGTTAGAAAAACACCTGCAACCCCAAAACACCTTGTAAGTTCTGATTGGTTTGTTAACAGTCCCATTAAGCCACCTTCACCTGGTTCACACAACTTAACAATTGATGAATTCTCAGAGGTGCCCACAGAGGTGGTCCATTTAAGCCACTGTGGGTTATTTTGATCATGCGATCCGGACCATTCTTATGTGGTGGACACTGACATTTTCACCATAGAGAGACTTTGACATTCATCTGCAGCTCGGTTCAACAAAAACCATTCAGATTCGAACTTTGGATCTCCATTGCAATTTCTTCCTTAGAAAGCATAGCCAGAAAGCCGGTTCTGAAAGAAGGATCTTGCGAATAACACTGTTGAGTCAGAAACAGTCTGCAAATTGAAAACCACAATTGCTTGCGGAGCAGATTGCACATTTCCTGTTCTATCAAACGTTCTGTTAAGGATCACTGAAGAAGGTTCATTGTCAAACATGAAGGATGTTATAGGATGGTAATCTAGCAAGAGCCCGGCACTGAAACACAAGCCAGTCGGATATATTCCAAATGTCAAATCTAATTATAGCAATAAAACACACTCTTTTAGGCCTTTCATTTTCTTTAATCACAAAATAGATGTTTGCTGCATTGTTTGTGAAGGGTGTACATTAGCAGTGCCTTGAAAGTGTGTGGAGGGTGGGGGGCAGATACTTCCTGCCTGATGCAGAGCCCACCAGAGGAAGGAGACAAGCTGATGGCAGTCACGTTCATCTGTTTATTTGTTTGTTTGTTTGCCACCCAATAGTCCAAAGACTCTCAATTTAAGAACAAGTGATTTAAGCAGGATGAAATACCAAAATGGAATGGATTCTCAAAAGTGCCAATAGATTCTTACTCTATAATATAGAAACACAGAAACAGAGCAAGTCAGAAGGGGTCTCCCCAGCCATCTAGTCTGACCCCCAGCTCCAGCCAGCTCTGCTCACGACATGCCCACCGTGTCCCAACATGTTTCAGCATGAAGAGTTCCTTTGTCAGGGAGACTCTGCAGAGAACAGAACAAATAATGTCCATTCCGGAAGCAAAAAGTGTTGCATGAAAATTCAAATTGTAAAAAATGGAGGGAGTCACACCACCCTATGGCTCCCAGGTATGGTCTTATGGGCTCCAGAAGAGTGGGGATTTCCTCTTCCGAGACAGGAGATAGTATTCCTGCCTTTGAAGGGGAATCGGAAAGCTGGCCTCCTTTCCCTGCCCTCTCACAGCTGGAACAGAAGGAATCCACTGACTGCCTTCGCAGCCTGATAGAGCAATCTCGGAAATTGGGTGGGAAGGCTGTTTCGGGTGGGGTGGGGGGAAGAGACCAGAAAAGTCAGGCTACCGGTTATCCTCAGACTGTACCAGTCTCTTTAGCTCCCCCAGTGAAGCAACCTCACTGGACAGGCAGCTGCCCCCACACCTCGCAAATGCAGGGCAGGATAAAAGGGTGGAGATCACCTTTGCCACCCCACCTGTGTGGCGCCGGATGATGGGATACAAAGGCTTTGAATCACTGAGGATTCAAAGGACAGCACTGTGCTTTGAAATGTAAAATCTTAAAGCAACGAAACCATCACAAAATAGTGGAACAACAGGTCCTTCCAGGTGTCACAGCCACCAGCAGTGGGGCTGCATGGCTAGAGTGCGAGACCCAGGCTGGCTCCAGCGCTTGGACTCCAAGCACAGTCATGCACCCCTGGGCTGGGATGCAGGGAACTCGCTCCCCACTTCCCCCACTATTGGTCCTTCCCCACAGCCCCTCAACAGCCGGTTGCCGTGCAGTTTCAGCACCAAGCACAACTCAGGGAAGGGAACCATGATCTTTTCTGCTGCCAGGCCAGCTCTGCTGCCAGGCCAGCAGGTAAAGTCAGACATGCAAGTAGAATGTCTTCCCAGCTCTGTAACCAGTGACTGATTCTGAAACTCTAATGCTCTGCATTGAAAAAGCCCTCCCCCAACACCCCTTTTTGCAATATTACCTCCTTTTCAAAAACCGAGGGGTGGTGGTAGAGATTAACAGCAAAGTTGTCTCTACTTTCAAATAGCTCGCCGTTTTCTAAGGCAAGGAAAGGCTGCCCACCCCCAAGCAGGAAGGAGAAACTTTCCTTGCATATGGTACATGTTAATCTTGCAGCAGCATTGCGGACAGTAAGCTCATTCAGGAAGGGCCTTGTCTTCTGGTTGGTGCTCTGTAAAATGCCATTCATATTGACAGAGCTGGCTGAATATGCATATTGCATATTGATGGCGCTGGCTTGAACACTGACCTGGTCCAAGACCGACTATTGCTCTTTCAGAAAGCCTGAGTTTCAACATGAAATGTGGGGCTGGTGGAAGTGGTCTCTGTTAGGTTAGAACCTTTCCTGAGATAAATTTACTTCCAAATAACTGAGGTGCTGCATCTTTTTAGTCCATGTGCAAGTGGTCTGAATAACTATTTCTCCCAACAATGTTCCTTATTGCTTCCTTTTCTGGGGTTTTGTGCAGGCATTCAAGGTGCAAACATGGATTTTTAAAATACACTCTTCATGCCTGAACATACTCCACTCCTCTGATCGTATGTATGATTGCATTAAAATTGCTTTTCTGCTGTGTTTCACTGACATGTGTTTCTGCCCTTTTGCTCATTGGTAAAACACCACACCGGCAGTTGAGGCAAGCAGGAATGAAATCACATCAAGACTGATTGATTTTACTGCCACTTCACAAGGTATAGATGCATCCTAAACCATTGCACAAAAGAATCCTGAATCCTGAAGCATCCACATCGTACTTTTGTGGCTGTATCGCACGGGGCAAAGACCGGGGACATCAAAGAAATGGAAAGCCATGGCAAATGGTGCGAGCGTATAGCTAGAAGAATGGGAAATGGGTACCATGGAGGGTCCGTATGCAAGCATGCAAATAAAGGAAAGATTACTAGCCAGCAGAAAGTTTAACTAGCCTGTTGAGATGCTAGCAGCCAGCCTTGCCACTGCGTCTTCGAAAGAGAAACCCACTGCTCAGCAGCCAGAGTAGAAATGCAGGCCACTTTTAAATCTGACCTCTACCATGTGGAAGTGGAAGGATCTCTCAGTTTCCCATTTCGTTTATGTCTCTGTGCCATGCCTGATGTGGCTGAAGTTACTTTCTGTCTGCCTGTGCATGGAACAGAAAACTCTTGCACCAGCAGAGCAGGAATGGAGTGCCTGTCCTTCCTGGGAAACAGAACAATCTTTTAGAGCTCCAAATTCCAAAAGTAAAAGCCAGATAAAGAGGATCTGAGATTTTAATCTTGCCACATGGATTGTGTGACTTTTCCCCCCTACCGTACTACCACTGAGATCCTTTTGAACACTGAAAACTGCTGCATTTGTAGCTGTTTTATCTAGTAGCACATGGATTGTGTCAACCAGGGCAAAGTTTTGAGAAACCTCAGAGGGATTCCTGCCCTTTCCTTCCTGTTAACTGTACTTGCAAGAGCCATGCATCTCAACACGAGACAGTAGTGTGGCAGATTAATCTTAAAAAGTCAGTGGCTCGTATAAACAAATCCATTAGCTGCTGAAGCCAATTATATGTGCTATCAGAAAGAACTGAGCACTGCAGTTAAATCATAGATTTGCGAAGATTAAATGCATAGAACACTAAAATCCTTTGACTGGTGGTTTAAAACATTTGACAGGGTTCAACCTTACATTTCTTTCGTGTATTTTTAGGGAGAAATAAAGGAGAAAGTTAAAATTCTGGACTGGAGGCCAATGGCTCAAATCTCTAGCAATTTCAATCTGCTGATGTCCAAAATGATTTCCTTTTCACAAAGACTGACTGCACTTCAGACTGCAAAAGGCTGGAAAAACAATCACATTAAGAACTTAAAATGGTCTGACCTTTACTTCATCAAGCCCGAAGGTCAGGTGCTGAAATTCTGCAGTGAGTAAAGACTGAAAAAATAGCCCAATGAGAGCAAAAACCTGCAGCCATGGCAGGTTGGCTTCTGATGCCAACATCTCAACCTGCTTATGCCCCAGGAACAAGGGGGGCATAAGAAGGACTATGGGAAGTCTCTGTGGGTGGCATGGAAGCCCAACGGTTACAGGAACTGGAGCAAGGGGGCCATGACTTTTCCCCAGGGAAAGCCGTATGAGGCGAGACTGAGGGAATTGGTCTTTTCAGCCTAGAAACATAGAAACATAGAAAAAGAGCGAGCCAGAAGGGGTCTCCTGGGCCATCTAGTCTGACCTCCAGCCATCTAGTCTGAAAAGAGGAGACTCTGAGGGGATCTGTTGGCGACATCTAGGTATGTGACAGTGTGTCACACAGAGGTGGGTAGAGACCTGTTCTCCCCTGCAGAGGAGGGCAGGACGTGCTCCAACGGAGCCAAGCTCAAGGAACCAAGGTTCAATTTGGATGCCAGGAAGTACTTCCTGACAGTTAGGACCCCAAGGACCCCGAGGGTGTGGTATGGGCTTTCATGGGAGGTGGTTGAGGCCCCATCGGTGCGGGTGTTCAAGGATAGGCTGGACATGCACATGGTGGGCATGTCATGAGCAGAGCTGGCTGGAGCCGGGGGTCAGACTAGATGACCTGGGAGAACCCTTCTGACTCACTCTGTTTCTATGTTTCTATGACTGCTCATTCCACTGAACTGCTCAATTTGCCTGCCTCTTCTGCAGCTAAACTATGACGTCTCTGTACACGTGCTGAGTTAGTTCACACTCCTGAAACCTAAGATGGACTCTCTTTTCTTTGAGCCGTGGCATTGCCTCTTGGTGGCCCCCTGTACTGCCTCGCCACGGTTCCTCTCCGACTGAGAACAGATCAAAGGAGCGCTTCTCCTCACAGCATCCAGGGAAGCTGTGGAACTTGCGCCCACGATCCATGGCTCCCAGGCCTGAAGGCTACTTGTTACTGCCAGTATTGTCCTTATATCAGGGCTTGTTTGGGAGCAGAATGCTGGACTAGACGGAGGCTTTCTCTGATCTGGCAGGGCTCTTCTTTCTTTCCTTAGTAGCCTTTTTTCTTTCAAAGAACTCAAACCGGCCTACATCATTCTCCTCCTGCTCTCAACCTTGTCCCCACAACAACAGCCCTGTGAGGTAGGTTGGGCTGAGAGCCCGTGCCTGGCCCAAAGTCACTCAGTTGGCTCCATGGCTGAGCGGGGACTAGAACCCAGATCGCCTGCAGCCCATTCCTGTGCTCTTCACCACTGCACCACACTGGCTCTCTTCCCCTCTGCTGCCACCGCAGATCCTCCTTCTTCTCTGCCAGCTTGGTGGGGGCACAACCTGTGGCTCCAGCAGCTGCAGGATGAGCATCAACCTTAGGCACGGCCAGGGATCTGCCAAGGGACCCCAGCCCAGCAGGGGCGCACTGACATGAGAGGAGGAAGGAACTGGGCTTGCTCCGGGTCTTCCTTGGGGTTGACCCCCTTGAGTGCCTGTGTTGTGCTGTGGCTCCGCCTGGCACCCGACCCCTGCTGCTTTCGGAGCGGCAGCATTCTGGCCATGCATATCAGACAGGCCAAAGCACTGTAGAAAACAGCTCCCTCCTCTGATAAGCTGCCTTGGTGATACCAAAAACAGGGATGTGCAAATCAGCAAAATCCCAAACTTACCAAACTTCCCCCTCAAAGCTTGTTCTGACTTGAGTTCATGTCAGATCATGCGTTGTTTTTCCTTTTTGCATGAAAATCTCGTGTGTTTTCATTGTGCACTTTCAAACGTGCACTTCAGTGGTGCACGTCTTTGAAATGTGTGCCTTCGTCTCCCACTGATTAAGGAGCATTCGTGCACTTTGAAAATGTATGCATGCCGTTAAACACAATTTTTAAGGTCAGGGTAAGTGCAGAAATCTGCGGACTTTGTAGATTGAGTCCAAGAAGTTGCAAAATGGGTAAATCCTCATCAAATTGAACTGAAATGAATTGTTCATACATCCTTCGCAAGT
This sequence comes from Varanus komodoensis, assembly GCF_004798865.1. Taxonomy (NCBI): domain Eukaryota; kingdom Metazoa; phylum Chordata; class Lepidosauria; order Squamata; family Varanidae; genus Varanus; species Varanus komodoensis. Next base: position 54,619,495 of record NW_025335568.1, on the reverse strand, counting down.
ATCGGCCACCTGGGTCTCAGCATACTCAGTTCAATAGACACGGTTCAAAACTTCCCATGGGCAGCATTTCAAGCCGTCCACCAGTGGGTCCTTTCTGATCTTGCACAGAGAACAAGGTGCGACTGCTTGTGAAGGCAAAACATCTTGGGCCGGCCATCCTATTATGCATGAAACGGAAAAGACTTCAGTTAATTAAATGTCAGTTGTCAGAGATGTTTTATTATTTCCAGTGTAGTTCAGCCTCATGTGCTCTCTCCCTTCCAGTCCGTCAGCAGTTTGAAATTTATTATAGCATTATCTTTCTGCATCCAGCAGGAATCTTTGGTTATTTCTGTCCATCAGTAGCCCCATTCAAAGGCTCTTGAGAATTCTTTTGTGCTACATAAGGACAGCACCAGCAGCAGAGGTGGAGTCTCCAAGGCTCTGACATTAGCAGCGAAAAAACGAAGGTTTCAGTTAAGAATATACTTACAGTATTGTGCATATTCAAAATTTGAAAAAAAGGCCTAATTTGAATTATATCTGGAATGTGATTCTCAAGTGATTTGTGAATCAAATGTAAAAGCTTGTCCAACTGTTGGCTCTGGAGGCTGATAGAATGATTTTAATTGGACTCTTAAATACCTATACTGTCTCCAAACTCTAGTTTTTGTTGGAAGTCAACATCTAACATTTGAAGGTGAACCAAGAAAAGTTTCTTCAGCCCCTCTTCTGTTTGTTCCAGCAAAAGACACCTTGCTGTCTAAAGCAGATCCCCAACGTCTCTCTGGCTTTGAGGGCTAACACTTTATTTATTTATTTATGACACTTTCAAAGGTCTCATCGTACCATCCAGATTCCAGTTCCTGCCATCAGCTATTTCGTACACCTCCATTCAGGGTGACCATGCTCCCTGCTTCACGGGAGACAGTCCCCTTCATGGAATCATAGACTAGTAGGGTTGGAAGGGGCCATGAAGGCCATCGTGCCCAATGCCCGGCTGTTGCAGGACACCAAGCTTCCTCCCCTTGAAGGGCTATCTAGTCCAGGTCTGCTTGAAAGATAAAGAGCCATCAAAAGGAAAGCTGGGCCTTGAGGACATCCGCCAACAGGCCCGGACAGCAGACTCAGCAGCGAGTGCACAGGTCCCTTGGCCGCAGCTTTCTAGGTTATGGTGCAATGCATTGCCCATATAATTACATTATAGCAATTATTTCTCATCGCCTTTCTGTAAACAAACAAGAAGGTGCACATTGCATGCAAATATGCCTTTCTCTGCCCACCCTTTAGGGTGATAAATACCTACCTTCCCATCCCCAACTGTGCCACCAGTTTGACTTTGCAAGGGCCATCCTGTTTCTGTCATTGATGTTGGATTAGATGACAGAGATGAAGTGTCTCCAGTTTCTGAAAGGGGGGCAGAGGACTGACCCTTCCCACCCTCCCTGCTATGAAGAACGGTCCACCCGAGGGAATGTTTGCGTTGGGTTTTGTGTGTGCAGCATCGTTTGATAATGCGGTTGTTCAGCAAGCAGAGTCCTCCTGGAAGTCCCTCTGGTTGCCCCGTTCTGGTTTAAAGAAGGCAACCGTGTCGTGGCATAATCAGGAAGCTGCCGTGGCCTGCTCTGGGTTTGCTCCTCCTGTTCAAGGTCGCACCTGTCCAGGCAACAGTGGTGGTGAGAATGAGGAAGAGTAGACGCCTCTGCCTTGGGCACTGCTTCTCTGCCGGGCGAGGAATCAAGTGGAGGCATGGATGGCAAAGAGGAGGAAGAGCAGCAAGAGCAGCTGGGGATGATGGTGGTGAGAAGGCCAACTCACTGAAGGAGGGGCCCACTGAGGACATTGCCAAAGGCTCTCAAAGCTCCCGAGCTAGCCCTGAAAGACAATAACGTTGTTGTCTGGCTTTGGGACTAGGCTTCTGTGGCAGGTTTCTTAGCTTGCCTTCCCACTTCTTTCATTTGAGCAGGGTAATTGTTCTTAACTGCTTTAATTTATTTTTCTCCTCCATAGTCTCTAAAACTCAATAACATAAACATACAAGTACCGGAGCAAGAGGAAACCAGCCACTTTCCTGGAATATTATGTTACACTGTAGGGATGCTGAAACTGAACTGAATTAAATAGTCACACAGAAGACAAGTTTCTACATTCCCCTTTTCCCACCCGCCTTCTCTTATTTTCTTTTGCAACTGTATTCTTGTGTGAAACTTTACTGATTCTGAGACAGCTTATTGTACAAACTATTTCCCCCTTAGCATCTGGTAATTAGCTTTGGGATTTAACTAACAAGCCCACAGAAGTGATTGCATGTTTGATTGGTATCTTGCTTGCCAGCAGCAAATTCAGAATCAGTTTCAGTCAGACTCATAATGCTTTGGTATAGTTTGGCAGCAGAAAGCCATTCGCACATCAAAGAAACAAGAGTGTATAAATTCCAGTGGCTGTTTATGTAACCATAAGCTGTCATTTTGCTGAAAAAGAAGAAAGGAGAAGGCCTGTGTCCCTTATACAGCAAAGATGATCAGCACACGGAGGCAACATGCATGTGTGCATGGAATTGCCTGTGCAGATGTTGTTCTTCAGGAGCAAAATAGTACCGAATCGCAACAGAGATGGTGAAGCGCCATTGTTCCTGCATCCAAGCACTTGCCTCCTCTTTCTCTCATCTGGGAGACAGCACAGCCAGACTGCCAACAGCTTGGGATCCAAAAGAATCCTCTCCCTTCATATAAGCCAGCCTGAGTTTTAATATCTCGATGTGTTCCCCTGCATCCTTCTCAGAGGTACATTCTGTGAGGACACTGGAGAACATTCTTAACCACAGAACCTTGCAGGATAGCGTGTGACTTTATCTGGCTATGGTGGTCACAAAGGAGAAGGAAAAGGCTTATTCTCATCCATTCCAGACTGTAGGACATGGAACAATGAACTTAAACCAGGAAGGAAGAATTTCTTGACTGTGTGACAGCAGTCGGACAGTGGAACCAGCTGCCAAGAGAGCTCGTGTGTTTTTCCACACTGGATGCATCCAAGAAGCATTTAGACAGTTATCTGATCGGGGTGGTGAAACGGGCGTCCTGCACTAGCAGCGTGTTGGACTCGATGGCCTTCCGTTCTGTGAATCTGTGATTCAGGCTGGTTCTGCTGAAAGTAAATTCATGGGCATCAGTGGGATGAGTTAGTTATGACTAATGCAAGCAATATTATTATTGTAAGTCTACCCTAGGCAGTTCCAGCCATATGATTTTCATGACTTCCTTAAGATGTTTGTGAATTTTAAAATATTTTTTATTTAAATTGGGCTTTAAGAGTTCAGTCCTATATATGTGGAGACAGAAAAGAGTCCCAGAAGGTTGCAAAAACAACCTTGGAGAAACAGCAAGTGGGTAAGAGGAGAGGGGAAGAGGCTCTGAGCTGGGGAGTCCCAACTCTGTGGTCAGAACTGCTTTACGGTGTCAGATTCCAAAAATTCCTGTGACCCTGTAGATGCTGTTTGGGGGGCACTGAACTGTACCACCCATTACTTAGCTGATGGGGGGCTCTTTTCTTATTGTTGCTTTGTGTGCCCCCCCCCCCACCATTGCTGTCTTCCCTTTTGTTTGTTTTACCATTTAATTTGTGGATTTTTAAAATCTGTGTTTAAATTTTCTTTGGCATTGCATGGCACAAAGTAAATTTTCTTTGGCACCATGTAGCAGAAAAATATGGAAATCTTATTTTGATTTGTTTTTGACCAGAATTTGCCTCATTCACACTTCTAAACACAGGCACAACCTTTGTGGGCAAAGGGTTAGAGCGTGGTTGCAAAATGTATTCATTAGAAAAATGCACACTTTTAAAATGAGCATTAACCTTCCTCACTCCCCACACATTTTCATGACTTGGTTGACCCAGGAAAAGTGCACACTTGCACGCACAATTTTTTGAAAAGTGCACCCATTTCCTCTTTGACCATCACTCATTCCTGAAAAAGAATGAAGAAGACCACTCTTCTCTAGTTCTGGTCTGTGCTACAGAACATACAGGGAATGATGGTCGGGTGGGAGAATCACATGGAAAAATGAGACCAAGAGAGAAGGCATTGGGAATATTTTAAAAACCATACTTTAAAAACAACAAGAAAGTTCTTTCAGTTGCTTGCAGGGCTGGTTTGATTGATTAACATCCGGGTTGGAAAGATCCTCTGGCTGAGGGCCTCGTACCTGTTGTCCGTTCAACACATATAATGCTGGAGGGCTTTACATGTTGAGGAGTGCGCAACATGGGCAGCGATCCATGGCTGAAGCAGAGCAGTGTCGGGATGAAAATGCAGCCACATTTACTATGCAGATGTGCAAAAACAGGAACGGGAGAATCAGTTCGTCTTCTTTCCACGCCATTTTTCATGTGCTTACCTGCACATGTTTCATCCTCCTTTCTTCATCAAGCTGCAATTTAATTTAAAAATTCACATGAAAACTGGCTTTTGAACATGGACTTTAAAGTATGCATTTTCTTCCAAACCGTGCATTCCTAAACATGATGGGAAGTATCCAACTTGATACAAGTAGGAATGTAAATTACATTGCACTAGTGAAGAGACCTGTAGTATTTTTGCCTATTGCCTTCCCACTTCGATTATCTTTCTGGATGGGATCCTGCATGTAGCAGAGATTCCAGCTGTGCTTGGATGTCTCCAGCCTGAGTCGTGGGCAAGCCGCCCATGTATACATGCACAGTCTGCTCCTGCTGCGTTTAGGAGGCTCTATGTAAATTGGATTTGCAGCTAGAAAAACATGGCTGAAAACACTAAAGCTGCAGCAATAGGAACAAGAGAAGCCCATGCAAACAATAGGCCAAAGGAACCCGGCTGTAACAGCAAGGCATTCACGGGGATTTGTTTTGCCCAAATGACTCCCAAAATGATGCTAATGAGAATCTTTAACACCATGGCTACAGAGCTCTCTATTTAACCCATGCTGTGGCAGTTCATGTGAAAAAGGAAATGCAACATTCACATGAACTGACACAGCATAAAGCGAGTGGCTATAATAAATGGACTTCCTTCCCCTCTCCCATGGCTTAGGCAAATGTGCCGCATTGTTGTTTGGCATTCTATTGCCACAGTGTTTCATCAATTGCATTCTGTTCTTCCATGCCCCAAAATCTCAGGGAGGTGATTCTGTGGTCACTTGTGCTGGTTTAATTAATGGGACGGTGTCGGTATAAATTAGCCTTTGCCTGCCGGCTGCCCACCAGATGTGCTGAAACTGAAAATTCCCATAACTGCTGGAGTTGTGGCATCGCACACCTGGAAGGCACCAGAATGGGGAAGGCTGGTGCATGCAGTCACCATTTTCTGTGTCCTAACCTTTCTCCACTCGTTCTAGGGAGCACATTCTTACTCACTAAAAATGGATAATGTCAGCAAAATAGATCATTTCTCGAATTACTGGAGAGTTTCAGGGCAGGTAGGAGGAAATATGCCTCATCCATCCATCCGTCCATCCAAAGAATTGGAAACACTCTGATGATTCAATAGGCAGATGTTTCAGGAACTTGGAATCAAAATCTAGATTTATGTCCTGGTATCCCTCTATTCTGGAGAGATAAAACCATGTTTATATATGATCTTGGGTGTATAATATAATGCATGGTATGAAGAAATAACCAAATCTCTTAAACCTGGCTTCATCCAATCAAACAGACTGGTGGGATATTCAGGACAGACAAAAGGAAGGACTTCTTCACACAACGTGTGGAATTTGTTTGCACAAGATGTAGTGGTGGTTGCCAGCTTAGCCTCACAAAGGGACTAGACATATTAATGGTGCCTAAAACCATCAATGGCTACTAGACTGGTTGGCTATATATATTATTACTTCCAATTTCAGAGGCATTCTGCCTCCAAATACCAGTTGCTGGAGAACATGAGTGCCAGGCTGCTTAGGGATCCAGGAGAACATTGCTTCTGCTTAGAAAACATGCAAGTCTGCCTCAGTTCTGAGCAGAAGCTCGTGCCCATCAAAACTGCCCTTAATTTTCCAAATATCTGCTCATGCTTGCCCCCAAATCTTAAAATTTGCACAAGTTTCATAATTTACACAAATTCAACTAGACCTACAGAGGTAATTTAGGAAATGTGCATATATTTAGGAAATATGCAAACATTTAGGGAATTTATGCAACAGAAGGAGGAAAAAGGCACCTGCATTTCTTGTGCAATTGTCGCTTGAGCGGCACTGTTTCCATTGCAGAATGAGCAATGGTCACAAAGGGAAGTGGGAAATGGGCCCGGGACATGTGGAGACGTCCTGGTGATCTTGCACGTCGCTCCTTCGCCCTTCCCTAGCTGCACTTACCTCGTGCTTGTGGGCCTCCCATAGGTCTTTGCTTGCCTGCTGTGGGAGACAGGAAGTTGAGCTGGATGTGCTTTCAGTCTGGTCTGCAAAGACTCTTCTTATGGACTTGTTCTCTGTGTGTATGTGTGTGTGCATACATGCATGTGCGTGCATGCGTGGGGCGGCGTGGGGAGAAGCAAAATTCCCCACACCTGATCTCCAAGCTTTCCTGATTTTTTGGGCTTCTGATCATTTGGAGTGAATCTCCATGTATACATTTGCACGCACAAGGCCTTTGGAAACGACACTGCTAGAGGTGTGGAACTTCCCCCCCTCCATTTATTTAGCCATTGTCTGAAAAGTCCGTATCAACACGCAAACAATGAAGTTTCAGACTTCAGCATATGGATGCATGTATCATGTGGAGATGACATGTAAATATTTTCCTTCATTTCCCCTACCACAAATGCAGAGCATGAAATATAAGGATCATGGATAGACACGTTTCCTGAATATGGACAGACAAGCAGCCTTTTTAATGTTTTATTTTAATACCGTTGGTCCCTGTAAATAACTAACATGCCTTTATTCCAAGAATCAAACCAAGCCCCATAATGAAATTGACCATTTACTGAAACTATATGAAAAAGAACAAGGCTGTAAAAATGCCAGCCGTCATGTCTTAGAAAATGACTCTCTGCTATCAGAAATACTTGTTTGTTTATTGCTTTTCTATACCTTTCAATAGCTATACATAGCTCCCAGAATGGTTTACAGATGGATATTTATTTATTACCAATATGGGTATTTCAGATTGTTATTTTTGGGTCAGGTGTTTGAATTCCATGCTTTTCTCTGGGTCTGACTTGCCATTTTCAGGTTCAGGAGCAACCCAGAGAAATGCTGCCTACTCCAGTTCCACAGGGCTTCAAAAGTGATGGAATCTTAGCCTAAAAGAAGGAGAAATCCTAATCTTTGCTGTTCCTCAAGGCAGTTGGTATTATGACACTGAGACCCATTTACTCTCATCTGAGTGTCTTCTTGAACCTGTTTGTCCACCCAGAGTACCCTTCTTTTGCGTAATGTTTGTTCTTGTGTCAAATCTGTTTCCTGAAGCATTTCAAACAGTATTCCCCCTCCACCGCACTTCATGATGCTTTCTCATGGATCATGAATCACTCCTTTGCACCTGAGTGTCAGTCAGGAAAAGCAGCCAAGATCTCCCACAATTTCTTCCTGAATATAATTTTCTGGAGAAAAGGGGTGGGGAAATATTCCATTGTATCTGGGGAACTTACCTGCTCACCATCCTTCCTATACAAATAGGTATACAATTCAGGAGGGGGTAACTTCAAACCAAGCAGACCCTTCTGGAGGTCCAGTCCAACCCGCAGGGCTTTCCCAGATGGTCATGCCCCTTCTCCTGGCCTCACCCCTCTCTCACATCACTGATTATTGGATGGGTTCCTGATACCAACTCGACAATGTTAAAACATGCTTAGTTACCAGCAGTAAGTTCTCTAATATTAAATGTGGTGCTGTTTATAATTTCACCCCTTCAAAGCTATTTGGAAATCCAGCCACCAGGCAAAAAGAGGTTCCTTCACCCTGCTTTCAGGATTCAAATCATCTTTGTTTCAGTATTCAAAACCGTGGCTGGAGTAGTCTCCTGAAATGTACCCAAAACTGGGAATCAGGATAAGGAGGGCAGAATCACAGAACAGAGTTGGAAAGGGCCAAGAAGGACATCAGGTCCAGAGACCTCCGCAATTAGTGAGGGCTGAGTGGCATATCAGAACCAAAGAACATACCAGGAGACTGGTCCAACAAAAAGCCATAATCAGGACGGAAGGGAAACCAGGTAGCAGGGTCAACCAGCAAGCCAGATACCATGAATAAATAACCACCAGGCATATAAGAACACGCCAGAGCTCAGAAGGTCACATTGCTTGATCAAGGCTCATAAAGAACGGAAAGCCCTCTTATGTTCCTTCCTGTCCAGAAGATCCGAGGGGCAACCTGGTTGGGTGGAGTCAGTGGTTCAGCACAGAGGTAGCTGCACAGGAATCCAGCAGAAGAAGCTGGACCTGGAAGTCCTTCAGGCCCCATAGCTCTTGTGGTGGCCTTCCCATTAGTAGCTCTTTTTAGAAGGTCATGGCCTGAATAAAAAATATGGGGCAGAGAGGTGAGTTTTATGGATTTCATTTACAGGCCCTTACTTCTAGCTTGGCCCAGTTTGAACATTAGGTGAAATCACACATATTGGTGAAATTGGAAGGGCTCCAAACTTCTTATAGGAGGAATGGGATGAGCAGGGAATAGAAGGAACCCAGGAGATACAATGCTGCCAGGCCTGCACTCCAGGTCAGCCTTCCTGTCGTAACAGGAAATGGTAATGTCACATTTTAGGTCTTCACTATATTGGGATGGAGCTTAAGGACTCCACCTTTGAGCTCTTGTGTTTTACTTTCATTTCCCTGTTCAGTTATGTTTGTTTGTCCTTTGTTCTAAATTGGGTGGATCCAGGTTCGCTATACTCAGAATAGACCCATTAATCAGTCATGACTAACTGAAGACCATTTCATTTGCATGGGTTTACTGTAAGCTTGCCCAAACCTGGATGCAATCCATTGTAATTTGGGCCTACAAACAGTAAGTAGGCTCTGCCTTTGTTTAAAGTAAGGGACAAAACACTTCTTCATCCAGGCACTCAGCCCCCCATAGAAATTGCAATTTACATGAATGGGTCAGTATTGAGCATTATAAATTGCCAGCACTGGGCCCCCGAGCAGAATGAGAGCAATTCTCAGGAAGGAGAAGTTAAAGTTCCCCAGTGCACCATTCTTGGACCTTGGCCTATCAGTAGAGTTTGCTCAGTGAGAACCTCAGCAACACTCTTCCAGAGAATGCCCAGCTCCTGTGTGTGCATCCCTTCCCAGGCCAGGCCAGAGAGAGACCATCAAAACCTATGAAGGAGGTGGAGGAAAATAGACTTTTGGAGAAGACCTTCCCTGGAGAGGACCCTTCCCTCAATCTCCCATCACTCTAGTGAGAGCAAAAGTAAGGGGAAGCATGATCCGTGTAAAACTAGGGTCAAGTGTGCCATCAGGAGCTAGTGGACCATTCCTCTCCCTCTCTCCCACCGGCTTGCTTGAAAATTCCAAGCTCTGAGCGGATGCTGCTGCAGACTTCCAGCACGCTCCATCTATTAATAGGCACCTGACAAAGATTAGATCAAACTGTTTTCTACAATAAAACTTCGCTCCTTACCGCCAATACCTCTTTATCCTGCACGCCCATGCGGCTGTTAAAGGTTGCCATGTAATTGTCATTGCCAACAATTGAAGGAAGGCGATACAAGAAGCCCAGGCACATCTCAATAGCCAGCAAGGTAACATTTTTTGGGAAAAACAGATGGCACATGGATCTGCAGAAAATTCAAGCCAGCAACAGGACTTTAGCTTTGTCTTGTCATATGGAGAATAAATCAGGAAGAGCAATAAATTAAGCAGTGTCTCAAAGACTGTGCACTAAATGCCTCTTGACTTTAAATGCTAGGTATTAGGTTTGGAAGGAAATGTAATTTATGGTTCTGTTGTTGACCTGCAGGCAGGGACCTAACCGCTGGGCCCTGCCGTCTCCGCTGCAGTCAAAGCTGCCTCTTTGAAGTCCAGAGTGGTTTCTGCCAGCAGTGTTCCCGTCCTGCACGCAAGAGACACCTCCGCGTTCCGCGTGCCCGCAGCGTGCTGTGCTCCGGCCTGCGCAGCACAGCATGTGAGCTTGGGAACCAGAGCCGTGTAAAATGCTGTGGCTTTCTGCTAAGTGCCTGTGCATACGCAGCCCCGTTTAGGCAGGAACCTGGGAACACACGTTGCTTCGTCCGTCACAAGCTTCCTCTTGGGTCCTTATCCAAAAATCACAGCACTGAGCTGTCACAGTGGAAAAACAACCCAGGGCACTAAGCGGTGATTGATCAGGAACAATGCCATGGCTCCCGTAGCCTGACCCCCCTTTCTCTTTCTCATGCACATTATATCCATTGCATGCTACCCATCACTGCATACTGTCAGAGCATAAGCCACCATTGCATGTTTAGGTCTGTCCAGGATTAGTGGTCATTTGCTGCTTTGCCTTCCCTGGCAGCAAAAGTGACGATCGTCTCCGCTAGGGCCTGGTTGAAAGTGTCTCCCACTCGTTCAAACCATTGTCATTCCATTTGACAAACAAGAAATGGTTTTTGAAAAGATACGCGAAGGAGAAGAACGTTTCAGAGAAATCCTCTTGCGTTTGGGTCAGACCTCTTGTGCTTCACTCGCCTCATAAGTGAGACGTGGATGTGACAATCGTCTCTCCTGCAGCCTGCGGCTTCCTCAGCTTCCCCACGTCAGTTCATGGCTAGGTGAACAGAAGTGATCCTTCCCATGGGTCTCTTCTGATCAGGAAGTGCAGGCTGCCAGAACACACTTGGCCACACAGAACACGGTGATTAAGCTCAAAGCACTGCCAAAATAAATTCAACATCCCCCCGGGAATAAGGTGGAATTTGGTGGTTATATCCCTCCTTTTTTCTTCTTCCAAACAAACCAAGACCCTTGGTTCACCTGCTCTCCAGTTTATCCCCACAACAACCCTGCAAGGTAGGGTAGCCAGTATAGCTCCACCTCTTTCCTGGAGCAGGATACAACAGTGCTCCCCATGGCTGCCTTTTGGAGGATGCAAAGAGGGGGTTATGCTCCCAACAGATTTGATACTTTTGCCATGGCAGCAACCCCCACCCCCCAATTTCTCAGAAAATAGAAGAAAGAAGAAGAAGCACCCCCTCTCCAGCCAGTGCTGAGCCCCACAACTGAGAATCTATTGGAGAATGTCTCCTTCCTGCAGAAATTTGGTGAAACTAGTTTCCCAATTTCTCTGTCCACAGGTTGGGTAAATAATTTTGAAAGGCCATCTACACATGGCTCTAATATAAGCTGGGACTCGCCGTTTCCCAAATCTCCAATAACGAAGACAAATTCGGGGTTAAATTCAAAGGCAGGTGTTGATCTGGCACACCAATTGTTATTTTCATTTTATTCCTTTAACTCATTGGAATCTAGTCCGAGGTTGTTTTGTTAGTGGATAGATTAAAAATGCAGCGCATAAATGTGAATGCGAGCCCAGAGTGATGGCCTTCACAACGAACAGCTACCGGGGCGCACACATAAACCTCTTCATGCATTGAAAGCAGGTGTGAAGGGTGTCGGGTGGGCAGGCCTGGGCCACCCATCCCATTTGCTGCATATTTGGAAGCTGCATGTGAGGTGACCCGAAATATGTATGAGTGAGGGGACCCTCCATCTGAGCAGCAGTCCTAAATGGCCCGGGATTTTCCCTCGTATGAAGAAGGCCTCCATGCTTCTGGGGCCATACACAGGGCCTCTCCACAGAGTTGCTGAAAGAGTGCCCCCCAGTGGCCATGGGTGGTACATGCAGCAGGGTGGGCAGGGAGAATTCTCATGGCACCACGACCCCCGTGGGCAAGCCTTGAGCTCTTGAGGACCTTGGGTGCCGCCTCCTGGAGGGTTCGCTACTGCCAGGGCTAGTGAGCCTCGCTTATTGCCACGTGTTTGGTTCAAGCTCAGGGTAACTGGTCAATTAGAAGGTAGACGAATTAGGAAAGTAAACCTTTAAAATGGGGAAGGGCCCTGCTCAGGGGTGACTCACACACGTTGCATGCAGAAAACCTCAGTTTCAGTTCCTGCCATCTCTGGGTTGGGCAGATCCGACAAAGACCTTAGACCGCTGCATCTGCTCATGGCAGACAAGGGATGGGGAGCATGTGCCCCCTCTAGGAAGATACTGGGTTGTAGCTGCCCTTGTCCCTCACCTTTGGCTAGGCCGACTGGGACAGATGGCAGCTGCAGTGCACCAGTCTTCGGGGGGCCACACATTCTGCACATCCGCTGTAGGTGGCCCACCCACTTATTCAATTTAGGGCAGCTTTCTGAGTTCCCATCCTAGGAAAGGTGTGCCTGTCGATCATCTAACAGCAAGCAGCAAATACTACAGCAATCAGCAGCGATCTTATTTCCCCAGTACATGCTATTTGAACCCATTTGCTCTTATAATAATTCAGAACATGCTTGTGTGTCAGACCCTGCTAGGGCTTCAGCAGCACATTTGTCAGGGTTTGGATTGTGTAATGGCAAAGACTGTATAGAGAGCAGAGAACACTTCATTTTTCAAGCCCAACATATTTGGATGCAGGAAGACATTCTTCTTGCCTAATATGACATTCAAGGCAGTGTGAGTGAAACGTTCCCCAGGGCATCATCTTGGTGCAGGGGTCATCTTCTGAACACCCCCCGCCCCCCGCCAGTTTAATTTTGACTCATGGATTATTGGTATGGAACCTGTTCAGAAGAATGTCACAGACATTAAAGAGTATAGGACTGGCACAGTTGTAGGCTCTTGGCTAATATGCTGACATGAGGGGAGTTCAAATTAACTCCATGTTCACTGGGGGCACAATCCTGTGAATGTTTAGAGAGATAAAGGTCCTACAACTCCCAGCTCTCCTAGCCTGGGGAATGATGGGAGTCAGAGGGCATCTTTCTGAGTAAGCACATACAAGTTTGCATCTGCAGTAGGCGAGCAAAAACTGGAATTGATTTTGCAGTTCCTTTGACTCTAGCTATCTTTGCAGATTTGTTATTGTTGCTGCATGCCATCAAGTCACTCTGACTTATGGTGGCCCTGTGGATGGATGTCCTCAAACAGTCCTGTCCTGTTTCATGGTTCTCACATTCCTTGTTCCGGTTCTTTGTGTTGTGCAGCATCAGATTTTCCTTTTGTTTCTGCACATGTTGGACACTGGACTTCCTTTTGGCACTGATCTAGTTGCATCCGTAGCAACTGTGCTATTCATACTTACCATGTGCATTTCCCCAGTAGCTGCTTCTGACACTATCTCGTTTCATTTTGGACTGCTTCTTCATAGGGTAGAAAGATGCCTTCTTCTGTGCGCTGCTAACCAGATTTAGCTTGAATGTCACTGTCATTGGTGGTGAAAGGTCTTCCACTAGTGTTGCTTTCAACTACCACAGCTACGCAGTAGCTCCCCTTCAGGAATTTAATTGCCTCCTTCACCAGTAGAGATATCTGTCCTCTTATTTATTTATAATTTCTGTGAAAGGAATAAAGTCTTTGCAGGGGACTTACTTGGTTACCCCATCAGATTGAATCTGTAGCTCTTTATCCAAGCATGCACTTGGCTATTAGTCCAAGTACCGTGCAGTGAGGTACAGCACTAGACACTCCTATCACAGATAGAAGGGCAATGCCATCCTCATGTCCAGTGGAACATTCCCATGCATCTTGGGATTATGAGTAATATTTAAGATTATTGTTAAAGGAAAGGATGTTTCAACTTTATGGGTATTGAATTTAAGTCATATGCAGTTTATGCAAAATTGTATGGTTAATTAATTAGTTAATCAACTAAAACTCATACAATTAAACAACTGAAATGCCTTTAATTGGGTGACAGGTTGCACAAGGAAAGATGGGAAAATGGCTGTCTAGTAAATAATCATATATGGTATGTATGGCACTGTCCTATGGGATGGACACCCACTGGACCAAGGGCTCCTCCATCGTTCTGTAACCCTGAAAACAGGAGACTTGGAGGGTAGGAAAAGAGGCAGAAGCTTATTTAGCTTCTCCATCTTCCATGAATGCCCTTCCTTCCTTCCTTCCTTCCTTCCTTCCTTCCTTCCTTCCTTCCTTCCTTTTTATACCACCCAATGACACTCTGTGGGGGATTCACAAAAATTCCAGATCACAAATATATGATAATTCAATTGACCCATTCCACCAGTTTGACAGACCAGAGTTAAGGCCATCTCATGCTGGTACAACTCCCCAAAGCCAGCAAATTGGTTGATGGCTTAAGAGGCACGATGATGTGGTGCAATGTCATATCCCAGATCATGCTCGCTTATAAGTTACTGTCCATGTGCGTGCACTTCTTCTTGAGCTCTCAAGCCAAACTCAGTCAGGGAGGAAGGAGTGCCTGGGTCCTATTTCACATCCTTAAAGAAAAATGCAATATAGAATCTTTGACATACAAAACTGCACTTCGATCTCAACAGATAAACAGTTACCAGAAGATGCCTGGCTGATAAAAACAAGTGGCATAAATGTTCTGTTGTATACAATACAACCCTGCGAGCAGAGACCATCTTAGCTGGGCACCAAAAAGATGCTGGAGGCAGGTGGACCTCAGTGAGGAGAGCTGAGGCTGACAATTATGTGGCCTTAATTGGGAAGCCACTGCTGAGAAGGCCCTTTCCCTGATTGCCACCTTCTAAGTCTCCCTGGACTTGGAGTGAGCTTTCTGATCTTGAGTTTGCTGGGCCCCTCAGTCCATTAGTTTACTCACCTTGCTATGGGCGGTGATGAGCTTGGGATCCTGACCAAAGCACTGTTCTACTTTTGATATTTTTATCTAAGGCCATATAATGTGGGCCACCAAACTGTGAGGGCTTGTTGGGGATGTGCTGCAGTCACCACCACAAAATGGCTCCAATGGAGGATGAGGAGAGCCACTTGATGGCTGCTGCGGTGCTTGGCTGATCAAAAGAGGTTTTGGGGAAGAGAGACTGGGAGTGGAGGACAAGTAAATGATAAACGTGTGAGTGGTCACTATGTCAGGGATCCCTGCATAAGTTGGGTTCCTGAGAACCATCTATTTATTAAGAATTATATGGATTTTGCTGGCTATTTTTTATTTAGGCATTTATTCTGAGCAACAATTTATGCATTGTATTTATTCTTGTCTGGGCTTTGTATCTGGCAAAAGCTGTAAATAAAGAATTTTCTTTTTAAATTTAGACCAAAACAAAAATCCTGCCCAAAACAAAATAGCATTCATTTCCTATGCAATTTGCAATGGTTGCTGTCAAACTGTGACTAATATACATTGGTCTCAGTAGACATATTCTGTATAATTGCATTTGAAAAGCATTTCCCCCAAAGGGAGGAGGGGAACTATCAGAACTCAGTTTGTCAAGACAAGGAAACTTTTTCATCTCTCTAACAAGATACACACTGGACTTTCAAAGGCCTCTCGCTTTAGCACAGCTGAAATATAAGTCAGTGGTGTTAGGTGGTTCTCTCGTTCCACGGCAAACCTTACAGTCTCGTTCCAGCAAACATCGGCTTCCAATTAAAAGCCAGACTGCATCCTATCCATCAACAGATTCTTCTCTTCAGCTTTGGTGCAACCTGTCTTTCTTGTAAACAAGCTTTCAAAGATCTGGTGAAGACAGACAAAGGTCTAAACAGAGGAAACAGAAACCAATTGTGCCTTGGGCATTTCTCGTGTAGCCTTAGGAATCCATTCTGGCAACAGACTGGCACGCGTTTGTTTGCATGAATAACGCTGCCATAGAACCTTTTCCTTTCCCCAGAACGTACTAAGTTCTTCTCTCCTCGTTCATTGTTACTCTTTCTCTCCATCCAACATGCCACAGGAGCCTTTCTGATGAGAG
The DNA here is from genome assembly GCF_004798865.1 of Varanus komodoensis. NCBI lineage: Eukaryota > Metazoa > Chordata > Lepidosauria > Squamata > Varanidae > Varanus > Varanus komodoensis. The sequence goes on along the minus strand of NW_025335568.1, from coordinate 54,603,663 downwards.
CGGCTGCCCAGGAGACACTTGGTATCCTAGGTACCAGCTTTAGAACAATATGAAACCAACCGGCCGGCAAAAACAATGTTTGCGATTTGGCCAAGCTTTTGCAAACAGCCAAGGTGGTGGTAAGTGGCCCTCCCCTGTCCCACCCACTGCTGCCCCCTCCCCAGTTTTCCGCAGTGAAGCCAGAGGACACTTCTCTTTTTATGAACTTCTTGCAAATCACATTTTTGCTTGGCCAGTTGCTCTGTGGCAGCTTTGGTTCAAGCATAGTGGGTCCAGTGCTGACTGGTACCATGACGCCATATATCCACATTAGGGCTTTAAGAAAGACTTGGTGTCTACAACATCGTGAAATCATGTCCTTTCCTTTGCAGGCATCTTCTATGTTGCTTCACTATCTGCAAACAAGAGATTCTCCTTAGCGGTGGTTCCCTGACCTGGGTTCTTTTCTGTACCAGGTTAAGTATAGAATCCCGTGGGGATAAGACTTACTGAGCACCATGGAACTTACTTCTCAGCAAACATAGATAGGATTGCACAATAAAACTTTCTTTAATTTACACTTTTAAAAACTCATTTTTAGTAGGGATGTATAAGAAATTTATTTATGTTTCTTCTTGACCAATATTTTCCCAGTTTGCACCTTCCAGACTGGGCACAGACTCAAATACAGCCTATGGTCAATGCCTGTACCTTTCCAAATTAGCAATGGGATTTAGGTTAGGTTCTTTAAACTCTGCTTCAAAGCTTTGTTTTGTCCCACTCCCATTTTCATTTCCAAACTGGGTTTTGTTTTGGGGGGGGGGGGGGGAAATGTGCACTTTCGAATGTGTTCACTTTTGGCAAAAGTATGACAATGTGTATGCACATGTGTGTCCAATATGCATTTTAAATTCTACCATTTTTAAATGCATTTTTGAACATGATCCAAAGTCAGGCAAGATTGTCCCCAAGTATTTCTGTTTGGGGTAGTGAATGGAAAAAGTTCTGATGAGATGCCGACTGAAACAAAATTCTCCTTACATCTGTACTGCAAGGTGAGTCCACTTTAAAACTAGGTTGAGGCCTATAGGAGACCCTTGGGCTGAAGTTCCAGCCTATATGCTTAATAGCCTTAGAAGTTCAGATCTGCACTTCGCATTTGGCTGGGAAATGGACAGTGAGTCAGTGCAGTGGATAAAATCCTGGTGAAACTCAGTCGAATCACCCAGTCCCTGTTAATAATATTTCAGCCCTAATTTGGACCCACTTCGGTGGATCATTTTCAAAAGCAAGTTGCAGATATGAAGGTTCAGCCGGTCTACCTCATAGGGTGGTGGTAGGAAATCCTAAGATAAGTTGAACTGTCTTCTGTAAATAAAAATATGGTTGGATGCATTTCCCCAGCAGTTAAAAAGTAATGCCTGAAATTACATTTTACCCTTATGTTATGGTTAAGCAAAAAATGTGTTTATGTAACCCACAAATTGTTTTCCAGAGCTTGAGGGGTCCCGAACACTTGGTATTGTAAATCTGACATTTACTATCGTAATTGCATCAATAAATCATTGGTCGGTGCCTGCACTTTACATGCACAAACAGTGTTTTCATTGATTCCCCCCCTTCCCCTGGTTCCCGGCCGCCATTGTATGGATGAGAAGGAAGATTTGTTCTTATTTTAATTTGCTTGATTGTTTGTACAGCTCAGCTTAATTAGTGAGCACTCCTTGTGGCACGCTGGTTGCGATGCTCTTGCATGATTACATGAATATTGAATTGCCTTACAGGAATGTGAGGGGAAGAGCGCAGAAGGATATAATCCAAGCAGCCCGCTCTGCAAGGCTGAATTGCTGTGAGAGCGTCCCAAGAGAAAGGGCCAGTGGAAAGAAAGGGCCGTTTCTGCTAAAGCAGCAGCTCAATGCAGTCAGCATCTACCTTTCTGATGTCTTTGCTGCTGCTGTTTTAATAGGCATGTTGTTCTGTGTGGTGCACCAAGAGTTTTCCTCATAAATGAGATTTCCTGGTGTTTGCCTGTTTGTGGGCATCTGCTTGAAGGCTGGACTTCACACTTCCGAGCACAGTGTCTTCCTCTTGCACCGAGGACTGTCTTCTGTTTCAAGGGCAGTTTTGTCCAGTTCCAGTTTAAGGACAGGAACAGCAGCCAGGAAACATGAGACCCTCAGGAGCAGACTCCACATGTAGCCACAGGCAGCCCGGGCGCCGTCTTCCACACTCTGGTGCAATGTACTGCATTTATATTCAAATGAGAATGCTTATTTCCAAATGCACATCTCTAGGCATATTATTTATCTATTTATTTAAAACTTTTGGATTCCATCTCATCACAGATGTCTCAGGACAGTTCACAACAACAACAACAACAACAACAACAAAATAGAATAAAAATAAAAATAAAAGTGAGAGTAGCACAGCATCCAGTATTAGGTGTAAAACCACAGCTTAAAACAAATTAGCAAATTAAAATAGTGGGGGAATAAAAAAGGTTCTCGCCTGGTGGTGAAAGAAGCGTTGGCGCCAGGCGGACCTCTCTGGGGAGCGTGTTCCACAGTCGGCGCGCCACCGCAAAGAAGGCCCTCCTCCAGGTACTCTCCCTCCTAACCTCTTTCAAGGAGGGCTCCCGGAGGAGGACCTCTGCCTCAAATCTCAAGGGGTGGAGGGCACATAGGGAAGAAGGCACTCCGTCAGGTTTGCCCAAGACAGCTTCCATGATCTTTCCCCTTATCTCTGTGTAATTCCCACAAGAACCCTGTGAGGCAAATTAAACTGAGAGTCTAAGACTGGTTCAAAGCCATCCAGCAAACTTCATGGCTGAGTGTGACTCCTAGCCCAACAGAATGCCCCGTATCTTGGTTTAAATTATATCCATTAATTCTAAAAGTGCATCTTGACATAAAAAATAGCATGTGCAAAGTGTTTTCCAAGCTGTGCCACATCTGTTGAAGCATTTCTTCTTTGGTGCTGCGACCATCACAGGTCAAAGTCTGATAAGCTTAAGCAAGCATGATTTCTGGGACTTTCCTGCATTTCAGAGAGCTGTCCAGGCAGCCAGGAAAATGCCTCAGCATTCTGCCGCTGACTCCAGTTGCATTAATTTTGGAATCCAGAATTGAACATCTATACATTTGTTATCCCTACATGTGAGAGAGTGAATTCTACTTGCAAAAAATGACCTGTTGAGGGTAATATTTATTATTATTAATTATTATTAACTCCATTTCTATAGTGTCCTATAGCCAAAGCTGTTTGAGCAGTTTATAAAAAATATTTTTGAAATTATTAGGCAAGAGGTATGTTGTCTTCTCAGTAATTCTTATAGAATTTCCTGCTGACGGAACATCAAACTACGAATTATACCCTGTTGTGTAATTTCCCATCTGACATTTGCTTTTCTTTTTTGAAAGAATATATTTCATTTATACATTTTTAGTTTATTTAAACTATACATAGACATAGAAAGATAGATAGATGGACACACATACCATTTTTATTGTATTGATTATTTTTATCTTGCATGCCACCCTGAGACGGTTCCACCCATAAAGTTGTCCTGAAATAATTTCAATGAAAGAATTAATTGAACATTTTTATCTGAGTCCCCTTAAAATTAGGGAAGCACAATACTAGAAAACTTGTTCTGTTTGAGCCTAAATGACATTCAATACATTTCCAACTTGATGTCCAAAAGTGGGATGAGTTAGGTTTTTGTTTTCAGCTTCCATAAAACTGCTTGAATCATTTTGCACAAATTTGGAGCCAAAACCAGTGTATCTTTAGCATGTTTTCCACATTTCCATACATTTATGCAAATGGTACAAAGCAGGGCTGACTAATTAGATTCAAGTTGTGGTTGTCATTGTTACTTTTGTTCTTGATGTAGAATTAACTTGGAAGGACAGAAGCACCCTCTCCTCACTGCAAATGCACACAACCATTTTGGCCACCTTGAATTTTCTGGCAGTTAATTTCAGGTTTGTGCAAAATTCAGGCCTC